>NW_024412376.1:140328916-140542756 GCF_014898765.1 Herpailurus yagouaroundi | reverse complement strand
CCCCCAGTTAATCTTGAATTAACTACTGTGAAATAACTACTGTGATGGTGTTGGAAATACTAAAGGAAAAGTTTTAAAGTAAGGAATTAAAATGCATTTAATGATCAATAAAATGCTATTATTTGGACAGATAAGAAATGACATTTTTACAATAATACATAGGTCAATGTATCTAGAAGTTGAAACACTACAACTCAAGAGTAGAGCATTTGTTTAATCAAAATGCACTGAACATAAAGGGTTCACTGTGTATTCCAATACTGTTGACATAAAACATTCTTTCATGAATTCTATAGGTAGACAGGTTTACTTGGCAGAAATATAAACTAGGTGTCCTCTGAAAATGGTGACGGAGATTAAGTGACATGACAGTGGAGTAAAAGGAAACATAAATTCTTTTGAAAGACTTTAAAATCTGAGTATATTATAAATAAACCAACTTCAGATGTTGATAAAGAAGAGGGACAGGTATAGGAAACAACTAATAAATTATCTTAATTAAGAAGGGAAGGTTGACCATTGGAACCTTCTACCTCCTATGAAAGAATATGGTATTTAGGGCTAGACTGTATCCTGATAAATAATATGATCAGGTGTCCCTGCTTTATGGAGGTATCTGAAACAATCCATATTAATTAACATGATATAGTCTCTTCAGTCAGCATTAGTGATTTCTGACTCTATGACAATCTTTGCATCGGAAAAAAATCATAGATGTTTTAGTAAATTTATACTTTAGCACAGACCTTAGGCAGTAAATTCTTTTACTGGTTTCCCAGATTATGATGCCTTAAATCTGACACTATAAAACTAAGGCCTTAATATTCTTATAGCTCCATTCCTACACTTTGAAAGTTATTGTATATTTCATTCTTAATAAATGGCGAATTCGGTGAGACCCCTTCACTCCTTATCGAGAAGAGCTTACAGGCTTGCAACTTGACCTGCACAGTGCCGAGAATAGGCAATGTTTACAAATCTTCATTTCTTCCAAAGATCCTGATATCTTTTGCCATACTATAAACTTCCCTATGTGTTCAGCCTATTGATTTAAAAGAAAAGGCATCTTGTCTTTCAGAGTTCTGTGGTTCGACTGGATTCAGCTCCTCACACCTTCTGCTGCTCTTACGTTATGTCTCAGGCAATGGCCAACAGTTGTTGGCAGAACGAGTTGCGGAAATAAAAATGCAAGTAAACAATGAAGCACTACCTAATAGCAGCAGTAGAAGCAGCTAACCAAGGTCAGAACCATCTGAGTGAAGGCCCTATTAAGCACACGGCCTTGCGGAACTGAACAGGTCAGATGCCCATATAACAGCCCCTGTGTTGGCAAGGGTTGGCATCATGCCTTCTTTAGGCTGGACTGGGATGCTAGGAGAGCTGAACCTTACTCCCTCCCTCCCCATGTAGTCCAGGAGAGGTTTTCTCCACATGGCCTCTACACATAGCCTTTCCATGTGGTCTCTCCAGCAAGATCAAAGGACTTCTCACTTTGCAGCCCAGTGCTACCAATGCCTAGCCTTCAAAGGGAGAGGAAGGGGAAGCTATTGTTTTTGATGTTGTTGTTTTGTTTTCTTTTAACATAGTGCCAGAATTGGCACTGTTGCTGTGTTCAGTTGGTTTATGCGGTCATAAGCCAGCCTAAGGTCAATTCAAGGGCATGTACACTAAAAGCATTAGGGGCCATGCAGAGAACAGCTATCATACCTTATTCACTAAATCACAAGTATGATTTGCTGACTTCTTTCAGGTTTATATGCAAAGGTTACCTTCCCTGCAAGATAGTTTTTTCTCATCTTCACTATCACAGCCTCCCCTCCTAAACATGTTATATCAATAATCCCGTAGGCATTTGTCCCGCTAGAATATTTTCTCCATGAGAGTAGATTTGTCTTGCCTACTGCTGAATACCCAGTACATAGAAGCATACCTTACATAAAATAAGTAATTAGTAGTATGGGTTAAATGAATTAATCAGTAAATCTTACGTACCGCGCATATATGGATGTACATATATATTCTATCTATCTATCTACCTATCTATCTATCTACCTATCATCTATCCATCTATCTATCTGTTATCTATCTGTCTGCCCATCTCTATATCCCACTTGGAAAATGTAAATAAAATAACTTGGGTTTTACTTCAGTAGTGGTGCTGCTGTGAAGGGCAGAAGAGTACTCAGGATAATTTTTCAGTTTGGTGGCTGAATATGATTTTGAATATTATATGGTCTATGCAGTGCTTTATATTCTGGGTAGCTATATCAATCGTGTATCATAAGGATGGCTTTCTGATTCAGTTATTATCATCCATATAAACAGACTCCTGCTTTTACAGAACAAATTCCTCCATTATATGATGAAAGCGTTTGTTTGTTTGTTTGTTTTCCTGTGAATTTCTTTTTAGTAGCCACAAGGTTGATTCTGACTGAAGAAAGACATCAATACACAGAGTGAAAGGGGAAAAGTGTCCTTGATGGCAATGTACATATACTTGTAATCTTCCTATCTTGCAGGCCAATGGTGAAAAGAGGCTATTAATAAACAAGTTTATTTATAAGGACATTAGAAAATCAGAGTAGGGAAGAAGAAAATATTCCTTTACCATCTCCCAAGGAGAACAAATAAATAGAAAAATTATAGAGAAAAAGCAAACAACTCCTATGAGCACTTGTTTATCCTGTTTGCATATGGGCACCTATCCTAAAGATATCTATAGACATGACTGTGTCCCTGGACTCAGCTTTACTTAGGGATGTTAATTTCCTAAGCATCAGAGCTTAATTGATATGCTACATTTGGCTCTTTGCATTCATTTATTTGCTTAGTCTAACTCTTAGACTAATTATCTGACTAAACAGGCAAGAAGTTGTGTTCAGTCAGCCAAGTATCTAATACTGCCTTTGAGTGAATGCTGTTTAGAGTATCATGATACAGATTTTGAAATAGATTGATGTTAAAAAAAATACTTAACCATAAATATCTTTAAGGATAATGACAAATAATTAAATATATTTCATGAACCATATTCTAAATAAAGTTGATATCCACTTAACATTTTTCAGTTTCTGATAGCTCTCAATCCAAAGGAAAAAACAAAAAACAAAAAACAAAAACACTATACTTTGAACTCTCCGACAAATCAGCAAATACAAGCCCAAATCTTGTAACAAGATTTTAAACACACACACATACACACACACACACAAATATATATATACACACACACAAGTATATGCTATACTTAACGTACACATTTGTATATGTCAGGGATAATATATGATAATCTTTAATTTCACATTTATTATTATTATTTTTAATTTTTATTTATTTTTGAGAGAGAGAGCATTAGTGGGGGAGGGGCAGACAGAGAGAGGGAGACCCATATCTGAAGGAAGCTCCAGGCTCTGAGCTGTCAGCACAGAGCTCGATGGGGGGCTTGAACCCATGAACTGTGAGATCATGATCTGAGCCCAAGTGGGTAGCTTAACCAACTGAGCTACCCAGGCAGCCCCCTCATTTCACATTTAAACTATTGCCTTTAATAACATTCCCTGAACTGAGGTTAATGTTATATTTCTACATTGATTTGAAAATATATTTTAAATGTTTACATATATGTATATTATATCTAATTTTAATACCAGTTTACACAAATACATATTATCTTTATCATAATACATTTGAACGCTACATGTGCTATAATGAACGACAGTGAGAAAGGAAGAACAGGGATGAACTCAGACTTTTGGCCAAAGTTTAAGGAAGATGTGTTTCAAATTTATTTCAAGATATTCAAACTATTAAATTCCAATAATTTTTTGGAGATATGTGGAATTATTTTTCTAGGGCAAGAAAAGGATAGGAGTTAAAAGGAAAATTTTTATAATATATAAAATTGATTCTTTTTAAAAAATTGATTTTTCAGTGAACCCACTTAGCAAACATACTGAACTTAAAATTGTCAAACCAAATCTGATAATTGGTTTTTTAGTTCTTAGGATCAATGAAATATACATTGAATGAAAGACAAAACCATGAGAAAAAAATACATATGCTATATGATATTACAGACTATTACATATATGCTGCACAGTAAATATAGCATATGAAAATACTATTCATACACAGTGCAAACTGATCACACGGACTTGAAATTTTTAAACTAGTCAAAGCTACTATTATTATTGAGTTTATAAAAATGTATCTAGACATAAATCCCTTCTACAAAATAAAAGCTATATAGTTAATGAAAGAAAGACTGAAAATATACAACGTGTTCAAAAGTTTAGGTCTTAAATAAAAATGAACACATGAGTCAGCTCAGGCCAAATCCTGAGAGTGGAGTCTTTCTTCCTTTGTTGTTTCCCAGTAGGCATGGAAAAATTCCTGGTGATCATGAGAAATCATTACGGAAATTCAACTATCAATTCACAAGCGTCAATAAAAGATCTAGTTTTATTTTATTTTTTTTTATTTCTATGAAACAAGATCTGTTCTCAAGGGATAAATGGGTTTGAGATATTGTTGCTTTTATGGAAATTGCAGCCATTCTATCATGACACTTCAAGGCAGTATTTCTTACATTCGTATTTATCTTTGAATCTAAAGATCTTTCCAGGTTTGTAAGTGATAGATAAGAATCTTTCCAAATTTAATCAGTGAAATTCTCATACTATACTAGAATGTACCTGACTGTATAGTTTTGATGTATTGCCGAAGAAAAGAAAGATATATACCCCAGTTTGGTTTAATATGCCTTTTCTGAAGAGCATTCGAATTGGCTGGAAACTGTTTTGACGTGTACTTGAAGACTATAAATGCTTCAAATGACAGCTTTTAATCAAGGTGATAAATAACAAAGGTCTGTAAATGCTATCAAATAATTTCTAAAAACGAAAAGTAATTTTCCACTCCCACTGCTAGCAAATTTGTCAACCACAGTTTGGTAGAATCAAAACATCTGCTCTTCGAAGCGACGTAAACTCTCTCAGTAAAATGATGCATTATTTTGTTTTCAGGTAGACATTCATCTCATTCATAATTTGGTATGTTTATGAAGCACGAAGATAAGTTCCTGATTTAAACTTTTGTGCAGTTAAAGACAGAAGTTTTGTTGATTAAAGTTTGAGCTTTGATACTACTCTCTGTCTTCTTTTCATGCAGTTTTTTCTCGCTGTGCTATGGAAGAACGGGTATCTTTTGTTCCTTCTTTTCCATTTCCTTAGTTTTTATTTTGAGGTTTAAAAGGTTAACACATGTAAAGAATATAAAACATTGAATTAGAATGTAATATGCATTTAATAGTTCTTAGGTATTATTGTAAAGAATTACATTAAGCATTAATGCATTTTAATTTTATAATTTAAAACATACATATATATATCTTTAAAATTTTTTATTTATTTATTTTTAGAGACAGAGAGAGAGAGAACATCAGAGGGTGAGGAACAGAGAGAGAGAGGGAGAGAGAGAGAATCCCAAGCAGGATCCTCATGGATAAGGGCTCGGTCCCATGAACCCTGCGGTCATGACCTGAGCTGAAATCAAGAGTCACATGCTTAACTAAGTTACCCAGGTGCTTCTATATAGTTTTTGGTAACTCATGATTTTAGCATACAGTATTGATCATGATCTTGGAAGCACCCACTGTGTGCCAGGTGCTGGGTATATGGTGGGAACTGGAGCACAGAGTAAGTACACCATGGATGCAATGAGGAATAAAACACAATTGTATATCTTAAAGAACTTATTTAGTAAGAGAGATGGATGTTTAAGTGGTATCTTAAATGTCATTATTTTGCTTGCATTCTAAAAAGGCTTCCTGGAGAAAATGGTTTGGAGATTGAGAGGAAGATCATTCTAGATAGGAAGAACAATCAGAAAAAAAAAAAATTATGAAGATAAGAACACAGAAGCACCTGGGTGGCTCAGTCAGTCGAATGTCCGACTTTGGCTCAGGTCATGCTCTCATGATTCGTGGGTTGGAGCCCCGTGTCGGGCTCTGTGCTGACAGCTCAGAGCCTGCTTCAGATTTTGTGTCTCCCTCTCTCTCTGCCCCTCCCCCGCTCACGCTCTGTCTCTCCCTATCTCTCAAAAATAAAACAAAACATTAAAAAAAAAAAAATATATATATATATATATATATATATGAGAATAAACAACAATGTAAATTCTGGTATTTCTGGAGTATTCAGTGTATGGTGTGATATGATGGGGCATGGATAAGAAATTATTTTGGGACAGCCTGGCAAGGCCATGCTTAGGGCCTTTGTATTTATTGTTTTCTTTTACCACAATGTTCTTCATCCAGCTATCTTTCAGCTCCTATGGATGGCTGCTAATTCATTACCATTTTAGAAAGCCCTATCCCAGGGGCGCCTGGGTGGCGCAGTCGGTTAGGTGTCCGACTTCAGCCAGGTCACGATCTCGCGGTCCGTGAGTTCGAGCCCCGCGTCGGGCTCTGGGCTGATGGCTCGGAGCCTGGAGCCTGTTTCCAATTCTGTGTCTCCCTCTCTCTCTGCCCCTTCCCTGTTCATGCTCTGTCTCTCTCTGTCCCCAAAATAAATAAACTTTGAAAAAAAAAATTAAAAAAAAAAAAAAGAAAAAAAAAGAAAGCCCTATCCTGATCACCTCTTATAATAGAAAGTCTTTACCTCCTACTCCTTGCTTTTGTTTTTTATTCTCCTCCTGCTTCATTATTTTACAGGCTCTTAAAACCATTAAGAATATTATGTACTTACCCACTTATTTGTTTTATTGTCTGCATTGCTCATCTAATACCCATTCCATTAAGGAAGCAACTTTGTTTTGTTGATTGCAGTATTGTCTGTACCTTAAGCAGCACCTGGCAAATAACAGATATTCACGAAAATGTTTCCTTTTGCTAACAATTTTCCTCATGTATTTATTAATCAAAATATAAGTAAACCTGCATCATTACCTGTTTTAGTGGATACCTCTTCTCCTTTCCCATTTACTTTTTACACAATTTGCATTTTCTTTCCCTGATTAAAAGTTCCTTTAGCACAATTGTCTCATGTTGTTTACAGTTGAATTCTGAGCATATAAATGGAATATAATAAGTACTTATATAGAGAGAGAATATAGAAATATTCTCTAACCATCATTCCAATGCTTTCATTGTAGACGCTTCTTCATCTGAGTCTGTATTTTATATGTCTATGCTTCTGCCCAGTCATTCCGTGCACTCTTTATAGACTCTTCTGAAAATCCTCTAAATTTTGGGGTTTTTCACGATCACATTCTAAGCCCCTTCCTGTTCTAATACTCTCCCTAAGTCTTTTCATTAATTGTAATTCTGTTGCAATATATCTTAGGATGTCTTTTTTCTTAATTTAACTTTTTATTTATTTTTGAGAGACAGACAGAGTATGAGTGGGGAGAGGCAGAGAGAGAGGGAGACACAAAATTCAAAGAGGCTGAGCTGTCAGCACAGAACTCAACCCGAGGCTCAAACTCAGGAACCATGAGATCATCATTTGAGCTGTAGTTGGATGCTTAACTGACTGAGCCATCCAGGCAATCCTGTGTTAAGATATCTTTAAAAAGCATTGTCAATTTAAAAGAATATTGATTTTGATTCATGCCTCAGTTTTTCATATGAATTTAAGATACTTTTAAGAATTGTAAGTGGGAATATCTATGCTTACCTTTAGTAGAACATTATCAGCTACTACCACAACCTCAACAACATAAATAAATAAGACATTCCTTATCATACTGCCCTTTCAACAACAGTTCAACATCCATCCACTGACAAAGTACTTTTGTGAGAGTTGTGGGTTCCAGCACCATACACGGAGGAACCAGGGAGAGGTATTGCCTACCCATGTGTCAGATAACAGGCATACAGACCTCACCCTAGGCTGTGGACCCTATAGTGGCCCTTCTTAGCCATAGCCAGGAGCTTCTGGAGAACAGGGTCTCGAATAATCACCCATGAACAAGAGAGGCTTTCTAGAAGTCTAGGTTTCTAACAGAGAAGTTCCAGTTCACTGTATTAGCAGAATGAATGAAAGAATGAATGAATGAATGAATTTGGATGCATTGGAGACAGTGAGAAGCAGTTTGACCTAACCTGCATCATAAACAACCAAAGCAAAAGTAAACAACTCAACAACTCAAACTAAAAACTAAACTAAACTAAACTAAACTAAACTAAACTAAACTAAACTAAAACAATTCAAACTAAAAATCTACGCAGCAAAAGGAATGATCAACAAAATGAAAAGGCATCCTATGGAAAGAAAGAAAATAATTGCAAATCATATATATCTAAGGGGTTGATATCCAAAATACATAAGGAACTCATACCACTCACTAGCAAAAAATCAAACCATCTGTTTTAAATTGAATAGGCATTTTTCTAAAGAAAACATGCAAATGGCCAACAGGTACATGAAAGTATATGCAACATCATCAGGGAAATGTAAATCAGCACCACAATGAGATACCACCTCACACCTTAGAATGGCTATTATCCAAAAGTCAAGCGATAAGTGTTGGTGAAGATATAAAAAAAAAAGATTGTGCACTTATGGAAATGTAAACTAATACAGTCACTGTAGAAAACAGTATGGAGATTACTCAAAAAAGTTAAAAACAGTACTAACATATTACACAGCAATCACATTTCTGGGTGTATAGCTGAAGGAAATGAAATCAGGATCTCAAAGAGATACCCGCAATACTCTTTTCATTGTAGCATCATTCACAATAGCCACGATATGGTGACAACCAAATTTCAGTTGACAGATGAATGGATAAAGAAAATATGATGTGTGTGTGTGTGTGTGTATGTGTGTGTGTGTGTGTGTGTGTGTGTGTGTGTATAATGGAATATTATTCAGCCGTAAAAGAAAAATCTTGACAAATGTGGCAACATGAATGAACCTAGAGGACATTATGATAAGTAAAATAGCCAGACAGAGAGTCACAAATACTGTATTTTATCACTATATGTGGGGAAAAAAATTGAAGTCATAAAAATAGGGAGTAGAATTGTATTTTCCAGGAGCTGGGGCTTGAGGAAATTGAGGACACGTCAGTCAAAGACTACAAACTTCTATCCTGGTCAAGCAACCAGACAATAAAAAGTTACAAATATCATCCAAGTTGATGAGAAGAAGTAAAACTTTCACTATTTGCAGATTACATGATACTACATATAGAAAACTCTAAAGACTTCATCAAAAAACTAGTAGAATGAATAAATGAATTCAGTAAAGTCACAGGATACAAAATAAATATACAGAAATCAGTTGCACTTCCATATACTTATAATGATGCAGCAGAAAGAGAAATTAAGAAAAAAAATCCCAGAAAGCAGCACAAAGGAATGGAAAGACATTCCATGTTCATGGAATGGAAGAACAAATATTGTTAAAATGTCTATACAACCCAAAGGAATCTACAGATTTAATTCTATCCCCATCAAAACACCAACAGCATTTTTCAAAGAACTAGAACAAACAATAATAAAATTTGTGTAGAACTACCAAAGACCTGGCATAGCGTAATCAATCTTGAAAAAGAAAAACAAACTGAAGGCTTTGGAATCTAGACTTAAAGTTATATTACAAAGACATAGTAATCAAAACAGTGTGGTACTGGCACAAAAATTGAAAGATTGATCAATGGAACAAAATAGGAAATCCAGAAATAAATCCACAATTACATGGTCAATTAATCTGCACCAAAGGAGGAAAGAATATCCAGTAGGAAAAAGACAAGCTCTTCAATGAATGGTGCTGGAGAAACTGGACAGCAACATGCAAAAGAATGAAACTGGACCACTTTCTTACACCATACACAAAAACCAACTCAAAATGGATTAGAGACCTAAATGTGAGACCTAAAACCATAAAAAACCCTAGAAAGTATCACATGTAGTAATATCTCTGACATTGGCCTTAGAAACATTGTTTCTGGATATGTCTCCTGAGGCAAGGGAAACAAAAGCAAAAACAAACTATTGGGCCTATATCAAAATAAAAACCTTCTTAATAGCAAAAGAAATGATCGACAAAACTAAATGGTAACTACCAAAAGGAGAATATATTTGCCAATGACATATTAAATAAAGGGTTAGTATCTAAACTATATAAAGAACTGATAAAATTCAACACCCAAAAAACAAATAATCCAATTCAAAATGGGAAGAAGATATCAATAGACATTTCTCCAAAGAAGACATACAGGTGGCCAACAGACACATGAAAGATGCTCAACATCACTCATCATCAGGGAAATGCAAATCAAAACCACCATGAGATATCACTTCACATGTGTGAGAAGGGCTGACATGAAAAACACAAGAAGCAACAAGGATTGGGGAGGATGTGATGATAAGGGAACCCTCTTGTACTGTTGGTGACAATGTAAACTGGTGCAGCCAGTGTGGAAACCAGTTTGGAGGTTTTTCAAAAGTTAAAAATAGAACTACTCTCTCTATGATCCAGGAATTGCACTACTATTTATCCCCAAAATACAAAAACACTAATTCAAAGGGATACATGCACTCTTTTGTTTATTGCAGCATTATTTACAATAGCCAAACTATGGAAGCAGCCCAATATCCACTGATAGATAAATGGACAAAGAAGATGTGGTATATGTGTATGTATATCCACATACATATACATATACATATACATTTACAATACAATTAAATAGTAATTAAATAAAGACATGAAAACTTGCCATTTGCAACAACATGGATGGAGTTAGAGAGTGTAATGCTAAGTCAAATACGTCAGTTAGAGGAATCCAAATACTGTATGATTTCACTCATATGTGGGATTTAAGAAACAAAACAAATGAGCCAATTGGGGGGGGGGGAGAGAGACAGACCAAGAAACAGACTCTTAACTATAGAGAACAAACAGATGTTTACTTAGAGGGGAGGTGGGTGGGAGGATGGGTGAAATAGGTGATGGGGGATTAAGAAATATACTTATCATGATGAGCACTGAGTAATGTATAGAATTGTTGAATTACTGGGGCGCCTGGGTGGCTCAGTCGGTTGAGCGGCCAACTTCGGCTCCGGTCATGATCTCACAGTCCGTGAGTTCGAGCCCCACGTCGGGCTCTGTGCTGACCGCTCAGAGCCTGGAGCCTGTTTCAGATTCCGTGTCTCCCTCTCTCTCTGCCCCTCCCCTACTCATGCTCTGTCTCTCTCTGTCTCAGAAATAAATAAACATTAAAAAAAAAAAACTTTAAAAAAAATAAAGAATTGTTGAATTACTGTATTGTACACCTAAAATTTATATAACACTATGGGTAACTATACTGGAATTAAAATTAAAAAATAAAAAAAAGGTAAAAACTTCCAATGTAAGATGAATAAGTTTTGTGGATCTAATGTACAGTATGTTAACAATGTTAACAATACTGCATTACATACCTGAAAGTAGCTATAGAGTAGATTTGAAATATTTTCACAAAAAAATGGTAATTATGTAAGGCGATGAAGGTGCTAACTAACCCTAATGTGGTAATAATTTTGCAATAATAAATATATCAAATCATAACACCATATGCCTTAAACCTATGTCATGTTAATTATATCTCAGTAAGTTGGAAAAAGTTATCAACTTATCATATAAGTTGACATGTGCCTTTGCTCTAAACTTAGTGAAATCTATACTTCAAAGAAATAGTAATTATATCATGAAATATAATATATATTTACAATAATATAAATACAATACATTACATATACCGTGTCATAACGTAGCTGTATCAACCATTTGATATTTTGTATGCCAATTATACCTATTCCAAAATTTGTTCTAATCGGAGAGAGGAAAAAAAGAATTTAATGTTTTTTTAATGTTAATTTATTTCAGAGAGAGAGAGAGACAGCACATGAGCAGGGGAAGAGCAGAGAGAGAGGGAGACACAGAATCTGAAGCAGGCTCCAGGCTCTGAGCTGTCAGCAACAGAGCCAATGCTAGGGCTCGAGCTCATGAACTGTGAGATCATGACCCGAGCTGAAGTTGGACGCTTAACCGACTGAGCCGGCCAGGCGTCCCAGGGGAGCGGAAAAATTTTAATAAAATATGGAGCACCTTAATGCTCATATTAAAGTGCACTGGTTATGCTCTGCCCTCTTTAAGTGTATGCCTAAGAAACGCTTTTTTTCCTCTCCTTGTCTCTGACACAGTTTGTGTTTCCCTCTCTTCAAAAATATGCTCCCTATATTGAGAAATCATTTATTCATTTATATTAATCACTATTTTCTTCTTCTACACTAATTTTATCCATATCTATAGTTTCAAAATGAAATTTTGTTATCATAATGGTAATGGCCACAACCTGGAGCTTACTACGCCTGTGTTCCAGAGTCTATTATAAGGATCTCATAGATATTAACTCTTTCAGTCCTCACAACAACTGCATGAGGTTGCTACAGATGGAGAAACTCAGGCAAGAAAGATTATGTAATTTTTAAAATATCACCTAGGTCATTAAGTAGAATCAGGTATTACACTAAACCATGTGTTTTTGACCTCCACAGCAAACCACCTCTCCGCATGATGTGTGCTATTCACATAATTTTGGCTTCTACTACAAAATAAACTCATTATTTATTAGTGCATAATTTACCTAATTCCTGAGATACAGACCAGGAAAAACTTGTCTGTGAGGTTGCAGAGATGAATATAGAGAAATGTAGCTACTCTCTGGAAAAAATGGGAAATGCTATGCTCAGGAGGTTAATTATCTCAAACCAAGAGCTTTCAGTATACTCTAGAAGCATCAAGAAAGAAATAGTAGATTAGTACTGATAAAAAAAAAAATCCCAGTCTTTTATGGGAAGCACTGCTATATTGGCCCTAATAAAAAAAAAAGAATCAGAAGTAATCATGTTTCGGATGCTTAAAATTTTCAGGTTTCAGCATATTAAGAATTCAGTCAAATAAGACCTAAAAAAAAACTTTAGAATTACACTGGGTGAAAGGATGACTCATGAAAATGGACCACAGTTTAAGAGAAACAAGTCTCTATTTTTAAATGCATTTTTCTTAGAAATGTAGTTATGCTTAATTAGAGTATATTTTTACTGTTCTAAAGCTAAAGTTTGATTAGAAAGAATAATGCCTCATTTCAATAAACTATGGATATGTTTACATGTTCTATCCAAGTCAGCTGCTTTGTGATAGTAAACTAAAAATATGTATGATTCCTAAGGTGCAGTGAAGGCTTTGCTCTTCTGTCCTTAGAAGCCTTCTTCCCAATGTTAACAAAGCAAAACAACTGTCTTCATACATTGCTTTAAAGGCAACTTACCAGTATTAGAAGTTTATTTCTATCATATGAATTTTTACTGCCCATGTTTTAAACTTTCATGGCCTTCAACATAAAGTTTTACACCCTGTGGATAGCTACAAATTCAAACATAAATTGTAATAAGGAAATTGTTAATCTAAGCTACTAGAAATGGTGAAATGCTACCCCATTGAGGGTTCTAATCATTTTTGGCTTTTTTTTTCTTTTTCTTTCCTTCCCAGTTTCCTTTCTAATATTCTTAAATTACAAAGTAATACGTGCAGAATATGTAGGATAGTAGCATATAGAGAAAATAGTCACCACTAGGCAAAACATGATCAAAATTAGTGCATTTTCATCTAGTCTTTACATTCTTTACAATTACTTTTATAAATTATATCAAATGTTGTATCTCTATATTTTTAAAAACACCATAATCTAAGCACTTTATATTCTGAAAAAATTATTTCTAAGTAGTAAAATGGCAATAAGTATCAGCTTAATCCAAGAAGTTAGAAGAAATCTGTATTAGAGATGCATAAACAATTAGTAAAAGGAAATAATTTCTGTTCTGAAGTAAGTTTTCTCTTGTTCAAAAAATATACAAAATGAGGAAAAGGTAATTAATTAACCATAATCTCAAATTCTGAAACCAGTAATTTAAAATGAACACATTTTCATTGTTTCATCTATTTTCTATAACTAACAATCTAGAATAAAAATAATTTGTATTTTGTATATATCATGTATCTATATCTATGTCTCCCTTTCTCACGTATCCTGTGCACTATTTAGAAAGTTCATCTCAAAATGAGTTCTCATTTAAAATATGTTTCTCTCAACATTATATCATCTTTCAGTTTTGTTAAATTTTGCAATTCAATTCTAAGTGTATTCTGCAAAAAAATGCTGTTGGTATTTTGATGGAGAGTCCATTAAATAGGCAGATTGCTTTGGATAGTATGGGCATTTTGGCAATATTTACTGTCCCTATCCATGAGCATGGAATGCCTTTTCATTTGTTCCATTTGTCAATTTCTTTCATCAATGTTTTACATTTTTCAGAGTACAGATCTTTTACCCTTGCGGTTAAGTTTACTCCTGGGTATCTTACTATTTTTCATGCAATTGTAAATAGGATTTTTAAAAATATTTATCTATCTATCTATCTATCTATCTATTTAGAGAGTGGAAAGGAGAACACAAGCAGGGGAAGGGTAGAGAGAGAAAGAGAATCCCAAACAGGGTCCATGCTGTCAGCACAGAGCCCAATGTGGGGCTGATCTCATGAACCAGGAGATCATGACCTGAGCCAAAATCAAGAGCTTGACACTTAACTGACTAAGCCACCAGGTGCCCCTCCATATGATTGTGTTCTTAATTTCTCTTTCTGCTACTTCATTATTGATGTATAGAAATGCAACTGATTTCTGTAGATTGTTTTTGTATCCTGTGACTTTGCTGAATTCATTTATCCAGCCTTCTAGTTTTTTGGTGGAGTCTTTAGTTTTCTTTATGTATATTATCATGTCATTTTATGAAGGTGACTTCTTTGTTCACTTTTATAGTTTTCAGTATTAATTATATTGTAAGTTTGTAATTTTCTGTTGATGCATTTTGTAGTCATCAGATTTGGTAATATTCTATTCATTTTTTTATTTTTTCTACTTCTTAGAAATGTAAATAGAATATTTAAAAAGGATTTTCCTATTTCTCTTTTAGCTTTTGCTTTCTTATTTCCCTCCAGAATATTTATACATTTATATTATTTGTGTATTATGAATACATCACAGTCTTTTCATATTTGGTCCCATTCATCTGTAGAATTTAAGAGGGAACCAAGAGGACATTATGCTAAGTGACATAAACAAAGCAGATAAGGACACATTCTGAATGATTCCATTTATACGAGGAATCTAAAATAGTCAAAGCCATAGAAACAGCATGTAGAATGGTAGTTGCCAGTGGTTGGGGAGATGGCCAAGATGGGGGGATGTTGGTCAAAGGGTACAAAGTTTCAGTTGTGCAATATGAAAAGTTCTAGAGATGTGATATACATTATGTCTATAGTTTATACTACTGTATCATGCATATCAAAATTTTTAAGAGTGTATATATCATGTTAACTATTATTACCATAGAAAAATGCAATTTTTTTAAAAATTTAAGTTTATTTATTTATTTTGAAGGAGACAGAGACAATGTGTGCAGGGGAGGAGCCAAGAGAGAGGGAGAGAGAGAGAATCCCAAGCAGGCTCCACACTGTCAACACAGAACCCGATGCAGGGCTAGAACTCACGAAATCATGAGGTCAAGCCCTGAGCCCAAACCAAGAGTTGGATGCTTAACCGACTGACCTACCCAGGTGCCCCTGAAAAAAAATGTAATCTTATTCTAAGTGGAAAAAAAAATGGAAAATAATATAAATTAGTAAAGATAAAAATGAAATCATTTTTATTTATATATCTACATTTTTCTGAATGCTTCAACTAAGTTAAACCATAAAATATACATTATAATATATAAATAAAATCAAATAATTGAGTTGAAATTTTTTACTAATTAAAAAATTATGTCTCATTAAAAAAGAATAAAAGCATTCACAATTCTCATGGCTAATGTGCCAATATAAAGAAATATGATTCATGCATACAAGCCCTATAAATATATAAATTTGGTGGTCATATGAATTATTTGTCATCAAAAATATTCATTAGCGACCAAGTGCCACTACTGCAAAACCTACACTAAATTATGGGTGCCTGCAAAATCACAAATTGTAAGATAAACAAAAACAAGCAAATAGTTCTTGGTGTTATTTGAAAATTATACATTACTGTATAAAAACTTATTGCCTTTAGCCTCCCAAAGAATAGGACCTAAAAAGTGCCTTAAATTTGTGTTTTTCTTTTTTTTTGTCTATTTCTTTTGCAGTTTTTTTAGATATACTTGACATATGACACTATGTAAGTTTAAGTTGTACAACATGTTGATTTGATACACTTACATATTGCAATATGATTGCCTCCGTAGTGTTATCTAAGACCTTCATCATGTCACATAATCATCATTTGTGTGTGTGTGGGGGAGAACATTTAGGATTTAGTCTCCTAGCAACTGTCAAGGGTATAATACAATATTATTAACTATAATCATGAAGCTGTTCATTAGTTCCCAAATTTGTGTTTTTCTTTCCTAGGAGTTCGATCTCTCTCTGTAAAGCAGTATCCATCTCTGACATTAGGAGGAGTACAATCCACAAGCTTCATGACCTTCAGATACAACTGTCTCTGGTTTGAGAACACAGGGTAAAAGCTGAGAAAGGTTTTCCTGGAGCATAAAATGTGTTAACCACTAGGGTGATGCTACATCAGGACTGAACATTGAATCCTGAAAGATAAGGTGCCTATGTGCTCTGAAATAATGTAATGTATGGAAGGTTGTAATATCTGGACATTTCTAAAGAACAAGGCCATAGAGGGGCTCATCTCCCTCAGGTTTTAAAGTAATAAAAAGGAAGAAATTTCATTTTTTTTGAAAATATTTTCTAAATCATTTGTTGTTTGCTCCTTTTAAATTTCTTTTAGTAAGATAAAATATTTTATTCCAGTCTTGGAGCCAAAAGAAGATATAAGAGTTGTTCAAACAAAAGTAACTGAAAAAATTAATTTCTAGCATGATTTTGAGTTTCTTTTTTATTTATTTTTTTTTTTAATTTTTTTTTCAACATTTATTTATTTTTGGGACAGAGAGAGACAGAGCATGAACGGGGGAGGGGCAGAGAGAGAGGAAGACACAGAATCAGAAACAGGCTCCAGGCTCTGAGCCATCAGCCCAGAGCCTGATGCGGGGCTCGAACTCACGGACCGCGAGATCGTGACCTGGCTGAAGTCGGACGCTTAACCGACTGCGCCACCCAGGCGCCCCTGATTTTGAGTTTCAATACTACTGAATGGAGTATGAATCATATCTTCTTTTAATTGCAGTTTGACAGAAAAGATCACATGGCTAAAAGAAAAATGGGTAATAAGATTATCTTAAAAATATCTTCATAACTATAAACCTGAAAATATATGTACACAAATACCTTGTGAACATTCACATTCACATAAAACATTCACATCCTTGTGAGTTCTTTACATCTTAGACCCAGAAAAATTATAATTTCCTTCCTACCAATAACTGGTTTGTGATATTGAATAAATAATTTAAACAATGTTTATGTTTCTTCATCTTTATAATGAGAGTAATAGTATATTTATTATAGTTCTCATAGATGCAAAGCCATGGAAAGTACATGCTGCTCCCAAAACATAAAAGGATTGTGATGATAAATCAGTGCTGTAGGGAAAGAAAGTTCTTCCTCTTCCCTTCAAGGTCTACAGCTGGACTAAGAATTAAATTTACAAGAGACAAAATAACAAGAGAAAAAAACCAAAGTTTTATTTCATGTGCACAGAGGCCCAATAATGAAACTGAAACCTGAAGAAATGACCAAGCCAAGTAGTCTTTATGCTTTTTAGACACACAGACGAGAAATTTGTGAGGAATTGACAGGGTAAAGAAAACAGGTGTTTGGGAGCTTTAATTACTAGGGAACTCTAAATGGAATTCAGGCTGAGGTAGTAGGTTAGCAAGAAAAAAATAACAAGGTCTGTTTCTACAGCTTTCTGAGCTTTAATGTCTGTCTCTGGTAGTAAGGATGTTTTTTCACTTCTTAGCACAGTGAGGGTATTTTTCACATGGGAGATTTATTTCCTACCTTCAAAGGGGACAGAAGAGGGTCTCCTTCTGAACTAAGTTTTATCTTAAAATTATCAGTATGTCAAAGGGGTACATTTGGGGGCACACTGCCCTTGGTGCCCTTGGTGCACCCTATGGTGCCTTCTTAAAGTGTCTGACAAACTAGGGCTAAAGAACTATATACTGAATTAATGACTATCTGGATACCTGTGGTACAAACTCAGAAGTGATTTTCTTGAAGACCCGTGAATCTCTTCTAAAGGTAATCTTCAAGGAAAATGGCACCCCCATCACAGTTTCTATGAGAAGGTAGGGGTCTACCTTGGGGAATGTGCCTCACTGTCACCTGGGAAACTACCTCATCATAAAGATACAAGGATTTAACTTTTCCTTTGGATGAAGCCAGTTAACCAACACAGATGGTCACTCCAATTACCAAGTGAATTTACAATGAATTCTGTGGCAAATCGTGCTGTCCAGTCCTCTTACTTGAGGACCAGTTATAGTTTATCTTGAGAGCATGTGTGCAATGTGTTGTACTTGATTGCCTTATAAAAGTTTGAGATTGCTTTCTGTCTGTCATTTTTAGCAGACTGCTTGGGATATGCATCATATTCTGGTTTAATGCTTTACCCAATAACAATCTTTTTTAATCTCGCTTACCCTTGTGTAGAAGTTTTCAGATTTGGGAGGACATTTTGTTTTAAATTAGTTTCCCCAACAATTCTGGCAATGAGGATAAGATGTTGTTTAAACCATCCAGTCTGTGGTGTATTGTTACAGCTGCCCTGGAAAACTAATACAGCCTTCTTCCCAAACAAATAAATGACTGGTATTTGGGGGTTAATTATCATTCAGAAGAAAGAAAAGTAAAAAGAATTTGGATGGTCAGAAGAAAACATTGAGAGAAATGGAAGAGGAAATACAAGAATTAAAGACACCTTCTCTTTCATAGAAGTGCTGCCTTCTTTCTCTTCTCTCTGTGTTCCTTCTTTCTCTGTTTGTCTTTACCCCTCATGGCCTCAAAATGGCTCCAAAGAGGGGGGAAGGGGTGACTTTTTAGATGGATAGTTTCTCAACTAGTACATCTCCTGAAAAGAGTGAAGAAGATACAACTTGGTCAGCTGATGATGAAGTATCTGCTCTGTCTGAGGAGCAGGTGTGAATGTCTGCTGGACTGTCCAGATTCCACCTCCTATCATCCCTACACCATGCAGTTAGGAGAGCAGATGTGATGAGCCTGGACCTGGAAATAATTGAGAACTCGGATAAAAGACTGTCTCCTATGAAGGCAACAGGATGGACAGTAGCTGTACTAGTCACTTAGAAAACAAACAAAACAAACAAACCAACCAAACAAATAAACAGTTAACCAGATGAATGTCAAAATAGGAAAGGAAGCAAAAGAGGCATATGATTTACATTTTTCTTGTCTGAAAGAGAGGAAAACCAGTCCTTCCCATTTGGATTGCTGAAAAAAGCTGATACCATTGAGAAATTACCCAGGATTCCTCTGTCATCCTATGCCTTTTTCATCAGCTGATATGAATTCATTTAAAGACTTCCTTCCCCTGGGCCCCAGAAATTTGCCATACTCTGTTTTCAGTTTAGAGGCCCACACATGGAGACGTGAACTGCCTACTGCATGGAATTCTGTAGCCAGCTAATTTTTTCTTTTTTGATGGAGCAGGAACAATGGAAATCCAAACATTGCCGCATCAAGGAATTATGGTGATTATGGTGACCAGAGGAAGCCAATTATTTGCCTCACCCCGCCCACACACAAGTATGGCAGCAACTACTCAGTTCTGGAGTAATCTAGAGAAAGACAAAGAAGAAATTAAAGACTGCTGGGTTGGATGCTCAGAACTGTTTGCTAAGGGGAATTATCCCTACTTTGGCCAACCTATAAAGGGAAGAAAGGAAGAAGGGGGACTATGTGTCATTTTTACAAGAAACCAGATATTAGAAGAAGGATTGTACAAAGAAACACTGTAGAATGCAGAAGCAAGGGAATCAGAAAAGCCCAGAACGCTAGGGAGTAATTGTCAAACCACTTAAAGTAGACAGATATAAGCAATCTCAGAGGAGGAAATGGTAATAATCAACATGTAGTTTTCTCAGTTTGTCATTTTGCATTTGGAGAAGATTGTTGGTATTTCATATGAGCCTTGCTCCTTTTCATACTTGCTTCTTTTCCTCCACGGTTCCTATATAGATGGGTCCCTGACTGAAGAACATGTATTCCTACTTTCTTCTGAGTCTCCTGGAAATCTGCTGGGAAGAGACCTGCCGTCAGAAAGGCTACCATATTCTCTACTTCGAAAAGACAGTCTATAGAGGATCTTGGGAAGAGGGCATTTTATTTAGCTACCAGGTGCTTTCTGAAAGAAAACAGGTATGGCAGAGAGTGACAGTCTCACCCCATGCTGGAAAAGCACCCTAACCTGAAACAAATCAGTCTATCACCTTGGGTGCTAGGGAATAATGATACCGGTTTTATTTGAGATATAAAATAAACTATAAAAATAGTTTACCAAAAGAATAAGTCACGGACATATGTACAATGGTATCCTTTTATAAGGGACCAGTAAAAGAAAGAAAATTATAAATTTATAGAAGAAGTTGGAAAACAAGAGATCATTTTTAAAAAGAGACATTTTACTTTTAAAATTTTAGAAATTTTAGAAAGTATCTGTAATTTTAGAAAGTATCTGTAATACTCCCTTACTTCCAAGAAGGAAGGAAGATAAATTTGATAAAGATGATTGACCACTATGCAGATTTGTACAAGATCATAGGGAAGTAAATACATTTATTGTTTCATTAATCCCTATAGTACCTAATCTTGTAAGTTTTCTGACTCTGGTACCCTCATCTTCAGAACTTTTCTCTGTAATTAATTGATATTCTGTATTTCCTCCCTCCCTCCCTTCCTTTCTTATTTTCTCTGTTCCTCTAGCATATGAATTTAAATTATCATTTCCTTTAGTTTGTGAAGGAGTTCAATTTTTTTTATTTTTTTAAATGTTTTATTTATTTTTGAGACAGAGAAAAGACAGAGCATGAACGGGGGAGGGTCAGAGAGAGAGGGAGACACAGAATCTGAAGCAGGTTCCAGGCTCTGAGCTGTCAGCACAGAGCCCAATGTGGGGCTCGAACTCACAGACTGTGAGATCATGACCTGAGCCAAAGTCGGACGCTTAATCGACTGAGCCACCCAGGCACTCCGAAGGAGTTCAATTTTGATGACACAAGATTTCTCAAAGGTTGTGGACTCTCCCACTCTTTTATCTAGTTATTCATAGATAGACAAAAAGAAACCTAGAGAAAAAATTTCCCCAAAGGGCTCTATAATTAGATAAATTTAGACGATCTGATAGCCTCAGAAATTCGAGAGAAATACAAAAGTGATCCTTTAACGTTGGTATATTTCTTTGCTTCATAGTGACAAAGGCCAATTATAAAATTGCCTAACTAATGGCATCTGTTGTCAGCTACAGGCTACAAAATGTTACCATCTAGAAAGCCGCCTGCTTTGCAGATGAAGTATAATGAACCAATAACAACAACAGCAAATTTGGACAATTTTGGGAACTAGTGCAATATTGTAGAGAGTTGATTCTAGTTGCTGCCGAGTGGAAAACAAAACAAAACAAAACACTTTGATTTACATGTTAATTCTCCAGATCTGCTTGTTTGGTTCCTAGACTGTGAAGAGGATTTGAACCTTAAAATTGGCTATCTTCTCTGTTCCAGCTTTGGTAGTTCTAAATTTGTGGGATTCTAACATTTCGTTATTCCAAATTTTGACCTGACTTACCTGATGCTCTGACTCCTATTGCTTATGTGACCATGTTTACTTAGGAGTCATGTACTCAGGATAAAAGTGGCCCTCTTAAATCATCTGATGCTGTTGTATTTTATAAAATTTGGAAGTTTACATATTTTCTGAAATGAGGTCTGCACAGGCAGTCTGTAGAGCAGCAAGTCTTCCTTCTGGATTTAAAATGAATATATTTGGGGCACCTGGGTGGCTCAGTTGGTTGAGCATCTGACTTCGGCTCGGGTCATGATCTCACGGTCCATGAGTTCGAGCCCAGCATCGGGCTCTGTGCTGACAGCTCGGAGCCTGGAGCCTGTTGTGGATTCTGTGTCTCCCTCTTTCTGTCTCCTCCCCCGCTCATGCTCTGTCTCTCTCTTCTCAAAAATAAATAAATGTTGGGGCGCCTGGGTGGTGCAGTCGGTTAAGCGTCCGACTTCAGCCAGGTCACGATCTCGCGGTCCGTGAGTTCGAGCCCCGCGTCGGGCTCTGGGCTGATGGCTCAGAGCCTGGAGCCTGTTTCCGATTCTGTGTCTCCCTCTCTCTCTGCCCCTCGCCCGTTCATGCTCTGTCTCTCTCTGTCCCAAAAATAAATAAACGTTGAAAAAAAAATAAATAAAAAAATAAATAAATGTTAAAAAATGAATATATTCATTTAAAATATCTATAAATATATAAAAATATATATTCATCTCCATGAATATTTTTGAGTCTCCATAAAGTAATTATGTAAATATTACACACCACACACACATATATTAACATATTCGCAATGAGGTTACTTCCATTACTTTGAGAATAACATTTTACTAGAGAATAAACATTATTTGTTACATTATGTTTTCTTTCTGTTCTTCCAGTAATGGTTCTCACAGTCTCATTTCCAATCAGCTCTAAATTGTCCCACAGTTATAGACAGGGTCTTGACTTAAAAGTCCAACAATTTGATTAATGACTGAGTAAAAGAACATCTTCATTAGTATTTTTTTATAATAACAAAGTAAAAGTTATCTAATATGCATCCTGCTACTCAAGCCCAAATGTGAAACAAGAACATTTTAACTGGTTTAATTAGAAGGATGGTGTAAAAATTCTAATTCATCGAAGAAGAAAAAAAAAAATCTGGCATTGGAAGATACAGACTGCAAAAGACAGGTCTAATATTATTTAACTTCAGGATGCAATTTTTCTGCAGTTCCAATTTTAGGTTGATAAATAAACGTGAGTGCCTATTATTTAGGGAATAGTTATAGTAAACAGTTATAGTAAAACTGTTGCTTTAAAAATGCCCATAGCATGGGTGTGTCCTTAATACTTACAGGATTAGAGCCATATATATTAAACACTAGGATTTCAAGCTGTACCTTCTGATGTGTTTCTCATAAGATTTCTTTTTTTAATGTTTATTTTTATCTTGAGGGAGAGAGTGAGGTAGGGACAGGGAGAGAAGGAGAGAGAGATTCCCAAGCAGGCTCTGCATTGTCAGCACAGAGCCCGATGCAGGACTTGATTCCATGAACCATGAGACCATACTCTGAGCTGAAACCAAGAGTTGGACACCTAACTGACTGAGCCACCCAGGTGCCCCAAGATTTCTATACTAGATGATGACCATGGATGTCACTGTGTTTTATATATATGAAAAATTATTTGCAAAGATATAGCAATTAGTAAACAGCGTAGAGTGTCATAGAGATGTGGTGTTACTTATATTGTTCTCTAAGATTCAGAAGTTTATTGGGCCTTGCAACAAAAACTCTTATTTAAAGTTTGAGATTATCGGGTTCCAGAGATAAGTAACTCCTTTGACTTAGATAAAGACTTCATACATATCTACCAAACAATATTTGGATCATTCATTATTGAAAACAAAGATACCACAATAATTTGTAAAATTTATGTATGACTAAGAAAAGTTGTTTGGGCCACCTGGATGTCTCAGTCACCTAAGTGACCAATCGTGATTTGGGCTCAGATCATGATCTCATGGACATGAGGTAGAGCCCCGCATTGGGTTCCACACAGGGTATGGAGCCTGCTTAAGATTCTCTCTCTCTCTCTCTCTCTCTCTCTCTCTCCCTTTGCCCCTCCCCTGCTCATGTGTACACACTCTCTCTCTTAAATGAAAGAAAGAAAGGAAGAAAAAAGAAAGAAAGAGAAAGGAAGGAAGGAAGGAAGGAAGGAAGGAAGGAAGGAAGGAAGGAAAAAAGAAGAAAGAAAGCAGAAAGAGAAAGAAAGAAAGAAAGAAAGAAAGAAAGAAAGAAAGAAAGAGAAAGAAAGAAAGAAAGAAAGAAAGAAAGAAAGAAAGAAAGAAAGAAAGAAAAGTTGTGCATTGATAACTAAGAGCATTTTTTAATCATTGACCATTGGCATGATATATTCAGAGGTTATTCTCCAAAGGCAATATATATACTAACTTTAAAAAAATCAGTAGTTCTGTTTTTTCATTGTGATTCTGATAATTGTTTTGCTTTATACTTTACTATGGACTTGATAGATATTTAGGTAGCTGCAATTTTCGCAGAGAAAGGCATAAACAGTGATGGAGATAATTATAAAACTGCTATTATTTTATAGTTACACAGGGTGAAGGCTTAATTCTTCCTGATGGAAAAAGAGAGAGAGAGAAAGAGAGAGAGAGAGAGACCCTAACCACTCCTTCCTTCTTCTTAGAGCATTTGCTTGAGAAAATTTGTAATGAAAAGTTTTTTTTTTTTAATGTGTGCCTCTTTGTAATTTATATAAATCATTTTAAAGCTAACTCAGCTTTTAGCTTAAAGCTTCTTGCCAGCTTTAAGACTCAAGAATATCTTTCCCAACCCTGGGAACCATCCTTGGAGCTGCATTCATAGAGAAAGATAGTATCTACAGTTCCTAGTTTCTACAGGAAGGTAGGGAGCTAACTTCAGTGTCCTTCATTCCAAGTTGGGAAACTAGCTCTTGCTCAAAAATATGAAAAGTAATTTCTTCCTCTGACTAACGCAGATTGGCTAAAACAATTGGTCACCCCAAGCACCAAGTGAGTTTGGAAGGAACTTGGTGTGACAAATGGTGTCGGCAAATGCTTTTATCCGAGGGCTAGTTACTGTTTATCTTGAAAACCTTTTTGTGATGAATGAGTAGCTGTATAAAAGGCACAATTTCTTTTCCACAGTCTCTTTTGTGGATTACTGTGGTATGCATCACATTCTGATTTAATACTTAGTCAATAATAAAATTGTTTACTTTCCCTTCTACATTTGTGGAGAGGCTTTTAAGGTAGGAAGATTTTGTTGTTAATTATTGTAATTATATCCTCAGCAGGACCTAAATGCCAAAGGATATCAAAGGTACCAATTTGATTTTCACTCCATAACTTAAATTGGGGATCTAAAATTTCCCTCCTCTTCTACTCAAACATAGTTGCAAATCTAAAAATGTACCACTAAGGATGACTACCTCGTGATCTATGAATGTAAAAAGGCTTTTGGTCATGAAAATGAGATTTCTCAAAGCTAAAATGTAAGTTCTCCACTATTAAAGGATTTTAAATCATTAAAATGTACTATCAGTATGCTCTGTATTTTCAATGAATTAAATTATGGAGAGACATGGTTGATTGCAAACTTGGAAAAATATTTCATTTGAATTGAAAAATATATATGCCAATATAATATTGTTAACACACAACAAAAGATTGTAATCAAATATAATCTTTTATAGAAAATCCAATAGTAAAAACTGTACAAAAGTAAGACACAACTAATAAGAAGTAATAGTGGATAATAGACAACATTGTTAACAAATGCAATTGAAATTTAACGGAAATATTCTCATCTATTAAATTGTACTTTGTATATAGCATATAAGTTAGTCTTATGACATGTTTTTAAATTAGATTTTCATTTCTTATTTATTTATCCAAAAAAGTTGCTTAGTCTCTCCTTATAAATCCCATTTATCTCATGTATTTTCATGGTATGTTCTGAAGAAATACTGAAAGGGAAATATATGCCAAAAAGCATTTGGTAGATTATATATTTGACTTAGATATGTGTATGCATAATATTTCCAATGAATTTCAATGTATCATAAGTTCAGAGAAAAGTGTTCCAATTTTAAAAATAAATAGCTACTGGTCTCAGCATAATTTAATACGAGCTTGTGCTTCTTTTCCATTTTATTTTAATTCTTTCCTTGACGTTTCTGAATGACCTTTGGCAAGTAACTCAATTTTCTGTGCATTTTCCACTTTAGTCTAGTAAGTATTTTCTGCTTCTCTTGATAGCAAACAAATATCATGCTAAATGCTTCCTTTCTTCATTCATTCATAGATTCATCTTTAAGCTAATATGTATTAAGTACATATTAAATGCCACAAGTTGTCCTATATACTTTCTCATCTCCACTTAAATATCTGACTGGCATCTCAAATTCAAACAGTGCGAAAGTTAGAGCAAACCTCTCTCTTTAGCATTAACTCTTGAAGTGAAAGGTTGTTCCCAGTTTATAGAATGATACTCTCAAATACCTAGTTTTCTAAACTATAAACCTGAAGTCTTAGCCTATGCTGTAGACATTATCAAGTTCTGTCTATTTTAACTCCTAAATAAGAGTAGTCTCTGCTTTTTCACATCTCCACTGAAAACCACATATCTTAGATGTTTTCCTAAATGCATTCTTCCCCCATTGAATTTGCTTTCTGCAGCCAAAGTAACATGTACATAATGGAAATACAAATGCTTCACACCAGCACAGTTTCAAAATTTTAACAGCTTTCTATTTATATAGGATAAAGACTGCCATTTTAACGTGAATTAAAAGAATATGAGTGATTTGACTCTTTAGCGTTTTTACATTCTCGCCAAGGCAGCCCTCAGTCCATTACCCACCATACTGTCTTCTTGATATTTTTCAGTGTTATTCAAATGATCCACACCCCTTCTTCCTAAGAACATTCTACCATGTCTTTTCCTCTCTTTGGAATTAATTTTCCCCCTTTTTCCCCCCTTACCCAGTTGTCACAAACTTCTCAGAGTTCATTTCATTCATAATCTCATTGAGAAAGTTTATCCAGATGTCTGGACGTGAGTTGTGTGCTGTGGTATATGCTCTCATAGCAACTTGTAATTTTCTCAAACATGATTTATTGGGATTTCAAAAATAATTAGTTGTGTAATTGGTTCCTTGAGTTCTCTTATTCTAGATGTCAAGCTCAAAAAAGTATTTCTTTGTCTTGTTCGTAGCTGTAGGTACAGTGACAAGTTTAGTGCCATGAACACAGTAGGTGAGCAGTAAATATATGAAAAATAAATTAATGAATATATAATATTTAATTCATTCTTATTTCATATTTTCAGCCATAAACCTGTATAGTGTAACTCATCATTCCTTAAGTAAAAGCATTGAAGTATGTAGATAGGAGAAATAAATAATATAGTAATATTTTCTCAATTTTAGGCTTTTTGTTTCTTACAATTCTAAAATTTGCTAACATCTCTCTTGTCTTTTCCCCTCCCTCCCAATACTGATCTTTATCTAAGATGCACAGCCTCAGGAATATAAAAGAGTATGTGATCTTGAGAGTGAGAAAGAAGGTCTTTACCACTGAGCAATTAAAGGCGTAGCTTAATGACTTCCATTTAGATGAGTGAATCTACACACAGTAATTGGTTTATTTTATTTTCTGAATTGAATATTTATTTTACTAAGTAAACCATTTGATAGTTTTAACAAATCAATGAAGTCAAAATATTTAAATGCCATTTTAATTCAGGTAGGATCTAATACAAACAAAGTCTTTTCCCTCCCACCTGGGAAAAGTTGGCCCAAATATTGGAATAGGTTATTTACCCAACAAAGCCACTTCAAGATTTTTTAAATCCAATTAATTATGAGCACATGTGATGTGACCAACTGGTAATTTGAAAATGCCAAACTTACTGTGTTTTGCAAAATATTTAAGCCCAACTTCTGCCAAGGCAATTTTCTTTTTTTTTTTTTTTTAATTTTTTTTTTCAACGTTTATTTATTTTTGGGACAGAGAGAGACAGAGCATGAACGGGGGAGGGGCAGAGAGAGAGGGAGACACAGAATCGGAAACAGGCTCCAGGCTCTGAGCCATCAGCCCAGAGCCTGATGCGGGGCTCGAACTCACGGACCGCGAGATCGTGACCTGGCTGAAGTCGACGCTTAACCGACTGTGCCACCCAGGCGCCCCACGGCAATTTTCTTTTTATGTAAAAGAAGATTCCCCTCTGTCTGAACTGGACAGCATTTTGAAGACTTCCAAAAATTATCGATGAAATCACACTATTTAATTTCCCTCATCATTCTTGGTACATCAAGAAGTGGATTGATATTTATCTTTCTCTGACTTATTTCCATTTTACTCATATGTGGACTTTAAGAAACAAAACAGAATAGCATAGGAGAAAGGAGGGAAAAATAAGATAAAAACAGAGAAAGGCAAACCACAAGAGATTCTTAAATACAGAGAACAGACTGGGGGGTGGGGGTTGCTGGAAGGGAAGTGGGTGGGGGGATGGGCTAAATGGGTGATGGACATTAAGGAGGGCACTTGGGATGAGCACTAGGTGTTATATGCAAGGATGAATCACTAAATTGTATTGCTGACCACTACTGCACTCTATGCTAACTTGGATTTAAATACAAATAAATTAATTAATTAAAAAAAAAAAAGAAGTGGTTTGAAAGAGGGTTGGTAATCATCTGGGAATGTATGTACACTGATGTATCTTCTGCTTTCTATTTTGTAATGCCCAAATGCTCACAAATTTGATAGAGCTTAGTTGTTCCCCCTTGGTTCTATTACTTCAAAAATATTCTAAGAATGACAATGAACAGGGGCTTAAAGTATTATCTGTTTTACATATAATTAACATATAACAAATGCATATTTGGGAAAAGTGGAATTACTACCAATCCTGATAGGAAACAAGTGCCTGTTGAGGTGGCAGCAAAATTCATGGAAGTGGACAGTGACTGAAGACATGCTTTATTAAGAGTTCTTCTCCTCCTACCTTCCAGATGTTTCTATCTTGATTTTTTGTTTATTTGTTTTTTACTGGCTGGTTTACTTTCATTTGTCTCTCTCTCCCCCCCTCCCCTCTCTCTCTCTCAAGTTTATTTATTTTGAGACACAGAGAGAGAGAGCATAAGGTAGGAGCAGAGAGGGAGAGAGAGAGAATCCCAAGCAGGCTCCACACTTCAGCTCAGAGTCTGACTAGAGGCTCTATCCCATGAACCGTGAGACCATGACCTGAGCCAAAACCAAGAGTTAGATGCTTAACCAACTCAGCTACTTGGGCCCCCCATCTTCATTTACCTTCATTTACCATATATCTTATTGTCTACTTCTTTCTTTCTTTCTAAAGATTTAAAGAAAAAATTTAGCCTTGTCTGTATTTTGAACTATCATCTTTTTACTTTACTCAAATCTATTTTGGATCTCCAGAAGTCATTTTTCTCTTGATATCACACATTAGATTTTTAATGCTAAATGAGTACCTCTTCTTAGATATTTCATAGATAACTTGAATTCAGATGATAAGTGATATGACATAATTAGATGACTTCTAGACTAGATTTGGGAAATTTTTGAAGTAGGGACAAGGTCAGGGAGTAATGGCTGTAGTCCAAATTAGGGTTTCTCTACTTTGGCACTAATGACATTTTGGACCAGATGAGTCTTTGGTGTGGAAGTCTGCTCTGTGCATTGTGGAATATTTAGCATCATCTTTGGCCTCTATCCACTAGATTCCAGTGGGTCCCTCTGCTCCCAGTTGTGCCCAAACTGGCTCTAAACATTGCCAAATATCCCTTTGGGGGGAAAACACCCTCATTTGAGAACCACTTTAGAGAGATGATAAAAATCTATATCAAGACTGCAACAGAGAAAATAGAGAGGCAATGAAATTGAGAGTCATTTTTAAGGAATATTTGATGAGGTTAATGACCAGATATATGAATTTAAGGAGAAAAAGAATTGCAAGTTGTTTTCTATACTGGATACTAAGACATACCTAAGTTTTAAAGTCTTGTTATTTGTATTTTTCTCTTCTATGCCTTCCTCTATGTGATTCCCTCAATCCAGATTTCTCTTTGATCTCCCCATTTATGCTTAATAAAGTTCTATTAATCTTTGAAGCCTAACTCAAATAACACTCATGACCATTGTAACTATTTTTCCTTTCTTAAACTCCAACAGAGAATATTTTCTTCCTTCCTTGAGTCATGAATTGTCACTAGTATTTCATGATGAATGTAATTCCCATGTCTTTAATGGTAGAAACTTGTATCATTTTTATCTCTTCATAACTCATCACACTGTATGGAATATAATACAAAGGTTGAATGACTTACTTAGACACTAACATACAGAGCGGTATTAGTGCTCTTACAGAAAGAGCAATTATTTTTACAGAAATTCAGCATACTTGAACATTACTATTGATTCTGAAATAATAGGCTACCTCTACACTCTCTGTATATTCATTTTCAAACATTTATATATTTGTTTGGGAAGATCAGATAAATACAAATATGAAGTATAATGAGATTTAATTTCAGTAATATGAGGTATGGAATAAAGAACACTTATATTTACAGCTATAGAAACTAGAAGTTTATCAAGTAACCTACTGACCATTTCATATGTAGCAGACTAGATGGTCAAAATGACTGTGTTAAGTGCTCCTCTAAGTAGCAGAAATCTTGTTTGACATTGATTAATATTTCTGTTTTAATGCTATCATATGTTTCATCAGAGTATGTGGCTTAGACTAAAAAAATTAGAGGGGCTATGGATAGAAGCTATTTTCCATACCTTCAAGAAAGAAGTCTGAAATTTCAATCTATATACATATATATATATATATATACTTATAAACTGTGTAGAAAATATGTGAGGGGTCATATTCACACTTCAGAAAAATCTCTACACAATTAAGTTTAGAAATACAATTTATTATACTCAGAATAAAGGATTAAAATGAACTTCAGGAGCCAAATATTTCAAAGTAACTTTTACAAAGCTTTGCATCCATGTGTTTGAACCAAGTGAATTGTTTTCCTCCACATGCTTTCTTATTCTGCATTCCCACTGAGTTATTGTAAATTATTTCACTAAAACGGCTGTAGCTTGAATTTCTTTAATCTAAAAAAAAAAGTACTCTTCTCCCTATGGTGGAATATGATGGTAGTTTGAAGTTATGTAATCTCGGAGAGTAAAAATTTTGAGTTTAGAAATAAATAGCCTCTGTATTTAAAAATTTTCAAATATAAAGCAAAAGTTTGAATTCTATTACATTGTCTACCAGAATTCCGGATTGTTTTATCAACATATATTAACTACGAGAACATTTTATATTGCATAAGTATCAAAATGAAAAATTATTTCCACGAAAAGTGAAAATTTGAGAAGTTAAAGTTTTGTCGACAACACCTGGAACAATGACCCCACTCGGAATATTTTACTGGATTGGAAAAACCAAATGTTGCAATGATACTTTGCAGAAAAAAAGCCCTCTATTTGTTTCCTGGGCACATTCCTTAAAATATTCAGATAATAGAAAATGAAACACTATATATTTGCATTAATGGTTAAAAAATAAATACCTCTAGCCACTTAGGCAGAACTATATTCCCATTATGCTCATGTGGTTATTGCTTTCTATATTCTATTCATCTGCTTCCATATAAAATTCATTAGATCTCCTTCAATGTACAGATTTTAAAATCAATCTTATTGGTTATTATCTTTGCCATGACAAAGGTAAGACCCGGGGCTTGCTTATATGCACTGTCTTCTGTCTCTCACTGTTCACTTTAACACTTAAAAAATATATCTATTTTGGCTCTGGAATATAGGGAGTTATCAGTTGATAGTTTCTTTGTAACTAAGACCACAGGGTTTATTGTTTGACTTAAGTTGGAATTCTTCCTCTAGTGCTTGTTATTTATATGGCCTTTGAAAGTTGTATCATCCACTAAGGCATCAATTTTCTCACTTTGGAAAGTAGGACCTATAATTCAATTCTGTGAGAACAAATGAAAGAGATATTGCATGTAAAGTGTTTTGTGTAACGGTTGGCTCAGAGTAAGCCTTAAACAAGTATTAGGACAAATTATAATTAAATCACTAGCATAGCAAACTCTGGGGTTATAAAAATCTTCCAAAGCCTGCAATTTTGAAATTATAGTTAAACTTTGAAGTCCTACAAAGTTAATGAAAAGATTCGGGTTCAGGAATCTGAAAATACTCTCATCAGATAAATATATGAGAGAATAGAACCAGGACAGAATAAAACTCTTTGGAAAGGGTCTGAAGTTTGATTTTATAGAAGAGTTCTTAACTCCTCTGAAGTAGATTATTAGAACACTTTTCCCAGGTCACAAGGTTGTATAGGACTGGTGAGGGAAAAAAAGTAACCCTTGTAAGGGAAAGCAAGAAACAAACCAGTCCAACTGATCTCCTTCCCAACAGCCACTTTTCCAGGGCAAATATATTTCAGCCAAAACAGACAAATGCTGCGCTCTCCTGACTACTTTCATTTAGTTTTTCTCTTCTCCATTTCATTGCGGTCATTATTGCCTAATTCAACTTCCTAATTCCTAATTCTGTTTGAAAAAACCACCAATTGTACTTGATCACTTGCATAGACAATTAAAACTCTCAATCTCTGGTGTGTCAGATCCTTTATCACGTGGCCTCAACTTGTATCTGCAACATTTCTCAACCTTCTATCCTCCATACGTACTATGATCCAGCTTAACTTCTTCCATTTCAAAAAAAAAAAAAAAAAAAAAGAGAAATTCCATCTTTGCATTGTTCATTCACTAATTTATTCATTAAGCCAGCAATAGATACTAGAGTGTCTAAAATGTGCATGACACTGATGGTTCATGGGAATACGTAACCATATTGCTTGCCTTCAGTAAGCTTTACAATCTGGGTGATAAAATTATATCATTTGTCAATTGCGATAGCGCACATACTTTGTATAAATTAAATGTTGGTTGCATTCAATTCAAAGAAGATGATCATCTAAATCAGGTTGGGAGATCAAGAATGGACTCATAGTTGCAACCACTGAACTGATTGATCCTAAGGAGCAATTAGAATCTAGTTAAATGAGGGGAGCCTGGGTGGCGCAGTCGGTTAAGCATCCGACTTCAGCCAGGTCACGATCTCGCGGTCCGTGAGTTCGAGCCCCGCGTCAGGCTCTGGGCTGATGGCTCAGAGCCTGGAGCCTGTTTCCGATTCTGTGTCTCCCTCTCTCTCTGCCCCTCCCCCGTTCATGCTCTGTCTCTCTCTGTCCCAAAAATAAATAAACGTTGAAAAAAAATTAAAAAAAAAAAAGAATCTAGTTAAATGAAGAAGGATGGAATGATATTTCAGGTAAAAAGAATGCTTTGCATAAAGAACACCATTGCCTCATAGGAGCTGACAATCACACACACACATAGATGTTACATATATTATATGTATTTATGAATAAGTTTTTGAATACAAAAGTTTTTGTAAGGAAGTTTTTGATGGATGTTTTGTGTTAATTTAAGAAGCTTGAGCAGTCTTCAGTGTTTCCTACATATAAAAACATGTCATCCACAAACAGATAATTTTACTTCTTCCTTTCTTATATGGATGCCTTTTTTTTTTTTTTTTCCTTTTCCTGACTAATTTCTGTGGCTTGGACTCCAGTACTACATTGAATAGGAGTGTCAAGGGTGGGTATATTTGCCTTGTTCCTTAGAAGAAAAGTTTCTGATTTTCCACAATTGACTATAATATTAGCTGTGATCATACTCAACCTTTACTACATTGAAGTAAAATCTTTCTATGCTTAGTTTGTTGAGAGTTTTTAACATGAAAGTCTGTTGAATGTTGCCAAATGCTATTTCTATATCTATTGAGATGATGTTGTGATTTTTAGTACTCATTCTCTTGACATGGTATATCACACTGATGAAAGTTCAAGAGGAATAAACATTTCAGTTATGGAAGATGAATAAGTTCTATTGTACAACATTGTGCTTCTAGTTAACAATACTATATCGTGCACTTAAGAATTGGTTAAGATGGAATCTCATGGTAAGTGTTCTTACCACACAAGGAAAGACACAAACACAAAAGCTAACCAAACAACAAACCAACAAACAAAAACACAAAGGGGAAGGAGGAAACTTTTGGAAGGGATGACCATGTTTATTACCTTGATTGCAGTGATGAGTTCATGGGTACATACATATGTTAAAAGTCATCAAATCGTATACTTTAAGTATGTGCCATTTCTCATGTATCAATTGTATCTCAATAAGCTGTTTAAAGAAACTTTGAAATTTATTCTAATCCTTAATGACAATCTTGATGTACTTTAAGTGGAAAGTTTTGTGATAAGCTTTGCATTTTTAAAAGTATGCTCAAGAGAATACAGACGATAGAGTGGAACAGATACCAACTGATCTGAGGAGGAGAGATAATAACTTATTTAGTATTCAGGAGCCTGGTTGAATACCTGGAAGCCTAAATAAAGCAACATGTTAGAAATGGAGAAGCTGGTCAGAGACAAAACAATCCAACAGAAAATGTTGAATGGACACAACAGGATTTGGTGACTTCTCAGATGTAGTAGAGGAAGAACTCTAGTAGAATTCACAGGCAAAATTTGCTCAGGCTGTGAGGTGCTGACTCAAAGGATCTGGACTCTTCAGACTTTTTTTTTTTTTTTTTTCTTTTACACTTTGTGAGTTTCAGAACATCCTTCTTTGTAGTAAGTAGATGAACTTAAAATTTTCATTCCGAGAGAAAGTTCTTATGTTTAAAAACAAAATAGCAAACTGTAAGCTGTTTGGAATTTTACCTCTTTTGTTAAGCAGACTTAAATGGATGAGATTTGCAACAGTTCTACAGTATTGATATTTATGTTTTCCAGTGCTTCAAGCTGTTCACTGAATGTTGATTCTTCGAGTATTCACAGCTAAGACACTGAGTGATTTTACTAAAATTATTAAATTCAGTAGCAACTTATGTATTGATATTTGACTATTGTAGGTTTTTGACTAATATTACTAACACTAGAAGAATACTCTTATGAATTATATAATTTCATTTAAAATAAACCTTTATTAAGCAACATTCATCACCCAATGTTAATATTATTAAGGATCCTCGTGAATTCATCTAAAATCTCAAAACTGAGATGTCACTCCGCGTCCAAAATACTTTAAGTAATATGTTATTCATTTTATCCATTTGTGAGCTCTAATTAGTGAGTTTTTAAAAATTCCATTTGTTAAGACTGAATGTATTGAAAGAGTAAAATAGCAAAAATAGTTTTAGGCAGTTTTAGTTTTAAGGACATACTATCTGCAAAGTTATTGAGGACCTGAACTTAGAAAGGCCAATATCTGAACGTTAAAACTCACACCAAAATTCACCTTTTTTTAAAAAATTCAGGATTCTTTATTTCTTTCCATGAGTTTGAATTTTAAAATGTATTTTATTTTCTAGATCTTGAAATAACATTAAAAATACGGACAGCATTTTGAAAAAATTGTGGACAAAGCTTTCAGTGAACAGATTTTTTCTTGGTAATTATTTATTTATTTAGTAAATTTGCCCTATTAAGACAATAAAATAATTTCTTTCCACTATAGCAGGGGGCAGCAAAACCATGGCCTAGGGCCAAATTCAACTATGCTCATGCATTTACCTATTGCTTACAGTTAATTTTGTGTTAAAAAAGCAGATATGAGTAGTTGTGACAGAAACCATCTGGCCTAAAAGCGTAAACTATTTACTATCTAATCTCATACAGAAAAAGTTTACCAGCCCCTTAACTCTAGCATAAGAAGTCATCCCTTGTATGTTGGTGAAAATTCCAGTGGAAGTTTTGTTTACTGAAGACTACCCACAGAACTGGGGAAGTCAGTTCTTAGAACATACTGGGCTGAACGGTGTCCCCTAAAAATTTACATTTACCCAGAATCTGTGAATATGACTGTTAGGAATTGAAAGTCGGTATCTTCCCAAACCTGGTATGTTGAGATCACTGCCCCCCACCCCCCCAACCCTACCCCATGTGATAGTACTAGGAGGACAGGCATTTGGGAGATTAGGTCATGAGGTGGAAGATTCATAATGGGATAAGTGCCCTTATAGAAGAGACGCCACAGACCTTTCTTGTTCCTCTTCCCTGTAAGAACACAGTGAAAAGATCGGCCAGCTATGAACCAGAAAGTAGACTCTTATAAGACACTGAACCAGCCAGTGTTGTGAACTTGGACTTTCCAGCCTCCAGAACTGTGAGAAACAAATGTATGTTGTTTAAAGCCTTCACCGTCTTGTATTTTTCTTATAGCAGCCCAAATGGACTAAGACAGGGACCTTATTTGTAAATAAGATAATCAAATTAAGATGTAGTCATAGTGCATTCAGAGAGCTACAAAATCTATGATCGATATTCTCATAAGAAGAGGAAGATTTGAGGGGCGCCTGGGTGGCTCAGTTGGTTAAGTGTCTGACTTCCACTCAGGTCATGATCTCACCATTTGTGGGTTCGAGCCCCACATCTGGCTCTGTGCTGACAGCTCGGAGCCTGGAGCCTATTTCCGATTCTGTGTCTCCTTCTCTGTCTGCCCCTCCCCCACTTGTGCTCTGTCTCTCTCTCTCAAAAATAACATAAAAAACTTATTTAAAAATAAATAAATAAATAAATAAATAAATAAATAAATAAGAAGAGGGAAATTTGAGCACGGGCACATACACATAGAGAAGAGACGCAGGAAAGAAGGCCATATGGCAAAAGAGGCAGAGATCAAAGCGATGAATCTACAACCCAAGTAGTGTTGCATATTGACAGTAAATGCTAAAAACTAGAAGTGGCAAGGAAGGATTCTCCCCTAGAGTCTTTGGTCTGGAAGAAACCTGATTTTGGACTTCCCGCCTCCAGAAATGTGACAGAGTATGTTTCTACTGTTTTAGGCCACCTAATTTGTGCTGCTTTGTTACAACAACCCTAGGAAACTAATCAGTGGTAAAATGAAAAACTAAAAACCATTTTGCTAAAATGCTTAAACATTCTTAAACTGTTGAATTTTTTTTTTCTACCATTTAACTGGCTAAAGTAGAAAGCTAATGGTTATCAGTATTGTAACAGAAGACTTATACTCTGAGAAGGAGTGTACCATATGGCAATCTTATGAAATACATAAATACTTTATTCCCTTTTAATAAAAATAAATTGTATTACATTTTAATGATCAATTATGACTTAGTGGGTCAACACAGTTCTCCAAAGATAAAATAGAGTGTATGAATGTTTATCTTAATATGCATTTAATAAAAGGCCAATCATTTTTATGATTCTTAAGAGCACACAAATTAAAGTTATGATGTGAAGTGTGGCTTAATTTCTTCCTTTTATTACTTATCTGTTAATTTCATAACTATTAAATTCTATAAAGCTATTATTGCCAATCATTACAGCTCAAGAGGAATACTGCTTTATTTGTTAATTAAATATTTATTTAGGGTACTTCATTTCAAGTGTTAACAAATATTTACTAATTTATTACAAAGAATAATAAAAAAAAACTTTTTTTTTTAATTCAGAAGGACAGCATAGGTATCTGAGTTATTGGAGATTTAGGAAAAAATAATTTCGACAAAATTAGACAATCAAAGAAAAAACATGGGAGCATGGGTACTTGTGAGCATCTTGGTGCCCGATATTTATCATCATCATATCAAGGAATTTATCATCATTCCTTCTCTATAACCATCCTGCTACATTCCAGAACATTCTACATATTTTAATGTTGGAAGGTACCACTGAATGTGTGCTGCTATATTTATTGCTACGTAATTTGTAGAACTAAGTGCTGTTTTCAGAACCCCAAACAACGCTTATTAAATTTCCTAAGTAATTATATTTACTCATGATAATTTCAATTCCACAGTGCAAATCAGCACAGGTGTGACTAGCAGTTATATTTCTTCATCCACAGAGCCCCTGCTGTACATAAAGCATCCACTAGTAATTTTCTTTAATTCTCTTAATTGCTTGGGGCAGCCTGAGCCACTCTTTTCCCCTAATTTGATGCTTTCTGTTGTGTTTCATAGAAAACAAAATAGTCTGGAGAAGGGCCACTTATAATTACAAGAATTGAAATACAAGCACACTCATGTCTAATATAGGCTTGGAGTCAACCTTGCAGCATTTACACATATATCCGTTTGATATTAGTAGAGTCAGAGAGGAAAACAATAACAGGAGAGAAAAGCAAAATAAAAGTGATGACTAATGTTTTAAAAAGGTTATGAAGCATATTTTTAATATAATGATACTAAAGTTCAAAACAATCTTAGGAACAAAATTTTTTTTCTTGTTTTAAAACTTAAGAATTATATTCACTCGTATTCCATTTGTTTTCCAAAGAATCGGGTATGAAGGTACAGTCTACTCTTGTTGAACTTCATCAAGCATGTTACATTGACTTTTTTTATGTTTACTGATTTTTGAAAGACAGAGAGAGACAGAGCACAAGCAGGGGTGGGGCGGAGAGAGAAGGGTACACAGAATCCGAAGCAGGCTCCAGGCTCTGAGCTGTCAGCTCAGAGCCCCACGAGGGGCTCGAACTCAGGAACCACGAGATCATGACCTGAGCCGAAGTGGGATGCGCAACCGACAGAGCCACCCATGTGCCCTGACTTTTTTTTTTTTTTTTTAACTACGTTTACATTTGCACATTCTGGTTCATCTAACTGAAGTGCATCTCAGATTTACCAACTTTACCTCATGCTTTTAGACATGCTCAGACTTTGGTGTATGTGTTTAAGGTAAATGAGCAATTTAATGGATGGATATTGTTCTTAATGTCTTTAAAATGCTGAAAAGATAACCATATATTTCTTACAATATCTTAACCAGATATTTCTTACAATATTTTACATTTCTACACCACAATGAAACAAGAATTATAATGAGTTCTGCTTATTATACTTGTACAATATATGAAAAAAATAAGCTAATGTTTTAAAGTGGCTCAAGAAACAGGAACTCTTAATATATTCCACAGAAATTTCATTCAAGGAAACATAATAGAAGAAGCAGTTTGCTTCTGGAAATCTCAACTGCCACAGAAAGGATAATGTTGTTGCTGAAAAAACAGGTTCCTCTAGAACAAAGCAAATGACTACATAATTTGAAACTGGCTTGCACCTGCATGAGTGAGAACTAAGGTTTGATTCTATTAGTCTCTGTCACTCTTAACAACATTGTAGGTGTTACGGAAAATTAAGTGAGGAAAGCAACATTGGTTGATGGAATGGTGAACACCTGTTTAATAAAAACTTTTTTCTTGTTTCCATTTATATTTTTACCTGATGCTATTTAGACTATGGGCAAGCATTTACCAGAAACCTGTTTATGCACGTAACAATGGCCAAAATAGAGTCCCTATATAATTATTGGAATAACTAAAACAAACAAACAAAAAACCACCATGGTCCAATACAAGAGACACTCTTCTATTAATTCAAATGTATTTGTTTTTAAGATTTTGGAGATTGTCAAAATTTTGGGAACCAGATTATATCTAAGAAATCTTTGACCAGAAAAATATGTGTAGATCACAAAATTTCCATGTTATTTGAGAGAGACACACATTTCCTAAAGCCCTCAATGAGAATTGCTAGATTCCAATTAAAAATGGCATATTCAAACAGCTACCTCATGCACAAAGCTGTTTATTATTTGTCTTTAGTTCACTGATAATTCATATCCAGACTTCACTTTTCTTGAGCTTTCAAAATTGTATTCCACTTGCATAATTTCTTTCAACATAGCATATCCCCATAATAAATATCTTCCTCCTCCTGCTGGCACCGAAAATACAGAAGGATAATAAAGAATGCTATGAAGTATCATTCACCAAAGTTATTTGGTATCTTTATGATATTTTTTCTTCTGGACATACATACCCTCATTTACTTGATTGTTATTTCATTGTTTAACATTTAGGAATATTTTCATCAATAATTGAGCAAGTCTCTGGTTATTCTCTTAGTGTAAATTCTTCTGGAATTACTTGGTAAAAAGTGAATGTGTTGAAATTCTTGATACATTCTACTAAATTGCTCTCCACAAAATAGAAGCAATTTATACTCTCGCTGATGGTTTAAGATAAAAAACATTGCAATATGTCCTCAATAACAATATTCAATTTTGTCAATGAAGAAACAAAAAGTAAATAATAAACTTTACTGCCCCACTGTTTTATGAAAGATATTATCTGGGACCCTCAAATAATAAAACAGATCATCAATTTTGTAACAATTACAGGGTAAATGGGATCCGATTTCATATGACAACTGAAGACCTTTGCCAAAGCAAAGATTGTATCTGATAAAATGAAAAAGGCAAGGAAGACTTTACTCAAGGTTAGAGATGAGAGAATCATAACTCAGTCTGAGCTCACCTCCACTGAAACAAGAGGCAATGCCTGTAGTTGTCGTTTGTTTTTTCTCCCCCCAGCTTTTTAAGCACGGGTGGGCTAGTGAAAGGTCCTGGAGGACATTAGGGGACTGGTTGATGGTGGCACATGTGGAGCAGATTGAATTGTTCTTGAGTGTGCAAATATTTTTCTCTGAGATTAGATCATTGTGTTTGTTAATTAACACCCATTAATTTAGGCCTCCGCTTTTTCAGCTACTGGGAGGGAAGAGTACTCCTTTAATACTTACATTTCAAAGAGATGGTGTCCAGATCCTTTAGGAAGACATTTCCGAGTAGTAAACTAGGTAGAGGAAAAAAAAAGAGAGAGAGAGAGAGAGAGAGAGAGAGAGGGATTAACATTTCAAAGGGGCAGAGAAAGAAGTCAGAAAATAAATTTCCTAAGGTAAGTCTTCCAAGAAAAGAGAAGTCAGGAGCCTCAAATCAAGAAAAAGGCTGCCTAAAATTTAATCAAGTTTAAGGCCCTGGTGATCACCTGCAGTAATAGCTTAGGCCACAATATAAATGTAATGTTCTTAAAAAATTAAGCCAATCTAGTTAAGCGTTTAGATTTACAATGAAGGAATGTGGTATGTCCTTCAAATTTAGATTAGGAAAGGATATCACTTTTCTCTCGGAGGCTCTGCTGCAGGATGGTGTAGAGACCAAACATTTTGCTTAGACTTTTGATGTGTATTCCTACTTGAATGGTCATTGTGCTTTGGGACTCCGATGTCTGAACATAGAATATCAGGGAAGAAGTATAGCAGCCCTTCCTCAGCAGGATTTTTCAGTTCAGAGAACTCCTAAATGACGACGGAGAATTGGTGGACAAAACATTCCCATACCCTTTATACTTGTGGGACCCAGATGCCCAGACAGGTTCTGGTTACTCAGTGAGGTTTCTCTTCTCCCATAAATCTGTTTCTGAGCCCCTGACACCATGCAAGGCATTCAAATGGGAGATACCAGGAATTTAAAAATGGACCTACTACAGATTCTTTTCTCATGTAGGTTACAACCAAGTAGAGGTGATAACCTGTGCATATAACCCAGTGCTCTCTAGAAGCATATGATCTACAGAGGCTGCATGTAGATATGTATTTGTTGATACTTTGTACATTTAACAACTGATTTGTCTTGTTGCCATCTTTCCCTTTTCTGTTTAACTCATTAACTTTCCTTTCACTTTTTCTGCATCCCTCACTAAGTTTCATAGTAATTGCTTTTCTGTGACTATTCTACTGCTCTTCTCCCCAAGGGAAAACGTGCTGTTGTCTATTCATGTATTTTTGTCCTCTTCTTCAGTTAATTCACTCAGCTCTAGCTACTATTCATTCTCAAGGTGAACTTTCTGCACACGGAATATTTACTTTTTTATTATAAAGTGACATCATACAAATATTCAAGTTCTCTGGGTTATAAAAGACGCAGGTAATGTGCTCTTACAAGGCATGTGCATTGTGTCCTTTAGCAAAGTATATGCTTTCTTTCTTCCTCCCCAAAGATAACTGCTACCAATAAAAAAAAAATAATAATAACATATTTATGGGATTCGGTCCCGTAAATTGAAAGATGCAGAGATAATGTCCTGACATCATGCCTTGCGTCCTATTATTTTTATATTCCTCAATATTAGAGAACATCATGAAGTATTTCCATTAATTTACACTTAAGCAAAAATATTGGCACCATAGGTATATTTTATTCCTATCACCAATAGTCTAGTGAATTCATTGTGATGCATGCATCGTGAAACTACTGGATTAATATAAGGCCTTGCTAAGATCATGCACAAGTTGCTAGGTTATGTGAGGCATCATGGATTCCTCAGGCAAACAAGAGACTTTAGCAGTAGCCAGGCAGAATGAGGAGAAAAGTGGATTTGAAAAGAGAGAGTCCAAACAAGCCAAGTCAGCCAGCATATGTGCTGAGCAGGCAAAATTGGCTGTCACTGTGCTAAGCCTAAGCCTGCCTAAGGGGAACCATGGAAATATATGATGAAGGGGACTTTTCTCTTTTTCCTGCCAAGTGAAAATATGTTACTAGTTTCCTCCAACCAGGAAAGAAAGAGTAAAGTTGGAAAAACAGAAGATAAAATACTGTTAATGTTTATAGGTCAAGAACTCCTTTGAAAAATCTCTCCTGCAGTAGTGACGGGAGGGTGGGGGTGGGGGGGTGGCAGGGAGGATAAATAAAGGATCACATGCTAATAATTGTTGCATCATTTTTGTAGCTTAACAGACACCCCACCATCCCCAGGAACAATTCAGAATTCTAAGTTAAAACTTTACTCCTGTAAGAAAATAAAATGCGAGAAATGAAAATCTTATGTTGTCTTCCACAGACCTAAGCCTCCAGTGAGAGCAGAAGAAAAGAGTGAAAGATAAAAAGGACCTTCTTGTAAAAGATATTTCCCACTGAGTCACAGTAAATTGGTATTTTTGACCATAATGTTAGCTCATAACTTCTTTTTAAAGAGTTCTTAAATTCATTTGTTTATAAAATAATTCAGCAGACGTACAACTTAACATCAAAATGTTATATTCAGATGCCTTAGTTTTAGAATCTTTGCTAGAATTTAGGAATTAAGTGTGCAAACCCATTTCCACACACCACAGCTAGGATTTAGGCTGCTCTTAGCTTATCTCTCCAAACTGCATTTCTACTTGAGGGGAATTAGATTACAAATCTCACATGCCTGCCTCATGCATACATTAGGCAAAAAGTCAACTGCTTATTTCCCAGGATGCATCCAGAGAAACATTCTTTTTCTTTAGCTTCTTTACAACCCATTATTTATGTGATGGTACCTGAGGGAAGAAGGAAGTTGCATCATTACTAGTTTATTCTGTTTCTTTATGCAGAATACCATAGGTAAAATACATAAATAAATTAGAAGTCCCAAAGTTAATATACAATTAAAAATATTCTCTCTATAAAATCTATAGTCAGGTCAAAAATGCATAAATCCTGTACTCCCAACCCCCTCCAAAAGAACTTTAAAAAAATGTGTTTTTTTTTTTAATGTTTATTTGTTTTTGAGAGAGAAAGAGAGAGAGTTTGAGAGAGACAAAGGACAAGCAGGGAGGGGCAGAGAGAGAGGGAGACACAGAATCTGAAGCAGGCTCCAGGCTCTGAGCTGTCAGCACAGAGCCAGATGCGGGGCTTGAACCCACGAACCATGAGATCATGACCTGAGCCCAAGTGAGACACTCAACTGAGCCACCCAAGTGCCCCCCAAACAACTGAGCCACCCAGACATCTCCAAAATAACTTCTAAAATACAACTCATTTAAATGATCATGTTAAGATCAAACATGGCAAACTAAACGAAAGCATCATAAGAGAAAAGAAGTTCTCACAATTGGGGTGATTTTTGACAATGGTGCCATTAATGATAGTTCAATAAGTAACATTAATGATTTTGGCACTAAGTTCCTGGCTTCCTAAAATTAAAGGCTTATGGTCCCTCGGGAACGTGAACAAAGCAGAGAAATGTTCATCTCCACAACAGCTGAACAGACAAAATATGTCAAAATGTCAGACTGTGAATTTGGAGTAAGAATGTAAGAGAGGAAAATTGCTATTTCTTGTGATTTTGTGGCCATTAAATCACTTTGGTATGAGAGCTGATGTTCAAGGGTTCACAAATCATATATGACACACAGAAATATCTTTATAATGTTACAGAAGATGCCACCCATAGCCAAACCAGTGTTTCTCAGTTTTTTATTGTCCCTCTCCCAGGAGATTCCTTAAACGTATTTTTTTTTTCCAAATCATTGTGCTCCACTGAAGGTTAACACGACAGATCTACTATGTATTCATCTATTTAGTATACGTACACCTGTGCTTATAAATAAAAAGGGTCATTCCCCCCACCCCCCCCCCACTCTCTACATAGCCAAATTTTGGTCCCCTGGGGACAATAAAACCTCCATTGCAAAAGCTTTCCTGACAGTTGGAAAAATAAGTGCCCAGAGGAAGAAATTTTTTTTGTTGTTGTTTAAATTCTAGACAATCACTCCCTCATTTAGTTTTCGCTAGCTAAGGATAGCTTTCATTAAAATTCTATTTCTCCAAAAATTCACTTCTGATTAAATGTAAAACAGGTACTTCTTCAGGGAATTATTGATTAACTTGAGTCTTGCAGGGCACTGCTGTAAACACTTTCCTAATTCTACTTTTTGTATACAGCCCATACCATGGACCCCTCTTGTAGAAATGAGCTCCACTACTACTTATGCACTGAAAATTGAAAATTGCTAATTGTATACCTAAAACCTAGAACCTTCTGGGACTGTATATTTGACTAAGAACTATGCATCATCACCTGAAGAAACCACAGGCACCTTAAGGTAAACATATGCACAGTACTTCTTCCTTAGAATTTCTTTAAATCAAAACTACTCCCTTCCTTTACCTGCCACTTCTACTTATTCACTAATGTCCGTTGACACCACGATTATGATCTCTCATATTTGGATTATTATAATCTCTCATGTTTATTCTTTCTCATCACTCACACAATTCCTGCGTTAGATCAGCTCTCATCCTTCCACATCTACACTACTGAACAACTTTAAATATGTCTCTATGCTCCTAGTTTTGCCTGCACCAACTCAGTCATTTCCACTGTTACTTGGATAATTTCAAAATGGCTCCTTTTCTTCAAAATGGCTCCCTATTCCTCAAGAAATAATGTTCAACCTCTTTATCTGGACATATAACCTGATACTAGTCTAATATATCTAGCCTTATTTTTAAGCCACTTCTGTTCAATGTTGAAGCCATATCAAGTTCATAAATTATGCCAATTTATGCAATTACTCTATGTGGTTACACTCTCATGAGACTCAGTAGGTCATTGCCAACCCCTGCCGGCCTCTTTAAGTCAACCTTCTTGACTTCCAAAATTCACTTCATGTCTGCACTTTTGAAAGTCTTAGTCTACTCTCACTGGAGTCTATCCTTCAAGTTCAATTTGTGCCACTTTAATATTTAGTAGTAACTTCTAGTACAACAATGATAACATTTGTCAATTATTTTTATACATCTGCTTCCTTGATAATGCCTGACAGAAAGACTAGTTTAATTTGTTTTTGAATGTACATCAACTAGTTCAACTCCACATATATATGTCTGGCTGGCTGGCTGATCAATAAATGAATGAAAAAAGCTGAAGGGTAGGGTGAATGTGGCCAGAATGAAAGAACTTACCAAAGTGAATCAAAGAGCAAAAAGTCACTAAGAAGGTCAAATAAAATTATCCATATATCACTAAAATTCATTTTGGGAAAACAGTACCATTTTCCATCAATAAGTTAATACACTCTCTGGTTTTCAAAAAAATTTAAAAGCCAAAGTATTCTAGTCAGTGAGTAACTAATCATGTTTTCCTAATGAGGGACATAGTCACCTTGTAAATGTTTCAATCTATAAACCAATGAGCCATTTCACACTTTTTAACAGTGTATTTGCTGATTTTCTAGATCCTTTCATCATAGGCTTAACACTCGTGAAAACAAGTTCCTTAAAAATAACATTCCCCCCAAAGATGCACTTGAAATATTTAAGTCAAATTATTTTCTAGAGTTAATTTTAGCATCTTATGTCACATAGAGATAAATGAGCTAATTTTCTGTAAAATCTATTATTAATCCTACCAATTATCCATAAAATACCAAAATGCCTGATATCATGCATTATCTATTTAAATTAGAAAAAGTAACTCAGTCGAATAAAAGGACTTTCTTTTTTACTTGAAATTTGTCACTGGAGTTCTTGGACCTGATGATTTTTTTTTTCCCTTAGTCAAAGTCTGTCTAAAGCATATTCTCCATAAGCTTCATTTTGATAGTTATGAGACATTTTGATTCTTCTTTTGGAAGTAAAAAAGTATCTAATGCCTGTCAAATCTCTAGAGCTTTAGTCTGGTGTGAGTTTTAGAAAAGAACAGAATCTCTAGGTGTACAGATGATTAATGAGAAAAGTCTGAGCACTGAAACAGAGGAGAAAGAGGTTAATGGCATTTATATGCTTTACTGGAATATTATGGAGGAACTGGAAAATGTCAACTATTGTACAGATATAAGATGAATATAGGTTTCCCTGACACTATTCACATAATATCTCTTAGGTAATAACAGGAAGACACAAATTGTAAGTAAAAATAATAATAACAATAAAATTTATAAATAAGATTGGAGACATCAGTTTTCCTACCTAGAAATATAAATGGCTCAATTATTATTTCTATCACCCATTCTTCTATCAGCTTTGAAGTTAGAATAGGAAGAAAGTTGAAGAAAAGGGTAAAAAAACCAATTTTGTGAAGCTAACTATTCAATCTTTGTGGTCTAATTAGTTTAAACTCCTTTTATTCAATCTCAATGTCAAAATCGTTCACTCCACCAAATATCCAGTTCACATATCAAGCAATGCTCTCGTTCCCTCTGCTGTCATGCCTTGAAAAAATGCTCTGAGAGATAGAGTCATGAAGAGTTGAAAAACAAGAGCAAATGAACATTTGGTTTTGACCCAAACTAGTGATTAATTGCTCTGTTAAGATTTTATATTTCCATGCCCAATTAATGCTCCTACTTTATGCCTCTGCATTTTTGCAAGAACTTGTCTTTTCTAAGTTTGTGTTCTATTTTTGTTGTCCTTGTCTTTCTTTTTCTATTTTTAGAAGTGAGTAAACAGAAGTGAATGTAACTAAATGCCAAGACTATTTCATAGTGCAAGAAACCAACCCAGAGATGTAAAAGTGATTGAGATAAATACATATATGTTTTTCATATATATGTCTACTCTTTCTTCCAATTCTCTTTCTGTTATGATCGCACGTAAAACTTTCAAACTACAGTTTATTTTAAAAATGCTGAATCAAATGTACTTTCTTCTGGAACACCATGGCTTATTTTGTCTACTCTAAATACAAAAATAGTTTGACCTAATATACATCAAGATCTGGTGGGAAGTATAGCAGAACTGTATACAGTACATAGTATAGCAGAGTTGTATATAGAAAGGGTTAACAAAAATGCCCAATGTATGTATGTAAGAATGAAAATGTATCCAGGGAAAAACAGGAAGATTGCAAGTAATTAGTCAGTCCAGGGTTGATTTTCTTCCTGTACTAAACAATCTAGATGATTTCTAAAAATCTCCACAGCAAATGTGAACAAAATTATGAGGCAGAGAAAAAGATAAGTAATAATTAGACAAACACATCTGCTAGTATACTGAAACACAAAGTACCTTAAGTTTTTAGGATATGAAACTAATATACAATATAATGACTAAAAGAAAATGGGAAATCACTGAAATAAGGTGGTAGATTTCACATTAATAATTAAACACAACCATTACACTTAGGTTTAACTAAAAATTTAGAATATGATATTTCATGAAATAAGATTAATCATTACATTAACTAATGAGAGTAAAGGATACTGAGATTTATTTTCTCTATTGATAACCTAATAAGTTAAAATGCATCCAGTTTTACACCAGTTGGTTCTGAAATTCCTTGAATGGTATCTGGAGCTGTAACATAGTATTAACTTTGAGGAACATGGAGTGATGATCTTGATAACAGATAAATAGTATCACCCATTGAATTTTAAGTCATATATATAAGCATATCGTCAAAAAAGTCATTTTGGGAAAAGTGAATTCCAGGCCGAGAAGAAGGAAATTATATCATCAGTCAGAAAGGGGTTGGTGGGTGGAGGAAGTGAATATTGCAAAATTGAATCACTGCCGTAATTGCTGGATTTCTAGTGTAGGATGTCAGTAATTAGTCAATTTTCTTTTGTTATTTATCCTAAATGCGAATAACTTGATGCTAACAATAAAAATTCATACAATTCACCTTGCTTTTATTTTTTAAAGTGCTTTAATGAGATATGATTGGCATGTAAAAAGCTACACATATTTAATGTATACAACTTGGTGAGTTTGGGGATAAGAATGCACCCACAAAACAATCACCACCATCAAGGGCATACACATATCCATCATCTTCCAACATTTCCTACTGTTATTATTTTTATTATTTTTTATTATTATTATGTTTGTGTGTAATACAAACACTTGATATAATATTTGCCCGCTTAACAAATTGTATGTAATAAAACGTTAGCTATTGGCACTATGGTATATTTGTAAGGTCTCAAGAATTTATCTTGCAAAATTCAAACTACTTTTTGACCATCACCTCCCATTTCCTTACTCCTACAGCTGTTGGCAACCACCATTATGTTCTCTGCTTCTGAGTTAGACTAATTAAGATTCTGTGTAGAAAGATCATATAATATTTATATTCTGCATCTGGCTTATTTCACTTAGCATAATGTTCTTAAGGTCTATCCACGTGGCTGTAAATGACAGGGTTTTCTTCATTTTTAAAGCCGAATAATATTCCATTGTATATATATATCACATTTTCTTTGCTCACTTATCTATTTCAATTATTTCTGTATCTTAGACATTGCAAATAATGAACATTGGAGAGCAGGTACCTCTTCCAGATCCTGAGGTGAGATAACATTTCTTTGTAGCTTCCTTTTAGATTTTCCTGATGATTGCATTTATGATGATTTGCTTTTTCCTAATTGTGTTCAGCACCTTTTCATATACCTGTTGACCATTTGCATGCCTGCTTTGGGTAAATGTCTATGCAGGTCTTTATCTATTTTTTAATTTTTTTTTAAGTTAAATAAGTAAACAAATAAATACATAAATAAATAAATATGAGACAGAGAGAAAGAAAGAGAGTGTGAGCATGCACGCACAAGTGGGGAAGGGGCAGAGAGTGAGGGAGAAAATCCCCAGCAGGCTCTGTGCTGTCAGAGCACAGCCCAACGCAGGGCTGGCTCTTACGGGCCATGAGATCATGACTTGAGCCAAAATCGAGAGTTGGATGCTTAACAGACTGAACCACGCAGGCACCCCAAGTTATTTGTTTTTGTTTATTTGTTTCTTATCAGTGAGTTGTTGGAGTTGTTTATATTTTTGAGTATTAATTTCTTATCAATATATGGATTTCAAATGTTTTTTCCCATTCTGTAGATGGCGTTTTCATTTTGCTGATTGTTTCTTTAGCTGTGCAGAAAATTGTTACTCTGATGCAATCTCATTTGCTTATGTTTGCTTTTGTTGCCTGTGATTTTGGTGTCATATCCAAAAAATTATTGCCAGATCAGTGTTGAAGAGACTTTCCCCCTATGTTTTCTTCCAGGAGTTTTACAGTTAGATGTTTCATGTCTAAAATCGTTAATCCACTTTGACTTGATGTTTATGTATGGTCTAAGAAAAGGGTCCAATTTCATTCTCTGGTGCATGGTGTCCAGTTTTTACTACAATATTTTTTTAAGACACTGTTCTTTTTCCATTCTGTATCTTGATACCCTTGGAAGATTAGTTAACTGTGAATGAGTTTAATTCTGAGCTCTCAATTCTGTTATATTGGTCTGTGCATTTGTTTATATGCCAGTACCATGCTACTGTGTGATTTACCCTAGCTCCATAATATAATTTGAAATCAATGTGATTCATCCGGTTTTGTGCATCTCACTCAAGATGACTATTTGGGGTCTTTTGTAGTTCCATATGAATGTTGGGGTGTTTTTTCTATTTCTGTAAAAAATACCATTATAATTTCAGTAGAGGGGTGCCTGGGTGGCTCAGTGGGTTAAGTGTATGACTTTGGCTCAGGTCATGACCTCACAGTTCGTGGGTACAAGTCCTGCGTTGGGCTCTGTGCTGACAGTGCAGAGCCTAGAGCCTGCTTCAGATTTTGTGTCTTCCTTTCTCTCTGCCCCTCTCCTGCTCGGACTCTGTTTTTTCTCTCTCTCTCTCAAAAATAAATAAACATTTAAAAAAAAATTTCAATAGAGGTCATTTGAATCTGTAAATCACTTTGGTGTTCTCAACATATGAATACTTTAATAACAACATTAATGCATGAACACAGGATAACTTTCCAGTTATCTGTGCCTTCTTTAATTTTCATCATCAGTGCTTTATACTTTTCCATGTATGGATCTTTCACCTCTTTGGTAAAATTTATTTCTTAGTGTTTTTTAATTTTTGATAATATTGTGATAAATGGAATTATTTTCTTAATTTTTTCTTTGGGTAGTTTGTTGTTAGTGTGTAGAAATGCCATCGATTTCTGAATATTAATTTTGTATTAATTTTGTATTTACTGAATTCATTTATTAGTTCTAACAGTTTTTGGTACAGTGCTTACTTGGTATTTTGTATATATATAAAATATCATCTGCAGAGACAATTTTACTTCTTTTCAAATTTGGTTGCCTTTTATTTCTTTTTCTTGCCTAATTGCTCTGATGAACACTTCCAGTGTTAAAATGAAATTGTGAGAGTGTATATCCTTGTCTTGTTCCTGATCTTAGGGGAAAAGCTTTTAGCGTTTCACCATTAGTATGTTATCTGTGACCTTGACATATATGGCCTTTACTGTGTTGAGGTAAAGTCTTTCCATATCCAATTTATTGAGAGTGTTTTTTTTAACATGAAAATATGTTGAAATTCCTCAAATGCAATTTCTATATCTATTGAGATGATCATGATTTTTGTCTTACATTTTGTTAATGTAATTTATCACATTGATTGATTGGTATATGTTGAACCATCCTTGCATCTTAGGGAAAAATCCTACTTGGTCATGGTGTATGACCTTTTATTGTGCTATAGAATTTGATTTGTTAGTATTTTATTGATGATTTTTATATCTATGTTTTCCGGAGATATTAGTCTGCAATTTTTTTTTTTCTTGTAGTGTCCTTATTTGGCTTAGGTATTGGGTAATGCTCCTCTTGTAAATTAGTTTAGAAGTATTCCCTTCTCTTCAATTTTTTAAGAGTTTGAGAAGGATGGTGATAACTCTTCTATAACTGTTTGGGGGTAACCTGGGTGGCTCAGTCGGTTAAGCATCTGACTTCATTTCAGGTAATGATCTCACTGCTCATGAGTTCCAGCCCCACGTCGGTTTTTATGCTGATAGCTCGGAGCCTGAAGCCTGCATCAGATTCTGTCTCTGTCCCTCCCCTGCTCTCTGTCTCTCTCAAATATAAAATAAAACATTAAAAAAAACCTCTAAATGTTTGGAAAATTCACCTGTGAAGCCAACTGGTCCTGGGATTTGTTGTTGTTGTTGTTGTTGCTGTTGTTTTTAGGAAATTTTTAACTATTGATTCAATCTTACTTACTCATTCTCAGTCTATTCAATTTTTTTTTCTTTATTAGTAAGTCTTGGTAAGTTGTATGTTTATGGGAATTTATTTATTTATTTTGGGTTTTCCAATTTATTGACATAAATTTGCATAATAGTCTTTTATGAACCTTTGTATTTCTAAATATCAGTTGTAATGTCTCTTCTTTCATTCATTATTTTATTATTTTAGTCTCTCTCTTTTCTTAGTCTAGCTAAGGTTTCATTAATTTTGTGTATCTTATCAAAAATTGATTTTTAGTTCTGTTTTTTTTTCTAGTTTAAATTTTATTTTATTTCTTCTCTGATCTTTGGTATTTCCTTTCTTCTGCTAATTTGGGGCTTAATTTGTTCTTTTTCTAGTTGTTTGAGGAATCGTGCGAGGTTTTTTGTGACCTTTCCTTTTTATAAAGTAAGCATTTATCTCTATAAACTTCCTTAATAGAACAGTTTACTGCGTACCATAAGTTTTGATATGTTGTGTTTACAGTTTCATTTGTCTCAAGATATTTTGTGATTTCTCTTTTGATGTTTTTGACTCATTGGTTTTTTTCGGAGCATGTTTTTAATATCCATATGCTTTGAGTTTTCCTCCTGTTATTGCTTTTGAGTCATTGTGATCAGAAAAAACTACTTGATATTAACAAATTATTCTAGCTATAGTTATTTTTAATATTTTTTAACACTATACTTATAAAGGTCAATTGTCATCAATTTAACAGTCAATTTTATGCTAGAGTTATATTGGTCAATAGTGATAAAAACTTAACTTTGGGATCTCTGGTTTCTGGTGTTGAATGTAAGGAGCTTGGAAGTTGCCACTCTGACCTAACAAGGCATACAACACTGAACAGACCTGAAAGTATGCAATTCTTCTTAGATCCTTAGAATAGGGAAGACCCAGGGAAAACCACTGCCTGCAAGATTGAAGAAACAAGTGAATACAGAAAGTTGAGGCTTACTGGAGCAGAGACTCATGAGTAGAAACTGCCAGGAGAATAAGTGCCAGGGTAAGAAAATCTGGATTGCAATTGACAGATTGCTAGAGACTCAGTGAGAACAAATCTGAAAGTTAGAAACTCCAAGGGCAGGGCGACTGGGTGGCTCAGTCAGTTAAGTGTCTGACTCTTGATTTTGGCTCAAGTTATGACATCATGGTTGTGCGATCCAACCCTACCTTGAGCTCTGTGCTGGGCTGTGCTAGGCGTGGAGGCTACTTGAGATTCTCTCTCCCTCTTTCTCTGTCCCCTCCCCCACTTGTGCACATACAGCACAAACAAACCAAAAGAAGAGGAAAACTCCAAGGGGATTTGATCATATGAGGTGACTTTTGTGTGATTTACTTCCAGGAGGTCATGCAATTTCTCACAGTAAAATCAGAGGAAAATCTCCCTTGCTTCTGGTAGGAAGAAGAAAAGGAGACATTTTGAACTAAGTCAGAGCACTCTGTTCTTCTTAACAAGGAATGCCCTCAGGAAAAACTAGTTAACCAGAATTTAACTTGCTGGAGTGTTTTCAGAAACTAACTGAGTTGGGGAAGGGAAGTACCCAACTCCAACCAGCTCTAGTCATCCTCTTCCACCGAAGGGGAAAAGAAAAAAAAAAAAAAAAAAAAAAGTAAGAAGCTAGAGATTCTGGGATAATCTCAAACCTTTCCTATGGATATGCCTACCCCACAACTCTTGCTCCTTATTGGGAGACAAGTCATTGGATTGTGTCTATTTTCAATCCTGCAAAGCCAGGCTGGATACTGAGAGAGTGCGACTTACTTTTCCTAGGGCAGTGCCCACAAGTGTCTATGGTTCCATGCTTTCTCCCATTCCAACAGACCTGAGCCTGATGCTGCTACCCATGTGCTTTCTGTGGGAGCTCTGGTGCACTGGCTGTGGAAGCCTGTGTGACCAACTGCAGGGGAGTGTGAGACACTAAGTGAGAAGGTGCAGAGTAGTGGTGTTGGGAGAGGTCATCAAAAAGACATGGCTGACCCTTGAGCAAGACTCAGACATTTGGAAGCCTCTCACCTTCCCTTGGCTTTGGAATGTATGTTCCACTTGTTTCCCAGAAGCTGCCCAAAGGATTCATCTCAGAGATAAGAATGAGGGGTTCAGACCATCTGAATGGTGTATGTGACTGAATCCGGGTCAGGCCTCCACATAAACTTTTAAGATTCTGGTGGGCAGGTGTGGAAATTTACTCTTCTTGTGGCCACCCAAGACAAGACACTTTAAGTCAGTTCTCTTGCTGATTAAAATTGCCACCTACTAATCTGGAGTGGTCTGCCCTTTTCTTTGGTCTCTCCTTGACCTCCACATACAAGGCCCAAGTTCAAATTACACCTGAGAAGCTCCTGAAGAGCTTGTGAACCAACAACTCTAGGTACACATGAGCTAGTAGAGGGGGTGAGCAGTTGAGGCACCCTTAGGGATTCATGGATGGGACTCTTGGTGAAACCTGGAGACAGTTAGTACGGTTTGCAGTCAGTGACTGAGATCCATGCCCCTTTGCTGTGAGCACCTGCTGCTTTTCCCTGCTTCTGGCTGTAGCCAGGCTATTCATTTCTGCCAATGCCCACAGTGTCTGGAATCGGGCAAGACACAATTGGGCCTCTAGGGCAGCATTCTGCAAGTCTCAGGAAGGTGGGAGGTCACTTTGCTCTCCCTTTCCTCCCTAGAAGAAATTGTGTGCTGAGGCATTTCTTTTGGACTAGGCTATGTGCCACCTGGGGAGATAAATAATGCAGGTCAAAACGACACGCTTGTTTTACCTTCTTCAGTGTGTCTATTCTTGGATTTGTGTTTCTACCGGCGTGCTGGAACCTCTCATCTGGACTCTTGTGACTCCTGTAAAAGTGTTCTCTTCTGTGGGTGGTTGTTAAAATTGGTGTCTGTTAGGGTATAAGTGCTGGACCTTCACATGACCCCATCTTGTTGACATCACTCCTCCTAAACTTCCTTTTATTGATTCCACATATACATCAGATGATTTTCTGGCAAGAATTTGGGTCCTCATGTAGCTTTGTCTATATAGAGAGAACACTTTTGTCAATTTCAAGTGACTATTTCAGGTTTCTATGGCAATTATCTTTGTTGAACAGGTTTAAATATCAATCTCAGTGTTAGTTAATGTTAATTTGCCCCCCCCCCCCCAAAACCTAACTGATGCTCAGGTATTTGGGCAGGAAAATCTGACATTCAGGATCCACTACAAGTAAAATAACTAAGAAAATGATTCCCTGGGTTTCTTGATAGTCAGGCATTCAGAGCTTCTGTTCTCCTAAGCATAATCCTAGCTTCCAAGATTTGGAGCAGTGCATCACCATTAAAAGGCTACATTTATGTGCACAAACATTAAATATAAAATATCAACATTTCCAGTCTTTATGTCATGATCACATTTATAGTAAAATGGTATTTACAAATATGAGTGCACACAGTAAAAGCAAATATTTTTTAAAAAGCTAAATTTTCACTCACAGCGTGCTTTCTTTTCATCAAATTAATCTCATGTCATATAACTTTTATTTAAGGTATGTAGTGTTTCTTTGCATTCATCGCATCATCACTCAAGACGTTAATTACTATGGTGGACATTTGTGTCATTAGAATGTCTATGGTTTAACAAATTGTTATAAAATTGGATCTTATCCTTAAGCTCCAATGTCTGTATGGCCCTGATAATTTTGAAAATGCAGTCACCATTGTACCTAACCTGAGGAAATGAATAAATGGCTATCTGCACTTCTGGCTTCACTTGTGCTATTATATTTCTGAGGGCATGGCTTCAGTATAGTTCACAGAATATGTCAAAAACTAATTGTGAAATATTTGGCCGGAAAGTGATTTGGATGTCCCTGATTAAACAGCATTTGCATGTTAGATAAGCAACTATTTTCAATTATAATTTTGTCTAAAAATCCTCATTATTTAGGATTAATTTTTGATGGGAACTATGTCTTTGTGCCGGTGTGATATTATTTTGAGTTATTCTCTTATATTTATTCTGCACATTAGAAAAGGATATTAATTAATTTCAAGTCATTGGGTTTTTTGCATATTTTAAATTTTAAAGAAGTTTACTATGAAATTTTACCTATAAATATGCTAGATAGTTATTACTCAACTTTTAAAGTGTGATACTCTTTCATTTTATTTATGTCTAAAGAGTGGTAAAGATCATTCAGGTATAGATATTTCCTATAAAGTAGCAACACATAGTCATTGAAATGAAATACTTTGGATAAAATTTCAGTGAAAAGCCATACATACATGACTGTATGATTCTGTATATAGACAAGTTTTTTTGTCTTTTCAGAGTAGAGCTGTAGGTGACATGAAGGGATGTCTGCCTTGCTCATCAAAGTCTGCCCTTGAAAATATTACATCTTTGATATCTTCTCATTGGGGAGTTACTCCTTGCTCATTCTACACTGGAGATGCTGATGTCAGAAGATTCTAGTATCTGCCACTATGCGCAGCAATTTCTTATCCAAGTAATGTATCCATGATCTGAGGATAGTCAATCAAAGTGCATCTCTTAGATTTTTTTTCAAAGGAGTTGGAGAGTGTTTAGTTCTGATGATAAAATGAGAAGAATGAGTCCATATCTGTATGAGCCACAGAAATCAACTGGAATGAGGTTGACATGGATTCTTAGGCAAGAGATGGGAGATAAAGATACTATCAACTGCCTTCAAGTACTTGTTTCAGATTTTTCCTGAGGACAAATCTCCAAATGTCTTCTCTGCTATGTGATTTTCTGTACTGATAAAACCTGTCTTTTTTGCTTAGTATAAATTAAGCCTCAGAACTCTCACCTGAAATAAAAGCTACAAAAAATGCTAATCATCAATCAATTAATATAATTAAATATATTGAAAATTCAAAAGTATCTGCTTATCCTCTCAGTTATATTGCTCTGAAGCTAGATTGATATTCATTCATTCATTCACTCATTCTTGATTAGTATTTAGAATACCCCAAGTTGACCCAAAATCATAACCCCTTTACCCATAGCTCCTTTTCTATTATTTCTTCTTGGCTTTTACAAAGAGGGAAAACATTCACAATGGAGATGTTACCTTTTCAAAAAAATTTCAGTGTTGGGCACCTGGGTGGCTCAGTCGGTTAAGTGGCTGACTTCAGCTCAGGTCATGACCTCACAGTTTGTGAGTTCAAGCCCTGCATTGGGCTCTGTGCTGACAGCTCAGAGCCTGAACCTGCTTCGGATTCTGTGTTTCCCTCTCTCTCTGGCCCTCCCCCGCTCACACTCTGTGTCTCTATCTCAAAAATAAGTAAACATTAAAAAATTAAAAAAAAATAAAAAAAATTTTCAGTGTTTCAAATTGACAATTTAATGATATTCTTTGTGTATCCTACATATTAATCTCTTTGTCAGACATTTTTAATAATTTTTCTTAATCTGTTCATTAATTTTGCTTAACCTATCTTCTGTTGAAAATCTATTGTTTGTCTTAAACATTTTATTTTTTATTTTATTTTATTTTTTTCAACGTTTATTTATTTTTGGGACAGAGAGAGACAGAGCATGAACGGGGGAGGGGCAGAGAGAGAGGGAGACACAGAATCAGAAACAGGCTCCAGGCTCTGAGCCATCAGCCCAGAGCCCGACGCGGGGCTCGAACTCCCAGACCGCGAGATCGTGACCTGGCTGAAGTCGGACGCTTAACCGACTGCGCCACCCAGGCGCCCCTGTCTTAAACATTTTAAATAACCTTCCCAGTCTTTCATTGTATCTTTTTTTTGTATTTATGTTATGCTATGTTATTTATTTATTTATTTATTTATTTATTTATTTATTTACAATTTTATTTAGCCAACATACAGTGAATGTTGGTTTCAGGAGTAGAATTCAGTGATTCATCACTTATGTACAATACCCAGTGCCCATCTAGACAAGTGCCCTCCTTAATACCCATCACCCATCTGGAAAGATGTTACCTCTTTAGATTGCTTTTATTCTTGATAGATATCTGGGCTGGGGAGTGAGGAGGAAAGACATTTTGGAAAAACTAACAGTAGTATGGTTCTAGAAAAGTACTTTAATATTTTGAGGGCTAACCTCAGCGTAACCATAATAAACAACAATGAATTGCATTATTTAAGATTACAACAATGACTTAAGAATCACTGCACCAATTACAAAGAGTAGAAAAATTGAGAGGCTTTTTAAGGCCCCATGGAGTTAACTCTCATTAGTGTATAATAAAGGTAAAGTAACATGGTGCAACAAGAAAACCTATAGGAAATCATTGAGGGTTCAACTCTTGCAGGCCCAGCACTACCTTCCCTCCAGGATTTCAGTCTCGCAAGAATTCACAGAACTTTATCTTCAGTTTATTGAACTGGTGAGATTTTAGCCAGATATCATAATTTCAAGAAAGCATAGGCAGGTACATACAGCAAGGTATTTAACACATAGCTCGTCACATAACTCAATTCAAACTGTGCAAACCATCAAATTGAACATCTCCAACAATGTAGAACAAGCTGTCATGAAACTTTAAACACCATATTATGAATCACATGTGACTCTTATTTTGCTCGGGGGGAAGTACATTTGGTCCGGTATATCTCTAGAGATAAGCATTGAACTTTCCAGTCTGGTTATCTGATAACTCTTTTTTCTACAGTCATTAATTTAAAATATGAGAATATTAGATGTGTGGAGGAGGAAATTTAAAATAAATGAGAAATCCATGTAATTTGAGACAGAAATAAGAGAGGACCAGACTATGCTTGATTCCATCATAGACAATTTTCATGGATTGACATTATTTTTCCCTCACTTTACTTTTTCTCTTGACTCTTTCTCTGCATCCAACAGTTTTAATCAGTATTAATAAGTGATAATTTGCATAGAACAAATCTACACATTTTAAATACACAGTTTGATGAAATTTTTTCCGATTCAGTAGTTTTTTTTAATTGAATATGTTTGACATATAACATGTTAGTTTAAGGTAAACAAGTTAATTTATACTTTTATATATTGCAGTATGACTGCCCTTGTAAACTTAGCTAACGCCTCTATGACATCAAATAATTATCAGTTCTTTTTTGTGGTGAGAAAAATTCAGATCTAGTCTCTTAGCATATTTCATGTTTTTAATACAGTATTGGTGTCTATAATCACTATGCTGTGCATTAAAGATCCAGGACTTATTCATATTAGTTGCAAGTTTGCCCCTAAGCGACACCTGTGCCATTTTCCCCACTCTCAACCTCTGGTAACCAGCATTCTACTCTCTGATTTTATGAGCTTAGCTTTTTTTTTTTTTTTTTTTAGCTTTCACATATAAGTGATATCATATAAGATCTGTCTTTCTCTGACTGATTTCACTTAGAATAATGTCCTGAAGGCCCATCTATGTTGTAAATGTCAGGATTTCCTTCTTTTCCCATGCCTGAATAATATTCTATTGTGTCCATTCTTTCATTGACAGGCACTTAGGTTGTTTCTATATCTTGGCTATTGTAAATAATGCTGCAACAAACATGGAAGTGCATATATGCCTTCAATATTCTGTTTTCATTTCCTTTGTATGTATACCCAGAAGTGGAATTGCCGGTGGTCATATGGTAGCTCTATTTTTACATCTTTGAGGAACCGCCATACTGTCTTCCATGGTGGTTTCAACAATTTACATTTCCACCAACAGTGTATAATGGTCTCCTTTTCTTCACATCCTTGCTCCTGTTACCTCTTCTCTTTTTGAGAGTAGTGATTCTAAGACATGTGAGGTGATATCACATTGTGGTTTGGGCTTGTATTTCCATGACTAATGATGGTGAACATATTTTCATGTACCTGTTGGCCATTTCGATGTTTCTTTAAAAAAGTGTCTGTTTATTCCCTGTGGTCATTTTTAATTGGATTTTTCTTGTTGCTGTTGTTGTTATTGAGTTGTATGAGTTTTTAAATATATTTTAGATTTTTAAATCCTTATCAGATATATAATTTGAAAATATTTTCTTCCAAGGTAGGTGGCCTTTCGTTTGGTTGATTATTTTGCTGTACAGAAGCTGTAAGTTTGAGGTAGTCTCATTTGCTGATTTTTGTTTTTATTATTTATGCTTTTGATGTCATATAAAAAAATGTAGCTTCAACCAATGCCAAGGAACTTCTTCCCTGTTTTGTTCTAGGAGTCTTATGTAGGTATTATGCTTAAGTCTTTGATCTATTTTAAGTTAATTAACGTGAGTGGTGTAAAATAGGGTCCAATTTCATTTTTTTGCATGTTGTTATCCAGTTTTCCCATCACCATTTGTTGAAGAGACTATCCTTTCCCCATTAGGTGTTCTTGACTCCCTTGTCAAATATTAGTTGATTGTATATGCAGGAAGTTAATTCTGGGTCCTCTGTTCTATTTCATTGTTCTGTGTGTCTGTTTTTATGTAAGTACCATAATGCTTTGAATGCAATAACTTTGTAGTATAGTTTGAAATCAGGAATTGTAAAGCTTTTGGTTTTTTATCTTCTTTCTTATGATTATTCTGGCTATTTATGGTCTTTTGTAGTTCCATACATATTTTAGGATTGGTTTTCTGTTTCAATGGAAAATGCCATAGGAATTTTGATAGGGGCTGTGTTAAATCTGTAGATGGGCTGGGGTAGTATGGACACGTTAACATCAGTTCTTTCTATCTATACACACAGACATCTTCACATTTGTTTGTGTCTTCTGAAATTTCTTTCAACAAATTTTTGTAGTTTTTGTTATATAAATCTTGTACTTCCTTAGTGAAATTTATTCCAAAGCATTTAATTGTTTTTGATACTATTGAGAATGGGTTAGTTTTCTTAATATTTTTTTCAAATTGTTAGTGTGAAATTGTTGGTATAGAGAAATATAACTGATTTCTGTACATTGATCTTATATCCTGCAACTGTATTGAATTTGTTGATTAATTTCAAAAGCTTTTTGGTTGAATCTTCAGGATTTTCTAAACATAAGATTATATCATCTGCAAATAATGACAATTTTACGTCTTCTTAATGAAGTACTTGACTGCCTTTTATTTCTTCATGTTGCCTAATTGCTCTAGCTTGGACTTTCAGTACCTGTATTGAATAACAGTAGTGAGAGTGTACAACTTTGTCTTCTTCCTGATCTTAGAATAAAAGCTGTAAATTTATCACCATTGAGTTAGCTGTGGGTTTGTCATATCTGGTCTTTATTATGTTCAGGTATATTTCTTCCATACCCAATGTATTGAGGGTTTTTATCATGAAAGAGTGGTGTATTTTGTCAAAGCATTTGTCAAATTCTTTTTCTGTGTGTATTCAGATGATTGTGATTTTTTGTTTTTCTTTTTGTTAATGTGATGTATCCCATTTATGGATTTGCATATGTTGAACCATTCTTGCATCCCAGGGATAAATTTGACTTTTTCATCGTGTATAGCCCTTTCCATAGGTTTGAATCCAATACACTAGTATTTTGTTGAGGATTTTCCATCAGCATTCATAAAAAAATATTGGTCTGTGGGTCTTCTTCTAGTAGTATCTCCTTCTGATTTTGGTATTAGGATTTTCTAACCAATAGAATGAGTTTTGAAGAGTTCACTCTTTGATTTTTTTTGTAAAGTTTGAGAAGGATTGATGTTAGTTTCTCTTTAAATGTTGCATAGAATTCCCAGTGATACCATTAGGTCCAGGACTTTTTATTGTCAGGAGATTTTTGGTTACAGATTAAATTTGCTCACTAGTTATGTATGTATTCAGATTTTCTATTTATTCATGATTCAGTGCTAGTAGGGTTGTGTTTCTAGGAATTTGTCCATTTCATCTTAGTTATCCAATTTCTTGGTATACAATTGTTTATAATAACCTTTTATAATCCTTTTATTTCTATAAAATCAGTGGTTATGTCTCTGTTTTTATTTATGATTGTAGTAATTTAAGTCATCTCTCTGTTTTTTTTAATTCATCTAAATAAAGTTAAAAATGAAGGTAAATAATAACTGTGTTATTACTTTTGAAGACCCAAGTTTTGGTTTTTGGATCCAAGCTTTGGTTTTGTTCATTTTCTCTATTGTTTATCTGTTCTTTACTTTGTTTATTCCTGCTCTATATTTTTGATTTCCACTTATCTGCTAGATTTGGGTTTAGTTTGTTCTTTTTTCTAGTTCCTTAAGTAGTAAAGTCAGGTTTTTGATTTCAATTTTTTCTTGCTTGTTAATGTAAGTATTTATAGCTATAAATTACCTTCTTACCACAACACACACACACACACACACACACACACACACACACACATGCTTACATACACCTTACCAACATTAGTCACAGAATAACAATGTTTAATTTAATAAAAAAGATGTGAATTTTATAATAAAAGCAGGTGATTTTTAAATGTAGTAATGTATAATAGTTTATGTTCATCTTTGCCTGATTTCAAGGTCAAATATTTTAAGAAACCTCTGCAACATTTTATTTTATATATACAATTTTACATTTAAAGTTTTAAATCTATAGGGAATTTACTTAAAAAATATAGAAACCAATATTATTTTGCTTCAGATAGATAGCCAATTGTGTCATTTTCATTACTGCATAGCAAATAATACCACAATCTGAGACATCAAATACAAAGGAAAATGGAAGTCTACAAATACCAAAATGGTTGAATGAATCATCTGTTGATATGCTATAATGTAAAATGACAGGCACCCATGAACTATGTTGACTTGGGGAAGTTGCAAAACATAAGAATAAAATATCTGGGGCACCTGGATGGATCAGTCAGTAAAGCGTCCGAAACTCGATTTTGGCTCAGGTCATGATCTCTTAGTTCGTGGGTTCAAGTCCTGCATTAGGCTCTGCTGACAGCGTGGATCCTACTTGGGATTCTCTCTCTCTCTCTGCCCCTCTCCCCTCCTCTCAAAATAAATAAATAAATTTTAAAGAAATAAAATATGTAACATTATCCAATTTTTCTTATATAAGCAATAGCAATTCTCCCATTCCATACTTGTATTTGCATAAGTATTTTATATGATTTTGTAAGTGTCATGAGTATTATTGGATAAATTGAAGTAATGAATGGATACAATTATATATGGTATACTGGTTAAGATCATTAATATTGACAGCTGTGTCAGTGGGGAAGAAAGAAGGAAAACCATGTATAACCTGACTTTATTGGAGTAAATTTGTATGTGTCTGCATGCATGTATTTGTGCATAATGAAATACATGAACTATACTCATTGAAAACTTATTGTTTGTACTATGGAGTGGGATTTTAAGTCACTTCCACTTTCTTTGTATATATTTTTGGTATATATATATATATTTAGATATTTTTAAAGTTCTTCAATAAATCTATTTATATGATTTTAAAAAACCCGCTGTCATTGGGTAAAAGGAAAGTCAAAATATCACTTACTGACTAGATATAGAAATACAAATCTGGTAAACTATTGCAATAGACAATTCTAAAAAGAGACGAGTTTCTTATTACTTCTATTTCCCTTCATGCACATCAGTAACAACTACTTTACTACTTTCAGCCATCAAGAAATCACACAGAATTTTTAATGTCTAATTGATTTTAATTTTAAAACTTTCAAGATGTAGTATCAACAAGTGTATGAACACATTTGAGGTTGTAAGTCAAATGAGAAAATTATTGGTTAGAATGATTGACAAAACAACAGCCACATAAATCTCCTTATATATGGTCATATCTTTTTCTGAACTGCCCATCAGCAAGAGAATTAGAGACAGAGAGAGAGCTCCCTTGGGTACCATATTATCAAATGAGTAGATTGATTCATTTCCATATATTGTCTCATGTGTTTTTATTGCCTTGGGGTACTGGCATTACTAATGAAACTGTGATGTAAGTACATCTTCAGAACCATCATAAGGCAGTATAGAAAGGTACACATGACATCATAAAATTTTCTGCAGTATATATAATTATTTTTTTCATGAAATACCCAATTATACATGGCACAGTGATTAAGAAATTAAGTTTGCCTATGACGTTGTATAATTTATTCTTTGTCTGGTTGGCCCTTTAAGAAACAAGAAAACAACATATGAAAATAATTGATGGGATACTTTCAGACACTTCATGGAAAATTTCATATATATCGGGAATACAGCAAAAACTGGTTATCAATAATTGTAATTGGAGATCCATGGCCTATTTGCACATAGTCAATGAAAATTTATATTTCCAGTGTCCTATGTAATTTGGAAAAATCAATAATCAGAAATGATTATATATTCCACATTTATGCTAAATTTAAGTAGAATGGCTTAGATGAACTATTAGAGTATAAAATGATGAGTCAAATTTTGTAACTATTTTTCAGTAAATAGATTCTGAATAACCCTTCTATTAACAATAACCTTCATTTTGTAGGTATCTCAAGAACATATCTCCCTTAAAAAAATAAAGCAGTTTTATAAACATGTTTAAAAGCAACTATAGGGGCTCCTAGGTGGCTCGGTCGGTTGAGCGGCTGACTTTGGCTCAGGTCATGGTCTCGCGGTCAGTGAGTTTGAGCCCCGCGTCTGGCTCTGTGCTGACAGCTCGGAGCCTGGAGCCTGTTTCAGATTCTGTGTCTCCCTCTCTCTGACCCTCCCCCATTCATGCTCTGTCTCTCTCTGTCTCAAAAATAAATAAACGTTAAAAAAAATTTAAAAAAATAAAAGCAACTATAAAATTAGGAAGTAATAGCTTCTCCTAACTGATAATGGTTTTCAGTTTATACATGATGGTGCATACTAATATTATTTTCAGATATATTTAACACAATTTATATCAACATTTTAGGAAAGAGCAAATTGGCTCTTATAAGATAATCATAATATGAATAAAATGAATAATTAATAACATATATGTAAAATAAATCTATTATTACTTTATTAAATCAGGAAAATAAACAATTACTAAAGTTATTAAGCATATTAATATATAAGCAATTATAATTAATCTTAGCACCATTAGGGGTTAGGTGCTATTAACCACCCCAATTTGTAGATGAAGAGATAATCATCCAAAATCACACAGTTAAAATTCAAACCTAGGTTCAGTATGACAGGAAAGTTTATTCTTTTACACATGCTGCACTATTTTTTCTTCAATGTTTATTTATTTTTGAGAGAGAGAGAGAGACAGAGAGCACACAGGTTAGAGAGAGAAGACAGAGGATCCAATGAGGGCTCTGTGCTGACAGCAGAGAGCCTGGTGTGGGGCTCAAACTCAGGAACCCGGAGATCATGACCTGAGCCCAAGTAGGATGCTTAACTGACTGATCCACCCAGGTGTCCCATTCTTAGGAGGTTCCTAATGACAAAATAAACAAGTCAAATTGTTGCATATCTCCCTCTGGAATACTCACAATAACCATTAACATATTAGTGTTCTGAGAAGTCCTTGGACAAATTTGGTTCAATCCAGTGTTTCCCATACCCAAGTTGAATACAGCACAACCTCCTTCTCTTTCACACAATGGGGATTTAATAAGTATAATGCAAAGATTTCCAGCAAAAAATATTTCATGTACTAGTCATATTTGTTTATCATCATAAGTAACATAAATGACTCATAGCTGAGTGAATAATGATCTGTCTTCCACACCTTTGTTTACCTTGGACAAAAATGCCACATTTTTTTCATTCTAAATTATAGGACTAGATATTATTGGTGGAAAGTTTTTAAGAAGTCTTAGTCATATCATCAGTGATGGTCTTCTCAAGTACTGAATTGGAAAATGCATTTGTATATGTATTTGTCAATTGATACTCAAAGCAAATTTAACAATTATCTTTGAAATTTAAGCTTTTAAACTTTCTGCCTTACTTTAAGTACTCATTAGAATGTGGGGAGTTGAAAAAATAAGAAAATCTCTGATGTGCTCTCATGTTTATTTATTTTTTGTTTCTTAATAAATTGTACTGAGTCCTATTGTGGAATTAGGACATGCTGAAATGTTTTCTGGCGACTAACACTGATAGACACATTTGCCTCCTTACTGTCTAGCAACAGGTTCTGCAGCCCACATAGCTCCTTATGAAAGTGGTTTTACCTCTGAAATTAATTTAGAGGCAGAACTTTGATATTAGAATTTTGTCAACAGTGCAACTTGTTTTTGAGGCTTGAATAGTAACATTTTTTTTTAACCAGTGAATGGTTTTCTTTTCATTTTAAATTCTCGTTGTTAAAAAAAATTGTTAATGTCTTCTAAACATCTTCATTAGACATGTATGTCTGTATGAAAAGGAACTATTGCACAGTCATGTTTATCAAGAAAATGTGAAAGAGAGAAGCATTGGTGGTCACTGTCTGGTTTTTTCCCCCTAACATTGTTTAGAAGAAATACTGCTTCAAGTTAGCTTTTTCATTTGCACACTTTTCTCTATTTTCTCTATCTTCATAAGCCTTTTAAAACCACTCTCTGATCTATAATGGCAGTTGTAAAGAACACTTATCTGATGTGGACTTAGCATTCAAATCCTTACAAGGTCATTGTTGTTAGGGAATAAGATAAAACTGAACCAATGTGAACAGTTTTTTTTTTTTTTTCTATAGAATCAGTGATGTATTTTCCTTAATCTGTTCATCACCTCTCTTCCAATATTGTACATGGCAAAGGGTGGTATCTTCTGTTGCGCTGGTCAGAGAGAAAGTGTGCAGCTCTCACTGGTAGAAAACCTAAGTCTGTCCCCACTGGTGCCCCCAGCCACCATCGGCTGAGCTATCCAGTCATAATATGCTTCTGTGAACTAGCAGGTGTTTTCAGCTTCTAATTCCTAACTAGATCTAAATTCACTTCAACAATTCCACTACCAAATGTGCTAATTTAATGTCATCCTCTGTCATAAAGGCATCCAAGACATTCCTTTGTTAACTTTATGATCGGTGAATAAATTTTTAAAAAATATTTTGCCAATATCTAACTTAAAGGCATAGTCAATATAATTCGCCCAAAAAATCTTATACTGTGAAATTATTCTTCTTTCCTATTCTTTAAGACTTCAACAAGTTTGATGAGCCAGTATTTATGGAACACCTAATTTTACCCCGACTTGGCTGATCACAGGAGCTTAGGTCATTCTGGTAAAGACAGGAAAGTGAAACAAAGTTTAAAATCAAAGCTGATAGGTCATAATAAAAGTACAAAAGAGTGTAGAAAAATGTTGACTCTACACAGGAATGGGTCAAAACAGGGACGAAGAGGTTTTCAAAATATGATAATACTTTAGCACAGTGTTGAAGGATAATTCTTATTTTTAGGGGGAAGGGTGGAGGCAGGGGGAGCCAGGATTTTCCGCTGAGGTGAATATTCCAGGCTCAAAGAGACAGAAATAGTTGTTAGCTGGATGTTGTTAGATGATAGAGGGACAGAGAAGCAAAGAGATTAAACTAGAGAGGCAAGCTGGGGCAAGAACATGGACATATTGAAGAATTTGAGATTTTTATTTTGGAAAAACAATAATGTTTTTATTTTGGAAAACAATATTTTTTTCATCAATAGAGAACATGAGAAAAGGTCATTCCAAGGGTCTTGAGGAATTACCTGGAACCAGTACAACACAGGAAACGGTGCAAGCATCAACTTCAGGTACAAGAACAGAAGTCACATTAGCATTTACTCTTTGCTCTCAGGAATTAACCCTGGGCCATCAGATTTTTCCATTTTATTTGTTTTGTCTGTGTTTTGTTTGTTTGTTTGTTTGTTTTTGAAAGAAAAAAACACACTGTAACAGCAGAGCCATCCCCAGAGTACTTGAATGATAGCACTCACTGTACAGATTCTCGGTATGTGATTATGCCACGTCAATGACGCATGGCAAGAAATTTTCTTAATAACACCTTCCATGTATTGAGTACTAGCCAGCAGCTAGAACCTCCTGCAAGTGCTTTTATTATGTCAGTGAATTTGAAAAGATATGATATGAATTCTGAAAAAAGAGATATGAATTCTGAAAAAATATGAGAAGGCAGATATTATATCTATGCTTTACAGATGAGGAAACTGAAGCCTAAAACTAAGGATTAAATAACTTGTTCACATTCACAAACTAGTAAGTACATAAATGTGTCAGGATTTAATAGGTCGGCTTTTAACCACTATACACGCTACTTTCCAAATATTCTATTCCACCTAGAGACTTGGTTAAAATCACAGAAACTGGTTCCTTTCAAACTGTGAGGCAGGGACATTCTTTTCCACCTTTGCAAAAACAACCTGTTCACTTTGCATGGCTCAAATCAAGAGCCATCTCTCCTAGGAAGTTTCTTTGACACTGTGTTCTAGAAATCACGATTAATGTCTACTTTATTTCTAGATCACAGTGCTTTCCTTTATTTAATTATGTTTATTTGCTTTGTTGTTCATTGCATGATGATGTTACTTATTTATTAAATAGTCGTTTTCAGCCACTTTTATACATGTATTACTATGGTAGGTTCTAGCATTTGTGGAAGAACTACAATTAGCACTAAATGGGATGTTGGTCTTTTTCTGCCATGAAAATGTGCGTCCCATATTTTACTTTATAATCCTTTAAGTAAGAGAAAATTTTGCGGGGCGCCTGGGTGGCTCAGTTGGTTGAGCGTCGACTTCAGCTCAAGTCACGATCTCACGGTCCTGAGTTCGAGCCCCGCGTCGGGCTCTGGGCTGATGGCTCAGAGCCTGGAGCCTGTTTCCGATTCTGTGTCTCCCTCTCTCTCTGTCCCTCCCCCGTTCATGCTCTGTCTCTCTCTGTCCCAAAAATAAATAAACGTTAAAAAAATTATTTAAAAAAAGGAGAAAATTTTGCATGGTAATAAATATGTATACAACAAATTTTATTGAATAAATAAGTCATTAAAATCTCTTACCCAATGACCTGGTGAAGGAAGATAACCTTAAGATGGCCTTCGATAGACTTGTAATAGGGTGGTGTTGCATCCCCCTCCCAGACTTTTATAGGAGAAACACACAGTAGAGAATTGTAACTACTTGGCTATGTCAACATTCTTATAAAACAGTAATTTGTTTCCTAATTCAATTCCTATTTTATCGATAATATGTATGTACAGGCCTTCAGTCTGTACATATTTCTTCAGTTCCCTTTCATGTGATGGTGAATAATGAGTTACTATCTTGTATCAATACCATGTCCAACAGAAATTTTAAAGCAGGGCCAGGCGTATATGCTCTACAGTTTCCAACCATTGCATCATACTACTATGAGACTATTTAAATTGCTGGAATTTAATATAAAATTTTAGTAGGTCTTCTCTCCTCAAGAAAGCTTGAAGAATATAGAGAAACAACACACGTAAGGTTTGTCTTATTTCTAGTTCCCCACAGGGAAAGTTACCTGGTTAATTTTTCTAATGTGTAAAATTACCACGTTAACTCTACTTGTATGTTGACTCTCAAAGACTAATAGCTTGGAATAATAATCAGATGAGGAGAGTAATTTATTTGACCTAACAATTTTCAATAGTTGGTGAATCAGTCTTGTGAACATTGTGGGGTGAGGAGAAAGAGGTGAACAACTTTATGCTAGTGAAAAGTTTGTCACAGCTGCATTAAAGATTAGGACTATTAATAAAAGAAGTATAAAAATGCCAAGCAGTTTGAAGTCCCAGCTGTTACAAATACCAAATACCCGTGATCTATCCACTGCATGCAATTCATCACACTCTTCTAGTTAAAGACTAGTCGGTCATAAAGATGCCAACTTTCTCTTTCTACTAGGTGTGCTAGGTAAAACAAGAATAGCATCTGGACTTTTATGGTGAAATCAATCTGAAGGAAATAAGGAGGAAAGGAAGTTTGATGCATTGTGATAAAGGATCATAGTCAATGGCTTCATCACAAACAAAAGGAAAAAATATAAGTACACTAAGGTGCTCATGACTATTATTTATTCATCATGAATTTTAAGCAACTGCAATATTATCAAATACTCTGATAAGTCTTGTGATATATAATAAAATAAGACATGGTCATGAAATAATGGAGTGCTTTTATTAGAAGAGAGGTAATATTAATGACTGGGAGTCAGAGCTGAAAGGAATAAATTTTAATCTTCCATTAAATTTTTAAGTCACAATATGTGAGACTTAGATGAGTAGTTACTTGTACATCTTTCAGGAAATATTCCTTGTGTGTTATTCATCCACTTGTTATGCATTTTAAGCATCTTTAATATTACTGAAAAATACTGTGATGGGTTTTGTTGATATATAAATTGTAAAAGTTTGAAGGAGGTAGTGAATTATTTACACTGGAAGAGATGTAAAAAATTCAAGAAGTAGGGCATTTCAGCTCAGCCTTGAAAGATGAGCCTTGAAAGTTCAAGCCGTGTTCAGTGTGATGGAATCAGAGGCTATATGAATGAAAGTAGCTGTAGATGATATTGGAAAAGAAGTCTGGGCCCAAATCATGGAAGGCTTTGTATGACATGGAAATAATTTTGAACTTAATTCTGTAGATAAAAGTAAGCCTAATAAGATTTTCTTGAAATCAATGTAATATTTATTATGTACTTTCTGTGGACCAAGGCAGATAAGGTTAACAAATAAATATAAGGACAGATACCATTGCAAATTATAATAGCCTCGGGAAATTGGTTGTGGTACTATGGGATGCTGTCCTAAATTTCTGTACAAATATGGCAGGCAAGCCTTTCATAGACCTGAATACAACCAAACAAAATACCATGACTTGTTACAGTGGTTGGAAAGCTTTTACATATAAGGGGTCAGTTAGTGTGTATTTTAAGCTTTGAGAACCACAAATCCTCTTAGTTACTACTCTTGTTATTATAGTGCAAAACAACTGTAGTCAATATGTAAATGAACGGGTGTGGTTTGTGTCAATAAGATTTATCAACAAAACAATCAAAAGGTCTTATTTGTCCTGTAGGTCATAATCTTCTGATACATGATTTAGTCCAATGAGATAATCCTCTGGAATTTTTCTTCACCAGATGCTACACAAAGTGTCCATATATTTCAGGAAATCCCCAAAATCACTCTCACTTCTGAAACTACTGCAAGTTTGGGGGTTCCGAAGACCACCCTCTGGTTCAAAAGCTCACTAATAAGATAAACAGAACTCACTAGAAGCTATTCTACTCACATTACATTTTTTTTACAGCAAAATGATGTAGACTTATATCAACTAATAAAAGAGGCAGAGTCCAGAAAAGTCCCAAGTATAAAACTTCCTGTTATTCCCAGTAGAATCATAGCACCAACTCTTCCCAGACCTAATGTTTGATAATATGCATAGGGTATCCCCAATACTTTTAGGAAAGCTCATCTGAATCTTAATACCCAGAGTTTTTACTGGGGAAAAGTAAGTTAACTTAGACATGATTGACTAGTCATATAGCTGATTTTCGTTTCCAGGACTTCCAGAGGTTGAGCTGATATTATAGTCCTCAAATAAATCACATTGCTGGCATAAATTAGCTGGCCATGAGCGAAGTCCCCTAAGTAAATAAAGATACTTTTTATCAGGTAGGATGTTTCAGGAGTTTAGAGATCACTTTCCAGGAGTTGAGAGAATAGGACAGACCTCTCCTTGGACAAGGTTATCTCTTTACTATGCATTACCTTTATTAGCTTTCTAGGGTTACCATAACAAAGTGGTACCATAAATTGGGTGGCTTAGAGCAACAGAAGTTTATTTTTATACAGTTCTGGAGGACAGTTCTGGAGTCTGAGATTATGATGTTGGCAGGGCCATTCTCCCTCTGAAGATACTACAGGAGGACTGGTTATATGTCTCTTTCCTAGATTCTAGCAGCCTCAAGCACCCTCTGGTTTGTAGATGGCTGTGTTCCCCCAGGGTCTCCTCATTTCATTTTCCCTATGTTCATGTCGCTGTGTCCAAATTTGCCCTGTATAAGAACACCAGGTATGTTGGGCTAAGGCCCACCCTGATGACTTCATTTTATCTTGGTAGGCTCTATAAAGACCTTATTTTCAAATAAAATTATACATGGAGGTATTGGGTATAGGGATATCAACATATCTTTTTGAGGGAACACAATTCAACCCACAACAACCTCATAGGTTTGTTGTCAGGATTACATGAATTAGTACACATAGAATGCAGAGCAGAATACCTGGAAAATAGAAAGTAATTTATAATTGAAATCTTAATATTATAACAAATCCAAGAGTACTTAAGGCCTTATATGCTGGTTTGTCAGAGAACTGAGCAGAACACAGATGAGGATAATAGTCTTTGGTATTGGTGTACCTAGCCACTGAGCAGAAAGTCATGATTGATGAAGTAAATTATAAGTGCTTTAATCTTTGAACATAGTATAAGTGCCCTGGAAATCTGTGGATAGTAATAAGGACAAGGACAGTATATCACAGATGGCAGTGACTTAAAAAAAAAAAAAAAGCCAGGGTGTTTTTACTGGGCTCTTACTTATTCAGTTCTATGAATATCTATCCCATTTTGTTGCAATGCTATATTGTTTGTTTACCCAGGATAAACTGCATCTTCATAAGCATCAGGAACCAGGTCTATCTGAGCAAGTGAGGTACCCCCAATGCCTGGCACATGGTTGTCACTCAATCTTCTTTTGTTTTTTTTTTTTGTTTTTTTTTTTTTTTAATTTTTTTTTCCAACGTTTATTTATTTTTGGGACAGAGAGAGACAGAGCATGAACGGGCGAGGGGCAGAGAGAGAGGGAGACACAGAATCGGAAACAGGCTCCAGGCTCTGAGCCATCAGCCCAGAGCCCGACGCGGGGCTCGAACTCCCGGACCGCGAGATCGTGACCTGGCTGAAGTCGGACGCTTAACCGACTGCGCCACCCAGGCGCCCCAACTCAATCTTCTTTTGAATGACTGTTTGAATAAATGATAGTCACCAAGCCAGGGATATGACAGACAACAAAAACGTTAAAAGGTAGTAAATGCTGTAGAAAAAAGTGTTAAACTGTATAAAGTCAAACAGGCTTTAGTAACACATGGAGATAGGCAGATCTTTTGTAGAAAATGTCAGAAAATTGTGAGACATACAAAGAAAAATAATTTTGTCTGTCAGCCAGGTCAAGTTTCAAAATTTTCATGGATGTTGAAATTTAAAAGAGAAAACTTAAAGAATTTTCTCATATGTATGCAACTAGTTGTAGTTCCTAGGATTCTCTGCTTAATTTCAGACAAAAAAAAATATAAATGAGAAAAATGCATGCCCAAATAATTTATTTTTGTTTTGCGGTATCTACCTCCTATTTAATCTTGACCATATGCTTTGTTTACATGGATCATAGTCATCATTTTCATTGAGTAGCTTGCAGCAAGCTTTTCCCACTAACAATTGTCTTTCAGCCTATAATTTTAAATCAAGATCGCTAAAACAAGTTATTCAATATTTATTAAGTGTTGATTATTTGCAAACCAATTATACTAAGCTATTTGTGAGATAATCGGAGGGAAAAATAACTAATCCTCCACTTAAAGAAATTTAAATACAGTTATAAATATCAAATATACCCAAAACAATTTGGCCAGTGTTAATCTAGACAGAATGAACTAGAAAGCAATCATATACTTTGAATGTGTTCCAATGTGCCTGAAGACCTTCCTCTACCATCACGAATGATACAAGGCAAATTTTCAAAACCTAAGTTTGAGAGCCTACAAGCCCTGGCATCTCTGTCTCAGTCTGTGATTACCCACTGGATATTTGAAAAATGAAAAAATGGTTCTACAGAAAAAAAGCAATATGCAAATGATAAAGTCAGATGAGGAGGGTTTCAAGAAGAAAACAACACAAGAACGAGTTTTGCAGGCTGTAAAGGGACACGCAATTTTTGGTGCAGGTAATTCATTGATATTCAGCCTTATTTTCTTACCTAAAAATAGAGGAGTCTGATTACATACTGTCCCAAGCAAGTCTTCAAAGTCAAACTGGGGCGTATATACCCCCGTGAATACTTAGAGTCTCTCTAGGAGATACACAAGCATATATAATTTTGAGGAAATCGTTTTCAGATACCAACTTCCTACCTCAAAAAACCTGGGGTCTCTTGGCTCTCTTTTCCAATATTTCTTTTTACAATCGCCCGTCTGCTCTCATTTCACAACACTAAGGCAAATTTTCCATATTGAATCCCATTACAGAGCCATCCTAGCGATGGAAAAACCTTGAAGAATGAAGAAAAAAAGCACAATTTGAGAGTGTCTTGCATATGATTGAAGGTCTAGGAAGAGCAAACAAGACATATAGCAGGGGTCAGTGCCTTATTTCACCCCAAAAATTATCTCAGCAAATTTCCCCATCAAACCTCTGTAATATTCTATTATAAAAATTCATTCAGAAGATGTGAGATGGTTGTCATGGGAGCATGCATTAATAGGTTCTTTAGAAATAAAAAAAATCAAGTCAGACTTTTTTTTTCTGATATGGCTGATTGACCTTAAGAATTGATTTTTCTAATGAGGTTAGAGTGGTCACTGTTTATAAAAAGAATTAGTGAACTTGTAGTCCTGAGATGTGATAAAAATATATTTAAAACACATAAAAATGTACATTATGCTTTTTGCAAATATCTAAATTTATGATAAAAATTTAGTTCCCACTTAAAATGTGCTATGATTGTATATTTTCCCAGAGTTATTTCAAGAGGTCCAAACAAACCCAAAAAATGTTTGAGAACCACAACATCCCGCTTCTTCTCATAGTAATGAAACTGCTATTGTGTTAAGCAGAGAAGGAATGGATACAAACATACTATAACATCTTTTACATTGAAAAAAGGGGACAGACATGCGGCAAACATTTGAACCCTAAGCCTGTTTTGTCTCTCTCAAGGCACGTGATCTTTTTCAAGTTTCGGAACCACAGTGAAATATATTCATTTCCTAGGTATCTTTATGTTTTATATATTCTATGTTTTTCCCTAACCAAAAGATTAAAACTAGCTTTTGAGGTGAGCATCCCCAGCAAACACAGGCAGACAGCTGTTGTACATTGACAGTGTTCACTCATTGATGTGGGCTTAGAATAACAGTGATTATATAAAATTTATTTTTGAAAGATCTTGAACTCTGCCATGCAGGCTGTGTTAATAATAAAGCTGTAGCTACGGAGGCGAACTCATCTAACTTATATGAGAGCCTTAATGTAAACAGCATACCAAGAGAGATGCACAGACATGCAAATATTTGCAGGAGAATTTATTACATTCTCTATGGGAAAACAGATTAAAGTAGAGGAAAATGTACCTAAGCCTTTCAACAGTGAAAAATATTAACTAAAAAACAAAGCTGTCAAAAACCATATTCCCAAGAACTTGGAGGATGATTTCAGGTTCCCAGAGCTGCAAAGTGAATCAAATAAATTTCATTTTGTTATTTAGGTGCTGAGAATGAAGCCCTTCTAGAAGAGCAGGAAGTATTTCCTTCCCTTCGTAAATGTTACCTTCGTTTATATTTATTTGAAGCAGCTGTTGGGAAACAATGAAATTTGGAGCCTAGTTGAAGATAATAGATGTTATTAACCACAAATTTATTTGCATATACTAGCCTAACAGACCCACAAGGGAAATTAGTGAACTAGAAAAGCTTGAACAAAAGAGTGTGTGTAGACATTTGGCTTTGAGATACTTCATTTCTAGGTATGATACTTAGCTTTGTCATTATTAACTTTCTTGCTAATATAATGATCCAATTTAATTTCGAACCGTCAAGTTAGATGGATAATTGCACTGAGCTGGTTACTCCTCTCATTTCTCTGGAAGACAGTCTTCTGCTTGTGGTGATGAATTCAGCTATTTTTTTTTTTTTAATTCACATTTTCATGTAACATTCAACTCTCAAACATGTCCATACCGCTTTGATCATTCCAAGACAATAGACAATATTTCAATGCCTAAGTAAAACAGATTTAATTGCTAAACAAGATTTCAAGGAACTGAACTTCATTTTAATCACAAACAAGCTGCAAGGCAATTTTCAATTACAGCAAGCTTTTTATTTTTCTCCAGCTGTGTGTCCCTGCTGATTCCTGAAATTACATGTAAGTTGTCCCAGATTTTGAAGTGGTCTACCTACTGAGGTTTTTCTTTTGTCAGTTGATGAAGTATCTGTGATTAGAACCTAAATAAATTGGCATTTATAAGATGCATTACTCCACCCTGTATATTTCAGGACATGATGATTGAGCTTGAAGAAGGTCTAAGATATCCCCTAGTGACAACAGTGTTCCTAATTAGGCTTCTGGTGTTGCCAGTACTCACCTCTTCCGCGGGAACATCAAAAGATAATGTGGGAACTAAGCCCTAGAAAAAGTAATCTGTTGGGTATTAAACAATCAGGTCAATAATGCATTGTATTTTCAAAGTTCTACAAAGTTCCAGTTTTTAAGGAAGTTTGCCATGTGAGGCCCAGTTTGTATCACCTAATAATAGTCTTACTATAAAGACTGAGGATAGAGGAGGTGGAGACAGATGCCTTAACTTTGGAGGGTTCAAAGAAAATCTGGCTCTAAAGAGAAATCAAAAATAGTCCCCTTTAAAGATACAAGGGGGTAATGCTAATGGAACACAGGAAAGAAAATTAAAAAAAAAAAGTTTTATTTCAACTTGCAGGACTGATTTATTTTTCTTACTAACCTAATTCATATTTTTCTGTGGTTTCTTTTTGTTACTTTATTTATTCACTAATTATTAATTAAATACATAATTGGCAACTCTTGTAAGAAAATATCTTCTTACTTTTGGTAAGTACTGATCCACAAAAGCATACTTATGGAGATCTAAAGGGATCTTTATAGAAGGGGAGAAGATCAAGAATTCCTAAACAAGGCAGAACATACCAAAGATTTCAAATGGAAACAGGAAAATGTTAATAGATCACTCTGAGTTAAATTTCTATATTTATAAACATATATTGGGGGGGGGAACGGCTTATCCTAGGAATGAGGGAATTGCAAAAGGCATGAAAGAAAAAGAAAACAGCACCTGGGTTCCAGGATTATAAGCAATAACTTTTGAATTCATTTTAGAATGAGAAGGATAGTTTGATGTACAGTTGTGAAAGCTTTTTTTTTTTTTTTTTTTTTTTAGCAATGAAAGCCACTGGAAAGGTTTACCGAGGCAACTGCACTAAAAAAAAAAAAAAAAAGTTTGAGAAAATTAATGTGGATACAGTATGTGTATCTATTATAGGAGCTAGAAAATGGGAGAAAGGAAGTCACCTGAGGGAAATTTTGCTAACATTCAGAGTAAAATTTCAAAGTGTATATTTATGGGGCACCTAGGTGGCTCCATCAGTTAAACGTCAGACTTCGGCCCAGGTCAGACTTCGGCTCAAGTCATGAATGATCTCCCAGTTTGTGAGTTCCAGGGCCCCATGTGGTGCTCTGTGCTGACAGCTCAGAGCCTGGAATCTGTTTCGGGTTCTGTGTCTCCCTCTCTCTCTTCCCCTCCCCCACTCACACTCTGTCTCTGCCTCTCTTTCGAAAATAAACATAAAAACTTTAAAAATAAATAAATAAATAAATAAATAAATGAATATTTATTTTTGAGAGGAGGTGGGGAGGGGCAGAGAGAGAGAGGGAGAACGAGGATCCAAAGCAGGCTTTGCACTGAGAGCAGAGAGCCCCATGCAGAGCTTGAACTCACTAGCCATGAGATCGTGACCTGAGCGAAAGTCAAACACGTAACCAACCGAGCCACCCAGGCACCCCAGATTCAGAGTAATTTAATGGCTGAGGTGGGCATTGACTTTAAGACTCACTGGCTGCTGTAACGTCTGTGCGTCGTGAGGATGAAGGTTGCAAATTGGAAAGTGTGTAAAGAAAAAATGAACTGGAAAGATATGTTGACAGGTTGGAAAACAAGGCAAATTAAATGAAATCAAATATTAAATTAGATATGGCATTGGCTAAAATTTAAAACTGCAAAAGCCTTAATTATTTTGTTTGAAATAAACTGTTTTGACTGAAGGTTATGAATTTGATGATTAACAAAAATATACAAAAATACATATAACATCTGTTATCTTTCATACTTCATGAATTTGGAGATGCAACAACCAGTAACGATTTTTCCAAAAACTTCACTTTCTATGTCAAGTTTCCCTACTTATTTACACACCATCACCACCACCGCCAAAAACAACTTAAGAGCTACCTGTATCAGAACACTAATAGCAAGATTATTTGAAGATTTACCTGTTCTAAAGAAGATTTCTTAACACTGAAGCCAGCTCAACTAACTTTGCAGAAATGCTTCATATGACTGTGAATTATAATTTTAGCCAATTCCCTGGTCTTCAAAATGACCCTGCATCATGTTGCACGATTACTGTTTAGTTTAACTTCATTCTAATTTCCAGTTGACTATAAATCTTTTTCCTTTTAAATCAAGAATTAGTGACATATGATGTCATATCTCACTATTTATTGAATGTATGTTGCCAAATCATTTCTAACTTCATTTGATAATCTCATTGGGTAGTCAAATTATATAAGAAATTACACTTTTAAAAATGAATAAATGGATGGAATATATACTTATATATATGATAAATGAAAATATTTATATTGTATAAATATATGTATTTATATAAATTCCATGTATTAATATATATATGTATGGATTTAAGCATACAACTATATTACAAATATGTGTGAGTATGTTTGCACTTAAAATCAATATAGGATGGCATAGTAAAGAGTGCCTTAAGAAACTAAAAAAAAAAAAATCACTCATCACTTAGCATACATTTGAATTTTTCAGCTTAATAGAACATCTATGACAAAGCACCTTTTTTCCATATAACCCTAGTTAATTTCTCACTGTCTCCCTAGATCTTTTCAAGTAATCTCAGTTACTATGAATTAATTCAGCTCACAGGCAACTTTAAGCTGCATGTAAAACCTAATAATTAATAAATTGTGATTTGTAAAATAGTGCTCATGGATATTTTATTTTAAAAAACATTGCCCTTTGACATTACTTCATGATTTTCATTTCTTTATTTTATGCTAAATATCACTAAGTGTTTAATTTATATTCCACTTCACTCAGATAGAAATAATGTAAAACTTTAATAGAATAAATGTATTTTAACTAAAGTGCAGGGATTTTTGTTCAAGATGTTTTCTTCTGTCATTAATTTCTGTTCTCTCTGAACCTATCAATTAGGTACCTTACATTTGTGTAATATATATATATATATATATATATATATATATAGAACAGTTAAACTTTGTGTGTCTATGGTAGATATGAAATTAACCTCACAAGAAACAGCTTTGCCTTGAAATGAATATCAATATACTTTATTTTACAAGATCATATTTCACTGATGGATTTATTATGTTAGTGAATATTTTAGCAGCTAATTGTAGTTATAAGTAGTTATAAGTTCCAGTACTTTTAGTAGTAAAAAAACTCTCCTATTAGAGGCAGGGTGAATAATGAATCACCTAATTTGTGAATTAACTTCCACTAAATCATAGTGCTTTGTACTCAGTAAATAGTAGGTTTTAGGTATTTTATTATTCCTATCAGAAAAGTAAAAGGTAAAAAAAGAGAAAACAACTATGATGTCATAATGAAGATATCATTATCATGGGTTCTATGTTTTCAATAGGCAAATATAAAGAAATAATGTTAATGTTTTGAATGGAGGTTTGCTATGTCAGTCAATTTTCAGGGTTGTATGCAAGAAAAGTTAACCCTGATTAGCTTAAGAAGAGAATGAACTTGTTGGAAAGACAAGAGCAAGTTTGAAGATTCACAAACGTCAAAAGTAGTCAAGAGCTAAGGGAAAGTGGCCTGCAACTAAAAAAAAAAAAAAAAAAAAAGAGGTCAACTCAAAGTTACTGTTGGGCCCCTGACTACAGTGCAGATATTAATTATTCTCCACTTTATTCCAAACACAATCTTTCTACAAGGGCCATGCAATTTTTCTGTCCTTCCTGAGTATTTGAATCTTTGCCTCTAGATTCATAATACCTTACAGGAACATCTTATTGGTCACTCCTAGAACATATCTCTGTGACCAGGCTAACCAGGGAAAGGAAATATTTACTATCTTCCTTTTGAGAAATGCGGTCCAAAAGAACACCATATCTGAAAAGTTATACCTACGTAGCATACAAGGATGTTATATAATGGGGCACTGATGAGTACGAAGAAGATGAACATAATTAAGAAAACAGGAAAGACTTCCCACTTCAGCTCTTAACCAGAGTGTTATTAAAAGGGTATGAAAAGACTTCTGGTTTCAGCTCCAAGGTGTGAAATGTGTAGTAGTCATCAGTCCCATCTTTACGATAAGTGCTGAACAAAGTCAAAATCGATGACCTTCTCTAAGCCATCAGAGAAAAAGTCACAGGGCAAAATGCCACCCTGAAATCTGTAGAGAGATGTGAATCCAGAGAGTCACAGATGAGATCTGCTTACCAGAAGAAGCCTCTAGAGCCATAAATTGGTATGGACTATTAAATGGCAATCTGGATGAATTGCTGGAGGCAGAATATGGACCAACAGAAGACTGGGAAACTTCTGGGGCTCAAGTTTCAGAGGACCTCCCACACTTCTGCAGGTTTTACATCCAGAAACCTCACCAAGTCCTGAGAGTGAGGAGCCAAGAAAGATCAAGTCTTGGGATCACAGGGGAAAGGTAGAGTAATAGCTGTCAAGTAAATTCAGAACATTTTTCATAACAAAGGCCCACTCTCATGCCTGGGCAGCTCAGTCAGTTGAGTGTCCGATTTTGGCACAGGTCCGATCTCACATTTCATGAGTTCCAGCCCTGCCTCATGCTCTGTGCTGACAGCTTGGAACCTGAAGCCTGCTTTGGATTCTGCCCCTCCTCCGCTTGTGCTCTGTCTCTCTCTTTCAAAAGAGAATAAACATTAAACAACAACAACAACAACAAAGACCCACTCTCCAGAAACATGTTACTGGAGCTTATCCCACCTGAGGGAAAGCCATTTTTCATACTCTAGCCCTAACTAGTTTTTCTACCTCATCTAAGCAGATGAGGGGGAGAAAGGAAGTTAAAATACCATTGTGCAGTTCACATCTCAGGGACCCAGACTCACTAACTAAAATACGTACTCACATTTAATGGCAAGATTAGAGAAAGTTTCAATTTCTTCAAACTTTAACAATGAAACAACAGGGCTCTAGTACAATAGCAGGAAATACAACAGAAATAGCAGCAAGGTGCAAAAATCTCTCAGTGGAGTAGTGCATAGAGAAGCACAAAGTCAACATAAACAAGGACACTAGAGAAAATTGAAACTTCTGTCACCTATAGCTATAGCAAACAGTAAACACAGTGGAAATCTTCTTCATATCAATATAAAACCTCACAGTAAATGCCTATTTACCTCTAGTGATATTGCAACTTATAAGAAGTATACACACACACACACACACACATACACACACACACACACATTTGGTGATTGCCTTCATTTCTGACACAGAGCTCCTAAAACACTTGGAGTTTCCCAAGTAATAAAAACAATGACAGATCTTGTTTTCTTTACACAGACACATACACACATACACACATACGGTCATCAAATAGCTCCAGAAGAAAGCCCCTCAGAATGGGGGCTGATTCCTCCAGGATTCAATCAAGTTCACCCTGTAACCTCAGTGGAGGGGAGAACGGTTAGAGGTTGAATCAATCACCAACCACCAATGAATTAATCAAGCATGCTTAGCAATGAAGCCTCCTTAAAACTCCAAAAGGAAAGCTTCAGAGAGCTTCTGGGTTGATGAACATGTGGAAATGAGGAGAAGGTGGCATGCCAGAAAAGGATATGTCTTCTCACCCCATAACTTGCCCTATGTATCTCTTCATATGGCTCATCTTTTGAATCCTCTAAAATCTTTTGTAATACACCAAGGATCCAGTAAGTAATAAGTAAATTGTTTTCCGGAGTTCTAGCCACTGTACAAATTAATCAAGTCCAAGGAGAGGGTTGTGGGAAACTCTGGTCAGTCTGAAGCATAGATTACCATCTGCATCCTGTATTCCTGTATTCGTGATTGGCTTCTGCAGTGTGGGGTTGGGAACAGGGAGTGCTGTGGGACTGACGCTATTCCAGATAGTGTCATAATTAAGTTAAGTTGGAGGACATCCCTGTGATGTTGCAGAACTGTTTGGTATTTAGAAAACTTGCACATCTGGTGTCAGAAGTGTGGTATAATAGTATCAAAAGTAGGCAAGACACAGAGGAGCACAGTTTTCTTTAGCTCTCCATTCCCATCGTCCAATACATCATGGGTGATTTTCAACAAAAAATTGTAAGTAATGCTAAAAAGCAAGGAAGAAAAATAGAGTTTGAAGAAGCAAAGTATCAGAAATAGATTAACATATGATAGATTGTGGAATTATCAGATAGGATTTTAAAACAACTATGATCTATGCTAACAGGATCTAAAGGGAAAAAAAATGGCAATGTGCAAGAACAAACTGGCGACGTAAGCAAAGAGCTAGAGATTCTGAGTGAAAATTCAAAAGAAAATGAGATAACTAAAAAAAATACCTCAACAGAAATGAAGAATGCTTTTGATATGTATATCAGTAGACTGGACATAGAGAAGGAAAGAATCAAGGAGCCTAAAGATAAATCAATAGAAACTCCCCCAAACTAAAATGCCAAGAGACAAAAATAAAAATAATACTAAAAAGAATATCCAGGAACTATGGGACAATTTTAAAAAGGGTAACAAACATGTAAGAGAGGCTAGCTTTCTTTTCAACACTGCATCCTTATTGCTTTAGTGAACAGAATACCCACTGCATCATCCCATCAAAAAGAGTAGTTGGATGGGTTTTGTTAGTATATTTATTCTAATAACCCTACTTATCTGATTCTTATGATTCTTTCTTCTACCATCTGCTATGCATTTCTGGCTTATCAATTTTACTGTGGAAATTTGTTTCTCCAAGATTTCAAAAGTCCTCCTAGCAGGATGTTAGTATCGCTCCCCAAACCCTTGTTGGGGTGTTAAATCCTGTGTGATAAGAGAGTGCTGCCATATAAAGAATTTATCCAATTTTATACTATTTCCCAGCATCCGCAAGATCCAATCTGATTTGTGGTCCCCTCGCTTTTGCCAGAACATTTTGGCTAGGTCCTGCTGCTTCTTCAGTGTAGAGCCTCTTTCTTCTTTCATCAGCCTGAACATTTTCTCAGCCAGATTCGATAGTGTCTTGATCCCAGTTCCTTCTTCGGTGCCCAGGAAGGCAGGTGGGACTGAAGTAGTGCAGTTTTGTTTTAAAATAGCGATTTTGTATTGTCTTTAAATTTGGGGCGGGGGTGGTGCACTAATATAGAGGACTTGGCCACTTTGGTAGACCCAAAGTATTTCCAAAGAATCAAAGGATTCATGATTTTTCACTGCATCTATCTGCATGCTCCTATTGCAACTTGGACAGTTTCCACTTTTTCTTATAAAACCTTAATCTTGGCATTAACATTTTGCTGGATTTGAGAATTTAAACTGCTTTGACACTTGCTACCCTTTTAACTAAATCCTAGGACTGCTTCTTATTTTTGTTCTGCCCTCTTGCTGAAGGAGAGGATTATCTCTTTATATGCTACCAGTTACTCCCTCTGTTTTTCACATTTTGTCATGAACTGGTGATTACTTACCTTCCATCTTTCATTTTCTTGAATGAGTCCATCAACAGGCATATAATTGCATAGTCTATACAATCACTAGTTCTCTTGGACCTTTCAATGTCCTGAGATACTACACCTGACAATTCATACACTTACACTGGTGTCTCACCCTATTTTGTCCCCAGTTGCAACTTTAACCTCTGGACCATGACAACATACCTGGAGCTATCCATATTCCACGTGCCATCAAAGACCGTGTCCTCATTGTCAACCTGCTGCAAAATCCCATATTATAACTTGCTTCCTCAAATCATTCCAGATACCAACTCTCTTGGTGTGAGTTTCTCAGGAAACAGATACTCAGGGGTTTGTGTACAGTAAACTTACTTGGAAATACTCTTGGGAACAACATCCCTAAAAGAATGAGAGAAGCAGATACTGACAGGACAAGTAGAATTGTGATGCTTTTGCAACAGAAACTTTAGCCAATGTCATAAGTAGCCGTGGAACAAGGATGACCTTTCAGAGTTAGATGCAAATAAAGCCTTGAAGGCCAAGTTTTATAGGCTTCTGCATTGACCAGTTACCGTGGGGGGAATGTATTCATAATGTTAATGGTCAAAGATACAGTACTTGTTTACTCTCCATTGTTAACACTCACCACTTTTTTAAGTCTACACAATTAAAAAACAATTACACGTCCTGATTTGCAATGTTTGCAGATTTCCTTGGTGTATATATTTCTATTATTGCCAATTTTAAGCTTCCAGTGAGATGTGGGTGACCTAACACAGGGCTGGAAAGAGTTGGGCAGCAACGTACCATTACGGACACACAAGAGGTATAAAGACAAGAGCACAAGTAAGGGAAAAAAATGTAAAATAAATGGGGCGTCACGAGTTTCAAGTATCTAAAACACTTAAAAATCTAATTTACAGAGCTGTGATACATACTTTAATTTTTAAACATAACTATGTCTAAAAACTTGTTTACACATTTTCTGAATATTTACAAATCGGCTCCTGCAAGCTGCTTACTACAAGCTGGCTTGAGCAAACGCCTGCATCCCATCACTGCATTCATATTAAAATTAAAGGCAGCATATTAATTTGCACTTTCCTCAATTGACCACTCATGTTGGAAAATATTAACAAGCTGTAAATCCGTGCTATGGGGACTTTTGAACGCCTCTATGTAACTGAGTGCTTAAGTTTTTTCCTGTAGAATAAAAGTGGCCTGAGAGTCTGCTCTGAACACTAAAACTTCTGTTTAATAATAATATGTTTTATTGCCTCCTCTCCCTATTTAAAGGTGACACTTGTATGATTACCCTACTTTTTTAGCTTTGGACTCTGTCTACTTACATCTTAGCAGTAGAGGAGGACACTTGCAGTGGGTCAGGGAAAAAGGCCACCAGGGTTGAAGCCTGGGAAATGGGCATGAAAAATAAGCGTCATTCCTCTTGTCTGATCTCTTTGATGCTGTAAGAGCTTACAGTAATTAAGGAACCACCAAGAATTGCACAATGCATGTTGCAAACATTATCACAATGAATGTTATTATATTATCCAAATTCACTCATGAGGATGTGGAAGCACCCAAAATGTTAAACAAATTGTCCAAACACACATAGTTTTTTGTTGAGTAGGTGAAACCAAGATTAAACACAAATTTTATGAATTCAGAAGTTTACCAGTTTCATCTATTAATCACCTCAACTAAATATATCTTTTATTTAGGCCTCAATCATGGAAATAAGTATGTTTGTAAAACTTTATTTCACATAATTAAAAACAACACTGAGTTAAGTGGTGATGCTTTACATAGAAGCCATTCTTAGTGTATTATAGCTGACTTAACATTTGGTTGATAGAAATAACAGAAAAGACAGTGATCTTTTGGGCTTCTAAGTATTTACAAATAAAGCAAACAGAACAAATAGCATTTCTACAGATACTATCATGGCAATCAGAGAAGGGACACCAAAGTTAGAACTGGTAAGCTGTTTACTAACCAATGGCTGGGACATTTTAAATAGGTAGCTTAAATAAATTTTGGTTGATTCAGTAGTTTAGGCAATATTCTTGAAAGGTTGGATTAATATCATTGCTGATTTGTTCAATTGCATAAATGGTGTTGATTAATCTTGTTTAAAAAAAAAACTTGTTATGAGGCCGGTAGAAAGAAGGGGCATATTTTTTATGAAGATGAGTAAGACAGACAACTCTTACTTAATAAGCAATTGCTAAGAATTTATTTTGCCCTTGATAGTGTATTTGTGGGAGTATTTTTAGGTACTTGTAGAAATGTATGCTTTAATTTAAAAAGTGATATATTACCCTTTGACACATAAAGCACTACAACATTTCACCATAGTGACTGATCAACGTGGTGATGACTTTTGAAACCAGTTAGTGAATAAATGAAATTAAAGTCACACCCTAAGGAAAAGAAAATAAAAAAACACCTCAAGTTTAGCTTTCCAAGAATTATCTGTTGAAGATAATGAGATGCATGTGAGTATAGAAAACTAAGTAACATTGGGGATTTTTAAGAACACTGCTATTTTATTTTATTCCTTATTCATTCTATCTGTCCAACTATCTGTTTATTGATAAAATACACAGTGTTATCAATGGATCAAGTGCAAATAGATGTCATCAACAATTGTCATCATCTTAAATATATAAATAAATGTTCATAGTATATATGTTTGTATGTATGTTGTATGCACGTTCACATAGATATTTTAAAAGTAACCATTAGTACTTTTCTTATTAAAAAAATAGATTCTGTGTTAGTAGTGTATGATGAATGGTCTTCTACATTCTTGTTGCACCTGTGGCTCCCTCTTGGGTCAAGGGCTCAGATGCAGTTCCTTAAATGTGGGTTTCCATGCCTTGGATTTGATTTCCAGAAGGATTTCCTCAGACTTGATTGTACTATAGATTGTTGCCTGACCAAAAGTCACGTTAAATAAAAGGAAGGCCAGTGGCTTTATGAGAAAGACCGATTTGGAAACTCTGTTAATCTATCCAATCAAATCTCTCGTCTGGGGTTTGATTAACATAAGACATACAAGGAATTTTTTCAGGAAGTTGAGTAGAGCAAAATCCAAGCACTACATAGAAAAAGTATTCAGAGCAAATCATTTCACAGTAGAAACCAAAAATAAAAAGAAGTGTGAGAGGAAAGGAGATAAGGTAAAAACAAAACAAAACCAACATAAGAACATGAGAAACATGCAGTAGATACCATAGCAGCCATATTGCATGAATTGAGTCTTTAGATATTTTGGTGCTGTTAGACCTGACGTAGTATCATAAATGTCTTTGCATTTCATCTTAATGCTTTTATTTTATTTGTGGAAGATTTTTCCTGCATTTTTTTTCTTTCCTGCATAGTTTTAAAATAAAAAGCTCAGACCAGTAGAGGTAAGCTTAACATACTCCTGTTGCTCAATATCTGGGTCAGGGGCGCCTGGGTGGCGCAGTCGGTTAAGCGTCCGACTTCAGCTCAGGTCACGATCTCGCGGTCCGTGAGTTCGAGCCCCGCGTCGGGCTCTGGGCTGATGGCTCAGAGCCTGGAGCCTGTTTCCGATTCTGTGTCTCCCTCTCTCTCTGCCCCTCCCCCGTTCATGCTCTGTCTCTCTCTGTCCCAAAAATAAATAAACGTTGAATATCTGGGTCAAACTAAAATAATATGGATAGACATACTTAAAAAAAAACTTTAAAATGTATACATGTACATAAGAATTTATTAAGCAATTTACATCCCCTTTTTTTCATCTTAAAATGATTATAGAGCACCTATCTTATGTTACTCATTCTTTTTTGTTTCTGGAAACGGCTTTAAGGTTCTTTTGAGAAGTTACAAAGACCACAGTTTTCTTTTTTTTTTTTTTTTTTACACAGTAAAGGGCAAATAATTATGTTTCTCTCCCCCAGATATTTATATTTACAGAAACAATTTTCCACAACCTGCTATTCTTGCTGAAATTCCAGGGCTTTTTCTGTTGGAGAAAGGAAAGCCATTATAAAGGAATATTATTGAACCTCATCTCTTCTCCATGGCAAGGAAGAATGGTTCTTTTGATGAGAGAATTAAAAAGCAATGTGAAAGCAAAGAGCAGAATGAACCTTACCAATGTTAACTGGCCCAGGGAATTCAGATTTATGAATACTCTGAGGAGTTTGCAGGAGACTTAGCATTCTGCTTGTGTTCTAACCTACTCACAAGCTTACAGATTATGTACACTCCTCTTGGATTTGTGGGACCAGCACAATCCTGTGATTGTATCAAGTGACATCATGGGAAAATGATCCAAGAATGATGTTTTATAAAGCCTAGCATTTGGAAAGTGTTTATGCCCTCAGAAACCATCTAGGCCAATCTTCTCATTTTTAAGTTGGGAAACATGAGGCCCAGAAACATTCAGTAGCTTAGTTCAAGGTCACAAAGTTAGCGATCTGATTATAATCAGATCTAGGACCACAACATGATTTTTTGATTCCCGTTTCAGTTTTTATGTCACTTCCCATATTTTTCCCACCATAGCATAGATTCAATCATGTCTGCCTGATGATTGAAATCTTCAAACGATATTCTCAAGGTTTGTGTTTGTACTTGATTTAAAATTCAGGCTACTGAGACTTCATAATTCTAATGATTTTATTTAATAAACACTATTTTGGTAATGAGTACTATGTTATAATGCATTACTTCATGCAATTCTATAAAGACAAACAAGAACTCTAAGAAGCAACTATTACCACTTATCCCATTCTACAGAAGAAATTGAGTTTTAAGGAATTTAAATAAATTACCCTTAGTAACAGAGCTTAACAAGCTGGAAAATTGAAGGCGTCTATCGATCTGCTTCATGAGAACTATCTCAGTTGATATGCAGTTGCTACTTGGTTACATTTCTTCACATAATCCACTTTCACTGGCTTAGACTTAAAATATTGCCTTTTTAGTGGATTGACCATCATTCCTTATTTTGAATGTTTCTTTCCTTTGTACTTTTCTACTGCTTGCATTTGAGGGTGGTTTAGAACAAGAGAACAATAAAAAGTCTCTGCTAAAACTAATCCTTATTAGCACGAAGCTTTAGTATCTCTCAGTGTGGTCTTTCCTCTTTTGTGAAAGATCTGGTACCTCAAAGTGTTGGGGAGGGTTATAGAATCTTTTATGTAATTAATAGTATGCCTGTGAGGAATAAATATAGAGTTTGGAATATAAATTCACACAATATGCTGGAGAAGTGATAACTTGATGTGTTCCAATGCATAAATTCTCCAAAAGGACTGAAAGATAAAATAATGACAAGAAGGAGAAAGAGTTTCTTTTCAGAGTTTATAGTATTGCTTCTCCTTCTCTGCAAATACAATTACATGAATAAATAAATAAAAACAAAAACTCAGTGAAAATATGGCACATTATTTTATTTTGTCAATCATGTATTCAATATTTTCTGAGCTCCAATGTATGAGGAACTTTAGGCTGAATGCTGTGGGATATCTGAGGCAGTGGTGTTCTGTGCAATGAATTTAAGAGATTATAAATGGGAATTGTAGCACAGACAGTGGTGATATGTGTAACAAGAGGGATGTAATATTTACTGCTCCCCACTAGAGAAGCATTACTGTAGATAGAGCAGATAGTTGACCATTATAATCAACCACAATTTGAAGCATCCTTCCGTTGTACATGTAGCCTCTTAAAGTCCGAAGGTAAAGATAATAAAACAAGTAAAACAGAATGAAATTACATATAACCATGATTTGTATAGGTATTTGGAATGATTTTTTTTCTCCATCCGTCTTCTTCTATTCTACTTTCTAAAATGATGCATTTCTCTTCTAAGTGATGTTAAAATGAATAACACCTAATAATAACTTAAGAAGAGTTGGAATACTTTATTCATAATGTAGCTAAACATGCTGGATTTACTAGTTTATTCATGTAACTGATTTGTGTGGCCTGTAACTTTGAGGCGATTCACACAATAACAGTCAAAATAAAATAATTGTCCTCATAAATACTTAAAATGATGCCAGTATTTTGGTAAAAAATTAGATTACTATGCACTGATAATACAATTCTTACTTACCATCCTATAGTATTTTGGATACTCTTGAAATACAGGAAAAAATGTGATTTCTAGAAATGGAAGGAAAAACGTTGCCTGTATTTTTTTAGAATTATTGAAAATTATCATGATTAGTGTAAATTAGTTGGCTGTGTCTACATAGAATACCTACTGCTGCACATATTTTGTTCCAAATATTGTTTGCAGTGATAAACATATTTAAACAAAATTTATGTGGGTGAGCTTTTCTAAATTCAAAAAATCTAATTTTGTATTAATATTATAAAGCATCTCTCCATTGATACTTTTGTATTTTATCTCTCAATTTACATCAACAGGTTATCAAGTAGGATACTCTAAAGCAAAGAAAAATGGTAGTTTATCAATGTGAACATATTAACACTTCAAAGGTGTTCTACATGTTCTATCAAACATTATTCTTTCAATTATTTTTTCCCATTTAGAAATACATGCCAGTTGTCATTTTGTCTCAGATAAAATCTCTTCTTTCAAACAGTGTTCTGTTGTTTGTCATAATTACCCTCAGGGATTCTAATCAAAGGGGGACATCATGAGAAATAAAGCATGCATTAGAACCACACATGTTATTCAGTGTTCAGACTCCTGAATAAGGAACACCAAGCAGCGATATAATTAAGCACAGTAACAGCTGCGTTCATGACATAGGAAGAAAGATGAAAAAATAATCCTCATTATTCATTTAACTTTATTTTTCTTAGACCAAATATAAATGTAATTAGAATTCTGTGATGTATCTTAATTTTAGAAATACCTTGAAATTTGATGTCAGCATAGCACCTAAAAAGATAGAGTTATAGAAATCAGGTGGCTCTGTGGGTCAGTTATGCGTCCATCTTTGACTCAAGTTGTGATCTTATGGTTTGGGGGTTCAAGCCTCGCATCTGGCTCTCTGCTGTCAGTGAAGATCCTGCTTAAGATCCTCTGTCTCTGTCTCTCTCTCTGCCCCTACTGCCCTCTCTGTCTCAAAAATAAATAAGCATTAAAAAATTTTTTAAAAGAGTCATACAAATCAATTACACACCTGAATATATGATAAACTATATAGTTTTGAACATCCATCCATTCATTTATTCATTCATTTTTTCATTTCCTCAATTTTTCAATATTTCCCTGATCTTTTATTGAACAAAAATATACTAGGTATTGTGCTAAATAGGTACAAAAGAGGAACAAGACATGGCCTCTGAAATTAAATAAACCCATTACGGCCAAAAATGCTACAGAGAGAGGCTAAAAAAATGGACATGACTTTCAATATTTGTTTTGTTAATTAATGTTTTATAGTTTGGCCCTGAATTAATTAAATACTTGTATGTTAACATCTTGATTTACTATCTTGTAACATCTTGTATTTGGGGTGCCAGATGAAAATGTATATTTTAGTATTGGCAATAAATATTTTAGTAGAAAATCTGCTTTTGGCCAGCACTACATGAGTAAGTAAGATAATTTCTTTGACTTTCAGTTTACTCTTCTATAAAAAAAAAAAAAAAAGAGTAAAGGCGAGAAAAGTCAACCATGTAGTTTTAAATAATACTCTCACTTTCCCTGAAATAAAACATACAGAAACTTTCCAACTTCTTTTTCCAGAGTATGAAAATAATAGAGAAAGTTGCAGGTGTAAATATTCTCGAATTTACCATGAATGATTTGATGTGTAGTTTTTTGTACCCCTTGAACAATGGCAGAAACCTGACTGGTGTGCTTTAAAGAATTACAGTTTGATATGGATTGGAGGCAGGGTGGGTAAAGAAACCAGAGGGGTTGATCAGCTTTGATAAGGGGTTCATATGAAAGAGTAGGAGATGATTAATTAAAGTGGACGTGAGGCTTGGAAATGAATGTGATTAGCTTTTAGAACACAGCTGAAGAATTTTAGAAGAGGTCTAGAAGAACTATAAGAATGTTAGTGAAGTCAGTGGGAGAGACCAAGAGATGGCAATGGTTTAATTAATAAAACAAATTCAGATACATTATTCAGTTCAAATTCAATAACTTTTACAAAATACACAAGTCATACTTACTCATCTAAGAAAACTCTGAAATAAAAAGCATGAAAACAAGAATAAAAGAAACAGTTGTAATCCTATCCCTGAAATATGACCTCCATTATTTTTCTCATATTTCCTATTCCATAGATATTTGTATTCAGTAGAAACACATGAGCACTTTCCCCCTATGTTTTATAAAAAAAAATGGCATCAGTCTTTAGCTACAGTTTGAATTCAGATTGTTTCACTTATTTTTCTCCAACCATTGTGTGTGTGTGTGTGTGTGTGTGTGTGTGTGTGTGTGCGTGTGTATGTGTGCGTGCGTGGCTTAACTTTGCTGTAACTGTCCCTTAAATTCTTTATTGGAAGACAGCAATACATAGCTTTGTGATTTCTGTCAGTGTGTATAATGGAAGTTCTGATATAAATTCTTCCATAAAAAAAAACAACTCTACATTTTAGTATTCAAATATTAACTCAGTCTGTTAACAATATGATTTGTTTGTTAGTTTGCACTCCAAACTGACCTAAACTAATTTGATTTTCAGATTTATGAGACTATTTGAATAACCTTTGGTAGCTCCCCATGAGTTGGAGCTGAATGTTTTCTCTTCAAAAAAACTTACTACCACAAGGTATGTTATAATAAAAAGCCTCAAATCAAATTTTGTCAGATTTTTAAGCAAGCATGTGTGCATACATGAAGACCTAGACATATCCATACAACCTTTACTGCAAACCTGGTGAAACCTCTATTCTCTGCCTTTTAGACAATCAGCTAAGTGCTTTGCCTAGAAGGTCCGTTTCAGGATTTAGTTATCTTTTGGAGAGTATCAGAGGACAGAATTATCTATTATTTGAACAAAGGAGGGGTGGGGTCATAAGCCTTGGACTCCATTCTGAAGTCCACTGTTAGGTACACTAGATTCTTTTCACTTTTCTTATCAGAATGGAAATTTCTACTAGTATTTCTCTATTATCTGAATAATATTATTACTGCTTATTTTGCAAATGAAAAATCATTTCTAATTATCATTGTGTTAATTTACAAGCTCTTTAATGTTGACTGTTTATAAAGGGAGTTCCAGTATTTACATCTTGAGTAGAATTTGTAACTAGGTCCTTTAAAATATCAGATCAGACCAGTATGGCAATGATTTGTATCTGTATCCATTTATCATTATTTATGTCTTTATATCTATATGAATACTGGGCATATACATATGCCCTTTATAGTGAAATATTTCACATGGAGTTATAGATAAAATAAGACTTATGGTTTATTTTTGGTCCTTTAGGACCTTCACTTAAAAAAGTCATTGTTGTCATTCACGTAGTCATACTCTTCCTATGATTTCCTAAGAAGATTTTAATTTGTACTATGGGAAATTCCACTCCATATGATTTTCATAAAGAATTAGCATCTTGGGGCACCTAGGTGGCTTATTTGTTTAAGCATCCGATTTCGGCTCAGGTAAAGATCTCACCATTCGTGAGCCCAAGCCCCACATTGAGCTCTGTGCTAACAGCTCAGATCCTGGAGCCTGTTTCAGATTCTGTGTGTCTCTCTCTGCCCCTCACAGACTTGCTCTCTCTCTCTCTCTCTCAAAACTAAATAAACATTGAAAAAAAAGAATTAACATCTTATAGCCAACCCGTCATGAACATTGTACAGCAAACCAAGATTCTTATTTAGAAGAACTCTTCTCTAGCTTCTGGACCTGCTCTTGGTGAACACCCCTCAGCTGTTAGCTATTTCAAGAATTGGCTCAGTGAGGAGAGCCACCTTAGTCAAAGGCACACTGCCTTCCTGGAGGTATCCACAACTAATAAACATTAAAAGTTAAAGTCTGTCCCTCTTGCTTCTACTCAGGATAACTCTGAAGATCCATTCTAACCATAGAGCTCCTAGGGGTTGGCTGACTGTCATTGGACCTTATTGTTCAGTTTCTCCACCTGAAAAAATTCTGCCTCTTCTCTTTCCTACAGGTGTTGATCCCATGGGCAATCCATACCTTATCTTTTCTTTTTTCTTTCTTTCTTTCCTTCTTTCTTTCTTTCTTTCTTTCTTTCTTTCTTTCTTTCTTTCTTTCTTCTTTCTTTTTCTTTCTTTCTTCTTTTTTTTAAATTTCTTTTACTGTTTACTTACTTGTGTGTGTGTGTGTGTGTGTGTGTGTGAGAGAGAGAGAGAGAAAGAGAGAGTATGAGTGGGGGAGGGGTAGACACACACACACACACACACACACACACACAGAATCCAAAGCAGGCTCCAGGCTCTGAGCTGTCAATACAGAGCCTGACATGGGGCTCGAACTCACAAACTGTGAGATCATGACTTGAGCCCAAGTCAGAGCTCAACTGACCAAGCCACTCAGGCGCCCCCTACTTAATCTTTTCAAGTAACCCAACATGTGATCTACTCCTTTGCCATCATTACATGTTCATAAACTAATGCATGAGGTTAAAACACTCACATCACTTACAGTATATTGGTATCTGGCTTCTCTGTAGTGCTCTATATCCTTCCCCTGTACGTTACATATTTTTTCCTGAGATCAACACAGAACTTTTAGATGCTTATTTATTTATTTTGATGGGGTGGGAGGTACAGAGAAAGAATCCCAATAGGCTCCACACTGCCAGCACAGAGCCCAATGTGGGACTTAAACTCACCAACTGCAAGATCATGACCTGAGCCTAAAAAAGAGTCAGATGCTTAACCGACTGAACCACCCAGGTACCCTAACACAGAGTTGTTTTTTTTTTTAAAGGTTTTTTCTTTTAATGTTTTTTATTTATATTTGAGACACAGAGAGACAGAGCATGAGCAGGGGAGCGGCAGAGAGAGAGGGAGACACAGAATCTGAAGCAGGCTCGAAGCTCCGAGCTGTCAGCCGACGCAGGGCTTGAACTCATGGAGTGTGAGATCATGACCTGAGCTGAAGTCGGACGCTTAACCGACTGAGCCACCCAGGCGCCCCCTAACACAGAGTTTTTTAAAAGCTGGGGTAAAATGATTTTTACAGCCCCTGGTGGCTTAATATAAGCTTATTTATTGCTTATACCCAGACATGAATTTTTAATTGCATGCTAATATTAGTATTATTATTTCTATTTTGGACATATGCAGAGAGGTTAAAAATTTCTTACAGGTCATCCAGTAAGTTAATATCCGGGCTGGAATAAACAGTATGAAATGCTGTGGAATCAAGGTGGAATTGGAGTAAACTTAGGAATATTTTTCACACTAGCAATATCACATAAATGCCCAAATTTTTGTTAAATTATTACAAATTAAATACAAATTCCCCAAATGTTTAAAGCACACCTTTCTTGGAAATATCACATAAACCTACAGATCTTGAAGGGTATAAAATTTTCCACTTAAACATTAAAATTTCATCTGTGTTATCATTCTCTTTGCATTTGCCATCCTTAACAGGATTATTAATTTTATTTCATTTTACTTTATTTTTTAAGGACTTTGATATTTTAACTAAACAAGCAGAAAGTCCTTTTAGCTGAGGATACAACTTTATGTTACTTAGTTAGACAGTGTTATCTGCACAAATACTACTTTTGTTCAGTTTTTTGCTCTTGCAACAAACCTATTTTGCTAGATTTTATGTCTGTCTGGAAGAGAATCTTAGTTGGTATGTCTAATCTACTGTAGAGAACAATGAATTTTTATAATGCAATATTAATATTAATAATGTATCAAAAACAAGAGATGTACCGGGAAAGAATAAGTAAAGCAGAATCTGCTCAAGCAGCATAGACCATAGAACAAATTGAAAGTTCATCTGGGGTCCATCAAGGAGAATAGCACCAGTCCGAGAGCATGTTCAGGAAGAAAAACCAAAATGGGTACCCTGCCAGAGCAACCACCAATGTGCCACTAGGACCCTAGGTTTTGCTTTCTTTTCTCCTGTTTTAGAAAATTAAGGTTTGGGGCGCCTGGGTGGCACGGTCAGTTAAACGTCCGACTTCGGCCAGGTCACGATCTCGCGGTCCGTGAGTTCGAGCCCCGCGTCGGGCTCTGGGCTGATGGCTCAGAGCCTGGAGCCTGTTTCCGATTCTGTGTCTCCCTCTCTCTCTGCCCCTCGCCCGTTCATGCTCTGTCTCTCTCTGTCCCAAAAATAAACGTTGAAAAAAAAATTAAAAAAAAAAAAGAAAATTAAGGTATACGATATTTCTGAAAAACTTTGAAATAAAACAACTTAATTGAAATCATAGTAGAATTCAGCATAAAATACTGCAGAATATGAAATACACACACGCGCCCGCGCGCGCACACATGCATACACACACCACAGGACTGCAAGCTTTGAAGCTTTGAGTACACAGTATAAATTATAAACCAAAGAAAAACATTTTAGTTTGGTGTAGAATACCTTAATAATTAAGAAATAATAAAATCAATTCAATAGAAGTATTTGTGTGCATAGGCACACACACACATACACCACACAACCACAATATACAATATATAATATACATGAATATATGTATGTGTATGTGTGTGTGTACATTTGTATGTGTTTAAGATACTAAAAGTTTTCAAAAAGCATGAATTTTTTCACATAATTTTGGAATTAACTAATAGATACGAAGCATTGGTAGAGATTATTATCTTTATTAGTGATACATATTAGTTTGAAATATATGGCTCAACAGACACTAAATAAATTTTCTAACCCATTAAAAAACTGGTGGACAGCAGACCAGGCCGTCTATTGCATACAGGTTGATTTTCTGAAAGAAAATGAGAACGGAGCTGATTGATCTGAGCATGCTTACTCTCACAGAGTTTGAGTCTAAGGAAGTTTCTTTAAATGGAACATAAGGAGTCAAGTAGAATTGTTTGTGTTTGTGTGTAGGAATCTGCACCTATTTTTTAGACATAAAACTCCTCCTAATGTTTTCAGCATTCTCCTTTCTGTTTCAAAATTTCTTATTAATGTGGTTTGGTATAGCCTAATATGAAGGCTTTGTCAGAAACCATATGCTTGTATATATATTATTTTATGAACCATCTAATATCTTGTGGTCTCTTTTTAGTGTTAATGATGTGAATTCACAGTATTCTTCAATGATGTTACAAACCACTCTTCTCACTTATAAGCAGATTAAAAGTTAAAAGAATTTCAGTGAGCCACATAACAGTCTTTGTTCATTACCACAGATTTTAAAATGCAAAATAATTTTTGAACAAAAGAAATTGAAAAGATAAAACCTGATTAATTTACACAGCAGGTTCCAGCAAACTGTGACTATTTCAACATCAATATATTTATTTATTCCTCAACAATTATTGATTCTCTGCTCTAGGCCAGATACTTTAGTAATTACTAAGACATAAGAATAAAGTATATAGTGAGATATGTTATAGAAATAAAGGATTATAATATAACCTGGTAAATATTGAGAAGAATGCTTATTTTCCTCCTATGTTATAAAAAAAACCACCTGGGTGGCTCAGTCAGTTGACCATTCGACTCTTGATTTCAAGTCAGGTCATGATCCCAAGGTCATGGGATTGAGCCCTAGGTCAGGCTCCATGCTGAGTGTGAAACCTCCTTAAGCTTCTCTCTCTTCCTTTGCCCCTATCTCCCACTTACACTTTCTCTCTCTCTAAAGATAACAAGAAATAAGAAAAATAAAAGGAATGTAATCTACTTCATTCTGAACAAGGAGAATTTTGAAAAGAACATAATCATAGTCTTTTCAGCCCTCACTCTTCCACAAAGTAAGAGCAATGTAATCTGAATGGTTAGAATCTAGGGTGTTAACTGGGACGCGTGTTTATCAGCAGATAGGATCACTGACTTGTAAGGTCATGGGTTCTATTACATTAACTCTCCTGCCAGAAACTGGATGCTAATCAAATGTTCAATACTCCAAGGCACTGAATAGTGGCTAACTGGATTGAATCTACCATGCAGATCAACTTTGCCCCACTTCTCATGGTCTACATTTTATGCGTAGAGAAAGAGGCTTTAACACTCTGTGGTCTTTGACCTGTTTTATTAAGAAGCACTGTAGGTTAGGGGATATTGGAAATTTGCCTGTGCAATAACAGAGCCAGTAGTTTGGATTATCGGATTTCATCTTTTTTTTCCTCTTTATATTTTATTAGTGGGAAGAAAGCATGATTCACAAGGAAAAAAAATGTGTGGTAAAGGATGCTAACTAGACTTATTGTGATGATCATTTTGTGATATGTAAAAATGTTGAATTATGTTGTACATCTGAAACTAATAAAACTACTAAGATGTTATAGGTCAGTTATATCTCAAAAGAAAAAGAAAGGAGCAGGAGTGATTTGGATCTCAAATTATAATATACTATGAGACGAACTTGAGAGGGTAAGGGTAATATTTCAACGTGTGTGTCTGTTACTTTAAATAAGGAGATTATTTTTAATGAAGAATCTCAGATTTGAGAGCCAGAGGTATCTGGAAATGGTTGCAGACCTTGAATGGTAGGCAAAGTATTTTTAATTGTAATAATAGGAATTAATATTCATAAAGTACTTATAATGGGCCAGTTTTTATGCTAAATGTTTTACATGGAATATCTCATTTACTCCTCACAGCACCTGAATAAGGATAGTAATATTAGCAGTGACATTTTAGTGAATGTTTCAAATGTCTTGACTATTCCAAGTGATATACATAAACTATCACATTTATTTCCCAGAAGAACCCTGTGAAGTATGCACATACTATTATTATCTCCATCTAACATATGAGTCACTGGAGGCATAAGATATTAAATAAATTGCCAAACATCATGCATATATTACTTCTAATATGTTCTGGTATTGAAGGTTCTATTGTAGAATACGATTATTTACAACCTCTCATGAACAGAAAATTGTAGCACGATAGATACTTAGCTTTAGAAATGTCAGTGAGAAAACCAGAAAGTATCAGCAAATGAAGAAAAGCAGGAAACTACTTGGAGAACTTGAAGGCCAAACTAGTCTTATGTGAAAGGAAACAGAAATGGAACCAGAATAATATATCTGGAACTAACAGCTTTCAAATGTGGAACAAGGAAAGAGGAAGATATTTTATTCATGACAAAATCAGTGAGGATTTCTTGGGCTCAGAGAAATCTAACAGAGGGAAAAAGGAAGATCTCAGAGGGTAAACAAAAATGTTTCCCTAGAGGGAAATTCTCTCCAAAAATTTACTGAGAGACTATTTCTTAAAGTTAAGATAGGAAGTCAATAGCAGAGAAGCAACTAAAGAAATTCTCTGACGTGACTGGGATAGTTACATTTGGTATTTATATCAGATCTGAATGGATCTGTGTAGAGAAGACTGGGAATTCTGGTTAGCATCTCTAAGACAACAATCAGTAATTACAGAAGTTGTTGACAAAACTCAGATTTAAAGAGCACAGGGTGAACCAGCAACTATATAACAAGTTCCAAAACTAAGTTAAAATTTGGATTGACTGAAGTGTTCCCACTGTAGACATATACTGCAAAGTCAGTTTATAGCAATAAGATTTGACTAACAGACATTTTGTGTTGCTTTGATTTCATATTTTACATTACATAAGAATTTATCAGGCGCTTTTTGACTTCATGTGTTATTGCAGCTTGTGTTTTTCTTCTCCTAAAAAAATAAGAAAGATATTTTTTTTAATTTTTTTTAATGTTTTATTTATTTTTGAGACACAGAGAGACAGAGCATGAACAGGGGAGGGTAAGCGAGAGGGAGACACAGAATCTGAAACAGGCTCCAGGCTCCGAGCTGTCAGCACAGAGCCCGACGCGGGGCTTGAACTCACTGACCATGAGATCATGACCTGAGTCGAAGTCAGCCGCTTAACCGACTGAGCCACCCAGGCGCCCCAAGAAAGATATTTTCTTATTTAAGAGTTCTGTATAATGGACAAATACATAGATTAATGTGGGTCTAAGGGGAAGAGAGGCCAGTACTCAAAGAGGAAAGGTTGAACAAATGAATCTGATAAAAGAATATAGATAATAGAGGCCTCAAAACTATCAGATATAACTGTCCTACATCTGTACAGATGTTACCCAGAGAAATAGAATCAGCAGGTATATCAGTAGGTGTATACCTACCTATTTATATATATAATATATATAATATAATATATATTATTATAACATTATAATATATATTATATATAATATTATATAATACAATATATAATATATAATACATGTGTACTTGTATTAAAATATGATAAATATTTTATTTATAATATATTTACATACATATTTATAACAATACATATTAAAGGAGATTTATTACAACAAATTAGCTCATGCAATTATGGAGGCTGAGAAGTCCCACAGCCTGCTGAGCAAGCTAGAGACCCAGGAAAGCTAGTGATATAATTCAGTCCAAGTCCAAAGTCCTGAAGACCAGGGGAGACAATGGTTCAATCTCAGTCTAAAAGCCAAGAAGATGAGATGAAAAGTGCAAACTTAAGCAGGAGGGCAGGAAGTTTCCTCTGCTTTTTGTTCTATTGAGACTCTCAAAACAATGGGGGACACCCACCCAATTGGAGAGGGACATCTATTTTACTAAGTCACCAATTCAAATGCCTATATCCAGAAACATCCTCACAAACACACTCAGAAATGTTTGATCAGGAGCACCTCATGTGTAGTCAAGTTGCTACCTAAAATTATCCAGTATTAGTTATTAGTATTAGTGTTATTACTGTTAGTTGCTGCTGTAGTAATAACAGCAATAATTGACTAACAAGCTATTCCAAATCTCAGTCGTTTTCAATATAATCCTTCATTCTGCTGATGTGGTTCAGTTGACCTAGGACTGGTTTGACTGGGTTATGCTGCTTTGCACTGTAATCCATTGTCTCCCAGTAGGCTGCAACTGGTTTTGCTCTGGGCTCCAGACTGAAGGGGATGTGGCTATCTTGGGCATATGCTTCTCATAGCGGAAAACAAAATCACAAACTTATTCAAGAGCTTTGTTTGGAAAACCTGTATTAACATTGCATTAATCAAAGCAAGTCAAATATTCAAGCCCCAAATCAACAGTACAGGGATGTACTCTGTACTCTGAGTGGGAGACGGAGACAAATGGATTATTTGCCAAGCAACAATCCCAACTGTTTTGGGACAATAATTGTCCTGCTCAGACTAGAGATTAAATTTCAAGGATTCTAAGACCATGACTTATTTATTTATTTATTTATTTATTTATTTATTTATTTTAGATTGAATAAACTTTCTGATTAGAGGAACCCATCTCTCAGAAGACAGTCCATGGAGCTAGAATGAATCATACACTTGAAAAGAGTTGCAGACAGAAGCAATAGAAGACTCACTGATAATACTAACCAATGAATGTGTTCAAGACTAGTTAATTCTTGGATCTCTTAGTTCTAGTAAATCCCAGATCCATGAACATCATACCGTACTTTGAGTGTGATAATAGGCTAGTTCTGTGGACTTTAAAATTTCCTCATGTGCTTCAGTTAGCTTAACAGAGCTTATCCTGCTGACAAAGAGGATATAGCTTGAGTGAAAGAGAGGGAGACACAGGGAGTAATGAAAATATACAATTAAGAGAAAACAGTGTAGATGAGAAATGAGGCATCGTTGGGATGGCATGGACTAAGTTTCTGGGAACCTATACTTTTTAAAGATCTGAAGAAACTCAGTACAAACATATATCTACTTAATAGGAACTTATTTATATACTTGCTTATATTAAAAATAACTTTCACTCATTAAATACACATGTGAAGAGTGGAGAGAGAATCCAAAGAGAGGAATAAAATGGTATTTGTAGCATTTTTTATCAAAAAAAAAAAAAAAAAAAAAAAAAGAAACAAACAAAAGAAAGAAAGAAAGAAAATAAGCAAGAAATAAAATAAAGAAAAATAGAAGGAAAGAAAGAATTAATACCTAGAATATATTGGAATATCACCTTTATGGGAAAAAAAAAAAAGAAACTAAACAACCAAAGAGAAAGATAAAAAAAGAAAAAAAAGAACATCCAACCTGTGTTTTATACACACACATGAGTATGCATACACTTAAGAAAGTAAATAACAATTGAAAACATATCAGTTCATTAGCAATTCTAAAAATGAAAACTAAGTCTCAGTGAAATACCATGTTACACTGATCAGATTGAGAAAAATATAAATGGCTGACAAAGCCAAATTCTGGCAAAATGTTAACTAATTGGAAATTTGCTACATTATTGTGAGAATTTTTGCAACCATTTTGGAAAATTATGTGGCATTATCTAGGAAATTTGAAAATGAACATAATACGTAGCCTGGAAATTCCATTCCTAGGTATATGCCATAGAGCTGTACTGTCCTACAACATCCAGTAGCCACATGTGGTGATTTAAATTTAAATTTAAATAAAATCAAGCTAAAAATTCAGTTATATTAACCACATTTCAAGTATTAGATGTTCCTATATGACATATGATGAATGGATACCATTTTGGACTGCACGGACAAGGACATTTTCATCATTCATATCACTAAGAGACATAAAAATAACCTTTACAATATTATTTGTGATATCCATAAACTGAAATGTCCAACAATTTTAGAATGGATAAGATAGTTGTGCTATATGCATGCAATTCTATACTGCAAGGAAAATGAAAAATTAGAGCTATTCCCAACAGACCGGTTAAATATTAAATGAATACACTTGATAATGATTCCATTTATGTAAAAGTCAACCAAAACCGAAAACTAAGAACAAAAATTGCATTATATCAATTGCAGTGGCACACATAGATAGAAAATGTTAATGAAAATCAAGGAAATCACACACCTAGGTATGTGGACACATACACACATATGCATACACAGAGGGTGGGGGGCAGAGAATGAATGAATATGAGAAGGGTCCTATTATCCTAAATTTTCCAAACTCAGAACTATTAGACAACCATCTGGGATAAGGATGGAGGAAAAATGAGAAGTTTTCATCAGATGTATAATATTTAAGGAAAGAAAAGGATATTCAAATGAAAACATCCATCAGGAAGTTTTGAAATCACAAAGACTGGTCTGGGCTGAAATCGTAGACTTAAGAATCAGCCACATAGGGATAACAGTTGAAGCTGAGAGATTAGGTAAAAGTCTTAAGAACCAGGCTACATGGGGAACCAAATGGAAAAGAAGAGAAAAGGAGAAGAAAAGAAGGAAAGATAAATCTTCTTTAATGGACTTGTAGCAGTTTGCCCAAAGCAATTTACCCTGTGTGTATTCTGTGCACAAATGCTGTAGATTTCCCATATTGCAGCAGAATAAATTCATCTGAATTTCCCCTGATTCTGAAAAGAAATCCTGGCATTAAACCTCTGCATGTTCAACTTTTACCTATTTTAGAGACAAGAAAATAAAACAAAATAAAACCTCCTTGTTTCTGAAATGTCAGCTAAAACTTCATTTCTTGCGGTAAGACTTTGTTGCCCAGGCCCCCCTGACCTAAATCAGGTACATTGATAAACTCACTGTCTACTTTCTCTTTGTACCAATGAGCACAGACTGAAATCTTAAATCTATAGTTTGCATATGGCTGCTTTATTATAATTACCTTCTCCATTAAATTCTACCAAAGTGAGAAACATGTCATTTTAATTCACCATTTTATTTCTAGTTCATATGCATAAGAGTTGAGAACATGTATTTATGGAACACCTGACTGAATAAATGAATGAATGAATGAATCAGTCAATCAATTAGAACCTTGTTCATTTGCACTAGCCTTGCATCTCTGTGCATCATGTGTATAAATTAAGGGCAGGGATGGGATGAAGTAGACATTTCCTTTATTGTGAGGTCTTTTAGACATTTTCCATAATCATATACATGAAACGTAAAACTCCCCCTTTTACAGGACAGATCACAGGATCGTAAATAAACAAATATCAAAAAGAAGAAAACTAAGTTTAGCTGAACTTGTAAGCTATCAACAAATTGAAGTCAACAACCCTGTCTCTTGTTTCTTTGCCCCCTTCTCCACATTTCAAGGGTGAAATATTCAGTCTCCAGGTTTCTTGAATACTTTTCCACCCATTGGTTTTCGTAAAATATTGCATAGTGCTTTCAAGTAAATTTATTTCAAAGTGCTATCAGTCCTAAAGACATTTTATCTTGTATCTTTAATTGTGTAATGGATATGCTAAAACTATCAAGCATCCAAGATAAGCAGGCTTTAAGTTCACACAAAGAATTCTTTCTCTACAAAGTGGGAAAGGTGATATAGATACATTTGAATTCATTCATTATTTTGTCTAAATGGATTCCGAAAAGAATAGACACTGGTCTTAGAATTTTGGAAATGTTCTTCATTTTTTTTCTTCCCTTTGTATTTTCAGGGTAACTGTTGTTAAATGGTTTGCTAAGCCCTAATCATTAAAGACTTTACACAGTTAAATTTGAGGATTAGGTATTTACCAGTTCCCAGATTTAGATATTAATCCAGGAGGTACATGAGTTGAAATTGGCATATACGTGCTTTCTACTCTACCAGATGTTCTGAGAAATCTTTGGAAACTTAGGGATTACTACCAGCATATTGATTTGGTGGAACTCATTTGGCTAGATCTTTCAGAATGAATGGATTCACTCAGCAATACTTGACACAAAGAAATATAGAAACATTCATATAGATGTACCCTGCCTGTCTTTTAAGGCATTTTGACTTCAATTCTTCTAAGATGAGATGATTTTGAGTAGGACATTTCTGACTTTAATTTTGGGATAAAAAGTGCTCAGAATAAGCTTTTTTCTTTGAGATTATATAAATTCAACTTAAAAAGTTTCATAACTCTATCACCAATTTGATGGAAAAACATTTAAACTTTTGTAAAAGTCTGAGTAAGATTACATCTGGATGGGTAGGCTTTTTTTTTTTTTTTTTTTTTTTTTTGCAGGAACATTCCAGGTTTCTACAAATTCTAATAAACCTTGAACTGTCAAATAAAGTTGACTAATAAAAGAGTCAATTAGGTTATGGAAATAAAAATAACATTTAAGACAGAATAATCAGTTGTTGTATTTGTTGTGAGGATTCAGAAAGATTTGTGGACATTTTCTTAGATACTGGCTAAGACAATGAAGCTAAATAAGACATTGCAATTTTACATCCTCAAGAGGAATCATATCACTCAATGACGTTTTCCTAGTTGTTGGCCGACTAGATGGGGCGTCCTGAGCCAGAGGTCCTGTGCTGAGATGCTTCAAAGCTTTGTTAAAAATGTTTGAGTCTTCATGAAGTCCTATTATACCCAAATTTACCAGGAGATTTGGATAGGAATGGGGTTGATGGGCTTCATCATTTATAAAATCAGGAGTGATGATAAAAGAAGTAAAAACTTCGAGTCCTGCACCTGTTCATGGTCATCATTAGCCAGTTTTACTTTGGAGTACACATCGGCTGGAACATCAGTCTGGCTGTAAACCTCAGCAAGCTGTGTTAGATAGGAACATGGAGCATCGCTGTGCCCTTGTAGATGTATTGCTTTCATTTTGGCATGTATAAACATACCCAGGAAGTGAAAAGAAGAAAGGAAAGAAAGAAAGAAAGAAAGAAAGAAAGAAAGAAAGAAAGAAAGAAAGAAAAAAAGAAAGAAAGAGGAAGGAAGGAAGGAAGGAAGGAAGGAAGGAAGGAAGGAAGGAAGAAAAGGAATCATATCAAAATTGTGGGCAATAGCCTGGAGAGTTTGCTTCTAGAAGTCCTATTTAAACTATCGGATCCAGGGGCGCCTGGGTGGCACAGTCGGTTAAGCGTCCGACTTTAGCCAGGTCACGATCTCGTGGTCTGTGAGTTCGAGCCCCGCGTTGGGCTCTGGGCTGATGGCTCAGAGCCTGGAGCCTGTTTCCGATTCTGTGTCTCCCTCTCTCTTTGCCCCTCCCCCGTTCATGCTCTGTCTCTCTCTGTCCCAAAAATAAATAAAAAACGTTGAAAAAAAAATTTAAACTATTGGATCCAGTTTTAGGTCATTTTAATACTGAAATCTCTCATTGCATGGTTTCCAGTGGCAACAGGAAATTTCAAGAGAACAGGAGACCTGTTTCTGTACTTATTTGGACATGTTCCTAAGCGCAGATAACTTTGTCCGACCTGAAGTGTTATGCCAGAACCAGAAGTGAATGTAATACAGGGTTTATTTAGTAATCCTGCTGTTTGATAATTCTTTATGCATTTTGCTTGTATATTTATTTCTAACTTATCTATTTCTAAAAATCGCTTGAGCCAAGAAAAACTTAAAAAACAACTTTATAAAAAAGAAGCCTGGAGGACAGCCTAAGAAACTGAGGTAAAAGGTTTATTCTGAGCTTGCTGGTATAAAAGTTAAGATAAAAAAATATATATACATATATATATATATATATATATATAGGTTTATATAACAAAAGGAAGTCTATTAGCTACTCAGATGAGATCATTATTTTCCAGAGATGTCAAGGAAAAAGTCTCAAATAAATGTTTACATACAAATTTTATTAGTGTGTTTAATAATGTTGTTATGTAAGTTCATCAATATGTTAGGTTCAATGAAACTGATTTGCAATTTATTGTGGAGGTCTCTATGCTTTTTCATTATAAAGTTCATTGGATGAAAGGAAAACAGGCATTATACTCCGTTATTCTGTCTCCAGACCACAAAACATGTTGGCGAATATTAAGTACATACCTAGAGCCTAAAATTATAGAGTGAAAGAGATGATTAAAGGCCATAAGTGTTCATTTCCTTGTTATACTAGGTGTCGAAAACACTTCACATAATACTTGGGATTATTCCTTATGGATATGTTAAATTATTGGCTATGTAGGAAATTTCCATTGGGTCTACTAGGAGATACCTATTAACAGAAAGTAAATCATGGTTGCAGTAATAGTAAGTTTTCTAAATTTTACTTATAAGAAGTAATAAAAAAAAAAAAGAAAGAAAGATCAGTTTGGAATTGTTAACAGAAAACCCCATAGTAGCCTTTTGAAAATTTCAAGGAATTTTCCTTTTAATGTTAGTAACTGAACTGGAACACTCATCAGTTTAGTTTCTTTAGGTACTTGTCATATAGTTTTTAGTACTATAGGATTGTCAATGATACAGTTGTTTTTTTTTTTTTTTATGAATAAAGTTTATTTTTTAGATAAGTTTTAGATTTACAGAAAAAACCGAGCAGATAGTGAAGGCTGTCCATAAACTTCCCCACCTCCCCGAGTATAACATCTACTATCATTCACATATTAGTGTGGCATATTTATGACAATTAATGAACTAATGTTGATATATTATTAACAAAAATACATAGTCTGTTCAGAATCCCTTAGGTTTTATCTAATGTCCTTTTTGCTCCAGGAACCCATCCATGCTACCATATTTTGATTCATAAACTGGTGCTCTTTGGGGAAAATAAACTGTTGCTCTTTCATTAGCTTTTCATTTAAGGGATTATCTGATATATTTATTCATTTTTGTATTACTCATTACTCTTCATTTCTGTTTGGGAAAAAAATATGTAATTCTTATTCAATTTACATGACTTTGTGGGAATGCCCTAAGTATGTTTCACTTATATACCTGCTATTTTTTCCTATCTTTTATCGTTTTATTAAGTACCATTAATTGTGGTGAAATAGTAGGTAATGGTTTTAATATGTTACGTGCATTTGTCTTTCTGATGTGCTTTCATTGTGTGTTGGGAAGCTCTTCTGTTCCTTTCTTTCTGCAGTATTTTTATGTTATCTGACATCGTGTGTGTGTGTGTGTGTGTGTGTGTGTGTGTGTATTTATTTATTTATTTATTTATTTATTTATTTATTTATTATGTGAAAGTAGTTTTCCCAAACTTATGAAGGTTGCACAAATTCAGAATAGCTAACTCCTTCCTCCTTCATTTCCTCCTCCGGCTTCTGTTCCTCCTCATTTGTCTTTTCAAAGCTTCCTCTTTTGCGGTTTTCATATATATGGCAATTTTCTTTTCTTTCTAAGGTTTCTTGGTTATGTATCCTTCTCCTACTTTTCTTCCTTCCTTTTTTCCTCTTTTATTTGGACCTTAAAATTTCTCCATTCCTATCATCTTTATCCTGATTAGTATTTATTCCCTTACCAGAAATTTCTCTTCAGTGCAAGGCCTTGTTAGGAAAGAGAATATAGTTGGTTGATTTTAAGGATTCACGGCGGTTAGACTCAACATTTTGGGGAGGTTCTTATGAAGGCAAAATGATAATAATAATAATATTAATAGCAATAACAACAATGTATTTCAAGTCTGGAAGTGGATCCTAAATAGAAACTCATTCTTCTGACTCTATGAATTAATAATAAGAGATTTTAGCAAGTTGTGTACTAGATAAGATTAAAAAGTAAGTAAGATTTGGAGCACCTGGGTGTCTCAGTGGGTTAAGCATCCTACTTCGGCTCAAGTCATGTTCTCACAGTTTATGAGTTTGAGCTCCCCATCAGGTTCTGTGCTGACAGCTCAGCGCCTGAAGCCTACTTCGGATTCTCTCTCCCTCTCTCTCAAACAGGATAGTTACAGACATTTGTATATGTGATTCAGACATTTCCAGTGAAACAAAGTCTGTCACATAAGAGAGATGCTCTCTCTCTAAAAAGTAAATAAACATAAAAAAAAAAAAACTTAAAAAAAAGAAGTAAGATTTACTTAAAATCCTCTACTCATGAAGATAGGATAAAGAATTCTATTAATGTCAACACAGGGGCGCCTGGGTGGCTCAGTCGGTTAAACGTCCGACTTCAGCTCAGGTCACGATCTCGTGGTCCATTTCCAGCCCCGCTTTGGGCTCTGGGCTGATGGCTCAGAGCCTGGAGCCTGATTCCGATTCTGTGTCTCTCTCTCTCTCTCTGCCCCTCCCCCGTTCATGCTCTGACTCTCTCTGTCTCAAAATTAAATAAACTTAAAAAAAAAAAGCTGCTGAGGATTCAACTCAGTTAAAAAAAAATGTCAACACAATATATTAAATTCGTAGTAACAAATTTAATTTAAGGTCACCACAGCTAAGTGATAAAACATAATCTTACCATAGAATATTAAGTTATCTGAACTAATGGAATGAAGACATTTCTTATTGAATGGATAGGATATAGCATTTATTTTTTTAAATGTAAATTTAGTATAACTGCAATCAAATTAAATATACCATAATTAAATAAAATATCCTAGTTTTTTCATACAAAAAATAAATCAGAGTTTACAGAATAGCCATTAAAAGTATTAAAACAAATAGACTAGTCAGAGTATAAGATTTACCACATATTAAAATATAAAGTCATTGAAAAGAAAACAATGCAATCTTATTATAGAAATGGACAAATATGGGGTGCCTGAGCGGCTCAGTTGATTAAGCATCTGACTTCAGCTCAGGTCACAATCTCGCAGTCTGTGAGTTTGAGCCCCGTTTCGGGCTCTGTGCTGACAGCTCAGAGCCTGGAACCTGCTTCTGATACTGTGTCTCCCTCTCTCTCTCTGCCCCTCCCTCATTTGCTCACTCTCTCTCTCAAAAAATAAATTTCTCTTAAAAAAGAAATGGACAAATATACTTGCAGAACAGGAAAGACACACACACACACACACACACACACACACACACACACGGGGGGAGGGAGTGAGAGAATTTATATAAATATATATAAATAGAATTAATTATTTTTTTAAATCATGAAACTGTCACAATCACATTTTAATATGCCACATTTTTTTTACAGAATTTCTGCAAAAGAATAAAATATATTAAGTTGTTGTTTTCAGCTATTACCAAAAAAAATCTCTTTGAAAAGTTTTCATTTTAGAGAGAAGGACAATTCAAATTAGAGGGACAATTCTTTTCATTTTTATATTAAATAGTAAGAAAACAAGGAAAAATTTAGCAAAGTTAAGTTTTAATTTCAAATATCAATCAGCTTAACTGTCAAACTTTTTTTATAGTTCCTGGGCTACTAAAACTCTTGCACTTTCTAGATAGATTTCCGTAAGTTTCAAAGGAATCTAGGAAAATCAATATTGTTAATTGAATCCAATGTTGCTTCCCAAAATATTATAGTACTATTGTAAAGATTGGAAGGGATAAGGAATATTTCTTTGTCAAAAAAACATTGTCCGCCTCCTTATATTATTTTAAGATTACCAACTTTGGCCATATACTTTCCATAAGGAAGTTCTAGTTCTTACATAGTACATTTCAAGCTAGGCAATAACCATTTCACATTCTATGGCAAAATTTCAAACAGGATGGTTACAAACATTTGTATATGTGGTTCAGACATTTCCAGTGAAATGAAGTCTATCACATAATTTAAGGAAGATGGGAGTCATCCATTGTAATACTGGAGAGGAAGATGAATTAACATTGTTAGATAATTTATTCAGTGAATGGCAACACTTAAAAATGCAATTTTGGAGAAACAAAGATACATTTTGCTTTTTTTTTAGTATAAGCTTAACATGCATAAATATTGCATATTTGGAAAGCAGCAAAATACCATGTTCAGAAAATTGTAAGTCTTTTCTATTATTTTAATCATGGTAGTACTCAGTCTGTGTCTGGTCTGAAACAATGCTATCATTCTTAGCAATAATTAGGTAAAGGTTGATCAATTAAATGGACATAATACTTTTTGGAGAAAGTAATGTGAAAAACAGGAAGAAAAAGGTATTTCTCTAATGATTTAGCAGAATATAGCTATAGGCTAAACAGTAACTTGTGTTCTATTGGAATGGCTAAAAACATAGATTCACATATACAGAAGCTGAAGGTGACTGTGATTCGCCCTGTCTTTTACTCTTCATGTCAAATACTCATTTGCTAGAAGTGCATTTGGTATTGTCGTGCAGAGTCTTGCACCGAATTCTAAAGGAGGCGATCTTGTTCTTGAGACATACCCACTGCATTGTTTCCTCTGTTTTCACTCACAGGCACTATAACAGAAAGTAGAGATAAAAACTGTGTCACACTTATATGGCAATTTATCAGAACCCTTCATTTCTCCATTTTTTTATTACCAAGTCCAGAAGTGAAATCACCTTAAATGGCATTAACTCAGGTCAATTCATTAACTTGGGAGGCTTAACAAACAGCAACATGTTCTTAACGTACAGAAAGAGGAATGCCCACTTTAGCCATTCCAGATTATATAGTCTTTACACCCCATAGGTATGAAACGATATATACAAACAACAAGCTAGAACATATTGCAGACGGTGGCTTTCTTCAGAGCACGGAAAAATAACAAAGACCTTTCCTGTTCCCATATTTCCACTTGCAGAATAATAGGTAAGGGAAGCTTTTGTGTAATAATCTATGACTCTGGGATAGCTGGGATTGTATTTACGCTTCTTTCCTCTCTTTACTCTTATTCAAAGGCCAATAGTTAGCAGATTTGATTTGAGCTGTAGGGCCTTAGTAATAAAATGTCTTTGGCTGGTGCCCCTTTTGACATTTATGACGTGCCAAATCAAACTAGAGTTTATTAAAGCCTTCATGCTCACTGCTTTTATTTTATTCATTTTCTCCATTTTTATAATTTCAGTATTTACAAAAGGCACTTATTTAGTAGAGAGTCTTGATCCATATCTCAGCTGCTCAATTTCGTTTTTAACTTCTGACTCGATGTGTTTTTATGGTGTAGATACAGGTGACACATCACAAGAAGTTTGCCACCCCCACTAGGATTTTCAATTTTATGTGATTTTGATAATCCAGAATTACTTTCTGTTATTCTGAAACTGCCCAGCCATTCAACCTCCCAGGGATTTTGCCAAAGAAAAGAGTCACTCTGCAGCTTTCTGCTCTTGTAACCAGGGAGAATGATTCTAACACAACAGGAATATATGCTGCTATTGTGCTTTTGACCAAATCAGCCCTCTCTCTCCTCCTTCCCTCCCTCCCTCTTTCACTCTTTCATTCCATGAATTATGGTTTCACATTTCCCATTGTATGTTAGAATTTTTTCACAGGATGCCCTACAAACCTGACACAATCTTCTCCAAGCAATCTAAATTGAAACCCGTTTTGAAACATTCCAGGGTGCCTGGGTGGCTCGGTTGGCTGGGCATCTGACTTTGGCTCAGGTCATGATCTCAGGGTTTGTGAGTTCGAACCCTGTGTGGGGCTCTGTGCTGACAGCTCAGAACCTGGAGCCTTTTTGGATTCTGTGTCTCCTTCTCGCTCTGCCCCTCCCCTGCTCTCACTCTGCCTGTCTCTCTCTCTCTCTCAAAATAAATAAACATTAAAAAAAATTCAAAAACATTCCTTAGTCTTTTCCTAATCCTGTGGATTTTTGTTTTTGTTGACGGAAAACATGCCCATAGATCAAAATCTCAATGCTAACCTTGACTCTCTCTATTACACAGACTTTGAAAAATCATCTCTGACCTTATCTTCCAACCTCTCCATCCCAATACCTTCTCACAGCATGAATTTTACCCAATGAAACTTTACTACATATGATATAGTTATATGGGCACAAAGACAAATAGGGAATTTTTAATAAGATAGGAGGCTTGAATACAAATTATGTTTTTTGTTCCCATTGTATTAAGTACATTTACTTTATTTTATGTGGAAGGATTTCCACATTTCTTTTATTAATTCATGTAACAAATAGCTATTTAGTAGATTGCTATTTACTAAACTTACGGTTTACTCTGAGACAATCAACGAAGAGCAAATTGGCCAGATTACTGCCTTCATGGATCTTACAGATAATGGGAAGAAAGACATTAAATAATATTACAAAATTACAAAAGAATAGTAATTGCTGGAAAGTTACAGTATAGGATGTAGCACATGTGACATTAACATTGGTTCTCATTTTGGAAGAAATGGCTAAATTAAGGCCTGTGTGATTACACTGCAGTGTTAACCAGGCAAAATCATTTATATGAAGGCCTCAAGGCAAGAAAATTCTTGGTATCAATCGTCACTGATCACTGATGGCTGCAAATGGAATGAGGGTTGGAAGTTTTGTTTCGGTTTCATTTTGTGTCCTTGGAGTTTTGAACATTCTTGTGAGTACAGATCCTTTTAGATGATCTTATCCGAAAAAAGAAACTGTAGTCCATCACAAAAAAAGCAAAACAACAACAACAACAACAACAAAACAAACAGCCCCCCCAAAACAATTCATTAATCTAAGGAAAAATATCTTACTTAAAAATACAGTGGTAATGGTACTTTAAAATTTTATATCCTATTGAATAATTCAATGTAAATTTACAAAGATTTTGCTAAATATATACCTATCTGAATCCTGACACTATTGCAGAGAATCTTTTGGAGTACCTAAACGTATGTACGATGAGACTAGTTTGCAGTACGTGAAGACACTTTACAAACATAAATTTGGAAAACAGACTTCATGGACCTGTGCTTTCAAAATAACTAGTTTTATGTGTCTACCTCCATAAAACAACTGATGGCTCAGTGCTAAATATAAATCTCAAGTTTCTTGAATTTCTTTTGTCAGAATAGCTAGCGTAAATGACCCACTAAATACAACCCCTGGAAAAAAAATTATAGATTGCATACTCACACTGGTAAGTGCAGTGTTTGTTTAGTAATGGAGCCATGTTGATTAACTATTATGACTAATATTTTTGGGAATCAAATTGTTTAAGTGGATCATTGGGTTCTCTGCAATGTGAAATTCTAACCAAGACATGAAATGCCTACTCTGCCCTTAGGTTTTGTTATTGCCTTAAAAATGATTGTTGTGATAGATGATGACTCTCAAACTTCTGTAAATTCGATGTGATTTTATGTATTGATGATTCCTTTTGACATCCCTAATTCTGCTGAGTCTCAGGATCGTTTATATCTGTTTTCTAAAAATCTTGGGGCGCCTGGGTGGCTCAGTCGGTTGAGCGTCCGACTTCAGCTCAGGTCACGATCTCGCGGTCCGCGAGTTCGAGCCCCGCGTCGGGCTCTGGGCTGATGGCTCAGAGCCTGGAGCCTGCTTCCGATTCTGTGTCTCCCTCTCTCTCTGCCCCTCCCCCGTTCATGCTGTGTCTCTCTCTGTCTCAAAAATAAATAAAACGTTAAAAAAAAAAAAATTTAAAAAAAAATAAAAAAAATAAAAAAAATAAAAAAAAAAAATAAAAATCTGTAAATTATTTTTAGTTACATATATTTCATCTACAATTCCATACTTTTTAATAAACCTTTTTATGCATATCAAAAATTTCAGATTTCTGTCTCTACTTATAAATATTTTTAACTCCTTAAATGTGAGTGCGTTATACAAACACTGTATGTATAAAAATAAACAGATATGGCATTTATCAACACTTTATTTCCAAACACTAGGCTTAGTATACTTTAGGGGCATGTACATTCCCATTAGATGTCAGAAGCAATTGAATCCAAATCACAATAAAAATACATAGAATAAGTTCCAGATCTTGTGTGTGTGTAGTTGGATGTTTTTATTGGAGCTGAATATTTAAGGACTTAAATGGAATCAGTTTGCAATTTTTTAAATGCAACAATTTAATAATGTGTTTGTCTTAATGTGTAATTCCAGTTATAAGATTAATGTATACAAATAAAGAAATTCTGGCCTTTAGTTCTAGCTTCAGTTTTATTTATCAAAAGATTGGAATTCTTTTGTGCTTTTTTTTTTTTTGATGTTTAAGGAGAGACTGAGGAGGAAGCTATGTCTTAGCTATGTCCTTTTTTTCTTTGCTCATGCAATTATCCAGAAGGATACAATGCCCACAGATCTGTGGAGTGCTGAACCATCAGTATTTTTGTCTTTTATGCATGATCAATTACATAAGCTAGCATAACATAAGCTCCCACGGAATTAGCAGGTTCTGCAAAAGTGCATGATTCACTATACAGAGTAGTGTATTAAGTTTGAAGCCGCTCTGCCCTTCATCCTGGATTTGTCCTTCTGGTTCTTTGTATAATCTAGGACAGCTCGTAACATGCATTTGCTGGAACATTCACAGTTATGGGAAGGAACTGCTTTTGTGGATGCTTTATATACTATATGAACGTTTTATAGCATAAATCTTCTAGATTTGCAAGATTAAACTAACTCATCATTTAGTAATTATGTGTATTTTCACTGTTGCTATTAATTTCATTTTTATGATCATGAATATGCATTTAAATAGCATAGCCTAAATTCTCAGAATTTCTTCTAATATAGTGCCTATGGATTCTCATCCTTATCACAAGGCCTACGGGTTACCAAAACTACCTTTCAGTATCAAATTAAAGCTGTATACTGCTATCACATTTGTTAGTATAAAGTGTAAACAAGACCATAGTTAAGGAAGATTGTTACTACTCCCCCCCCCTCCCGCACCGCATTCGCCTTTTATGTGCTTCCCAAGATTCCCATTGATTGCAGCATAGAAATCTCACCTCCTCATGTGACAAAGCCATTCATTATCTGGTCTTTATCTTCCTATCTTATCTTTGGCACCTTCTGCCTTATATCAGAATCTAAATAGGCCTAAACTACATATGTTTTCCCAAAGATTCCATCATATTTCCTGTTTGCTGATGCATTTTTATCTCACTGGAATGTCTTTTGCTTCCGCTTTATTTTCTGCCTCAATTGTCAGATGTCATCTCCAAGATTTCTACTTGACCGCTTTGCCTGAGTCAAATGTCCTTTCTCTATTCTCTTTTATAGGAGCTTTTGCCACAGTATGTTAAATTCATCTTCTTAAGTGAAAATCCAGAGATAACATTATTATTCCATTTACCAAAATCAATTTTGAAACAAATATTCCCTACAGGGATCTACTATATAGACTTCCTGTAGACGGGGATGATTCTTTATTTATTCTGGTATAATCCTACATTGAGTAGCTACCTAATAAATGACTCTGAATTGAAATGAATTGACTGATTGTGAGACATTAGTCAACTAATGCCTTTGAGCATGTGGAAGAAATAAATATACTGTTACAAACCCATAATTAATTAAAATGTTCTACTAATTGAATTGTCTGGTAAACTGAGGTTAACTAAACAACTCATTGCTTTGGTCTTCCTAATGAAATTTTTCTAAAATATACACAATTCTTTTGGATGCTTTAGTGTATGTGTATTACGGACCTAATAATACCTTTCTGATGACTTATTGTTGATGTTCTGTCATTCATGTCTACACAACTTTGATTACATGCTGACTTGAGTTGTTTGTTTTGTTCTTAATTTTATTGGTCCAACGGATTGAAGATATTGAAGGGAATGAAAATTTTCCTATATTAATCCTTCATTTAGTCAGCAATCTTAGTCAAGAATGGCTCACTACAATGTCCATATTTTAAAGAAGAGAAGTAAGAGAGTAAAAAGAGGGCATGTCCTGTGAGCAAATGATTAGGGACAAAAATCAGAAGAGTCATATTTTATCATAATTACTGCTCTGCCCATATTTAACAGGAAGGGATTATACAGGATGCATTCGCCAGGAGGGTGGGAATCGTGGCAACCATGGAGAATACTGCCTACCTCACTTTTCATAAAGCTTTACCATAATTATAGACTATAAAGGAGATTAAACTAAGTGTTTATTCCACTTAGGGCAAAAAAATTAGCGATTCATTTTAACATATGCCTACCCAACTACATTTTTGTGATGGTCATTTTTCTCTTAAATTTTATATCTCACACGTAAATTCAAGTATTTATTTATTTATTTTTAAAGTTTAAAGAGTTTTTGCAATTCCAATTACTTCGATTTTCTGAAAAGAAACTAAAGGTACTAGTGACTTTGGTGACATTTAATTTAATATTGAAAGGGAGGTAGATTTTCTTCAACTCACTATTTCTTTCAAAAGGGCAAAATCACCTGAGACATATCTAATTTTCAATTTAAAATATCATTCTTACCAAACAGCTCTGAGCTTTCAGTGGATAGGATGTTTTATAAATCACTTGAGTCATTAAAAAAATTTCACCAAGTCCTGACAGTCCTTTTTTATGTCCTATTCTCAAATAATGCAATTCTTTTCAAGTATTTTAAATGGCTCTGAAGCTAATAATCATGTAGAATGCCCTCCTTTTTTTTTTAAACCTAAAGAATTATTTTAAAAGGAATAACACAGGTCAGTTGTATTTAAATATTTTGCCGTGTATATATGTTTTCTAACTCTAAAGCAGATGGTACCATTTTATTTATTTTGTTATATCAACTGAGTATTTGTAGAGTGCCAATGTCTGATTTCAAAGTCAAATGGAAACTTAGTGAACATTTCAGATTAGAACTTCTATATTTGTTAATTCTATAAGTAGTTTTATTTTTATCTCCTTTCCCCAGAAATCTTCAAAAGATGTGGGAATGATAACATATAAAATACAAGCCATTACTCAAGTGTTCACCTAAGCAGAAAAGAATCCTTTTGAAATTTGAATTACAATAATTTTAGCTCCAATACTGCAAAGAGTATATACACAAACACTACCATTCAGAAAGAGCAGTCAGTGATGTCTGCATGGGATGAGGAACACTATATTTTACTGGATAATGCCCTCTAAAAAAAATTAAAAAAAAAAAGAGGAAGCTGGATGGTCATAAGGGCATTTTCTAAGACAACACACATAGCTGGCCTGCATCCTACGGATTTTTAATGCAAGCATCAGTCATTTTAGACCTACCTGGAATTTGATGGTGCTACATGTATTAAATTTAGCCCATTAACTATGACTTATGGACTAAATAGTCTGAGCACATGGACTGGGTATTCTTAACATTAACTTAATGCTAAATTATGTCTGTTTAGCCAAACTTTGTGGGGAAGATTTAGATTATCTAAGCACGTGACTAGAAAAATTGAGTAAGCCCACAATTATTGACACCTATAAGCCAGCACTGTATTAATGCCTTTCATGCATTGTCTCATTAATGCACAAAACTCCATGAGGGAAATAGTGTTATTATTCTCATTTTGTAGATAAGGACTATAGTAACAAAAAAGCATTTAGCTACTGTTATAGGTGGAATTTGAACTCTGAACCATCTGCTTTTTTTTATTTTTATTTTTATTTTTTTATTTAATTTTTTTTCAACATTTATTTATTTTTGGGACAGAGAGAGACAGAGCATGAACGGGGGAGGGGCAGAGAGAGAGGGAGACACAGAATCGGAAACAGGCTCCAGGCTCTGAGCCATCAGCCCAGAGCCTGACGCGGGGCTCGAACTCACTGACCGCGAGATCGTGACCTGCTGAAGTCGGACGCTTAACCGACTGCGCCACCCAGGCGCCCCAGAACCATCTGCTTTTTAAGAACGTTCCTGGATCTACTACAATTAGCACATTTGTGAGAAGCAACAAATAAGTGAAAATCCAGAGACAACATTATTTACTCCCTTTGAGTCACTGTGTGTTCTATAATTCTTCAAATACAGGGAAATTATAAATACTTTTATGCAAATGAATTCAACAAATTTGATGAAATAGTCAAATTTCTTGAAAGATACAAACTATAAAAACTCAAGAGAGAATAATCTTAATAGTCTAATATCAATTTATTAGATATTAGATATTGAATATGTAGGGGAAAAAACCTAAACAGAAAGAAAATTCTAGGCTCTGATGGCTTCACTGTTAAATTTTACCAAACACATAAGAAAGAAAAAATTTCAATTCTGCACAAATTCTTCCAAATAAATTCAAAAATAGAGAATATTTCCAATCGATTCTGTGAGGCCAGCATTATCTTCATAATAAAAGCAGGGGAAAAAGACTTTGCCAAAAAAAGAAAACTACAGATCAACATCTATTGTTAGTAGAGATGCAAAAACTGTGAATAATATTTCCTCCAATGGTATCCAATAATATAGAAAAGTTGGTTTAGCATTTGAAAATTAATGGGCACTTGGGTGGCTTAGTCGTTTAAGCATCCGACTTTGGCTCAGGTCATGGTCTCATGGTTCCTGTGTTTGAGTCCTGTGTCGGGCTCTTTGCGGACAGTTCAGAGCCTGCAGCCTGCTTCAGATTCTGTGTCTTCCTCTATCTTTGCTCCTCCCTTGCTTGCTCTCTGTCTGTCTCTCACTCTCTCTAAAATAAATAAACATTAAAAATTTTTTTGAAAATTGGGGCGCCTGGGTGGCGCAGTCGGTTAAGCGTCCGACTTCATCCAGGTCACGATCTCACGGTCCGTGAGTTCGAGCCCCGCGTCAGGCTCTGGGCTGATGGCTCAGAGCCTGGAGCCTGTTTCCGATTCTGAGTCTCCCTCTCTCTCTGCCCCTCTCCCGTTCATGCTCTGTCTCTCTCTGTCCCAAAAATAAATAAACGTTGAAAAAAAAAAAAACTTTTAAAAAATAAAAAAAAAATTTTTTGAAAATTAAAAAGTGGCACAAAAAACATCAAAAGTAAAAGTTCTGTTTTCTTTTTTTTCCAAAATTGTATTTTAATTCTATTTAGTTAACATATGGTATGATATTGATTTCAGGAGAAGAATTTAGTGATTCATCCCTTATATATCATACACAGGGCTCATCTCAATGAGTGGATCTGTTTTCTTAATTTCAATGATGTTTTCACAGGATATACATATGTCAAAACATATCAAATTGCATGTTTTAAATGTTATATAGTTTATTACATGTCAATCAAATCTCAGTAAGTCTGTTAAAAAGTAAAATGATTGCATTAAGTTAATGAGTTTGGGAGTAGTTTTATTAAACAACAATGGGCAGTTAGAACGGTCTAGTACTTATGTTCCCCTTCCTTTGAGTTGGGTACTTTGAGTCTACGCTCTACAATGACTCTTGGAATTTCTCTAAATGGTAGCTTATTTAATATAAACCCTGTTGCCCATTTATAAGTGGGTCAGTTAGGCTTTAGTAAAGCCCCAGTCAGTTAAGTTTTGATAAAATAGATTCTCTTTAGGACATGTTTTGTTAATGAAAAATGTAGGTGTATTTCAAAATGGTTACTTGTCCCAACTCCTGCTGGAAACACACAGGGATCTTCACAGTGAGAATCTGCTAGAGTTCCTAGAAGTAAAACCCAAGAACCTATTTGATATTTCCTAAGACTGGGTCCTTTTACAATTATTAGTGCTCAAATTGGTACACATTGAACCTTCTGCAATTCATCAATTGCAGTTTAAAATGTTCATTCTAATATTGGCTCCAGCTACATGCTTTGCTTCTGTGCTTCTGTTCCCAGTAAATTGGAATGTTTTGTTTCTGCCTTTCTCTTCAGTTTTCAGGGAAGACAGTAGTTTGTCTTGGGTACTCAATTCTTCGATGTATGTACTAAGAGTTGTTGATTTTTAGTGTGTTCATCTTTTCACTTGTTGCAATGACAAGAATGACAACATCTAAGCTCTTACAATCAAAAAGAAAATCAAGTCTAATGTATTTTACAAAATACTCCATCCAAAAAACAGATTACATGAACTTCTCACACTCACATGGAACCTTCCCTAAGATAGACCCCATCTGAGCCACAAAACATACCTTTACAAATTTAAAATAATCTCTTCATCCCCTCTGCAATTTGTTTACTTGTTTTGCATAGATGTGGGCCTGGATCCTCTCAACATTGCCTTCTACTTGGGGGCTAATAGCTGATCTCCCAGCTCCCACCCAGCCTGTGGTGGGAAGGAGGCCTACGGACACTAGGGAGCTGAATTCTACAATAATAATAAAGAAATCACGCAAACTTAATCCCCAGATTATGATGGAAATAAGGGGGTTCATAACCATTAGACTTGCCTTACAAGAAATGCTAAAGGAAATTGTTCAAGTTGACATGAAAGGATGTCAAGTAATAACATGAATGTATAAGTGTAAAACCTACTGGTGAAGAGAAATATACCATGAAGGGAGCTAAAATGGCAGCATAGTCAGAAGACCTTAGGTTTTCCTCATCCTGTGAAGCCAGCTAGATAACTATCAAATCATTCTGAATACCTAAGAAATTGACCTGAGGATTGACAGAACAAACTGCACAATTAGAAGGAGAGAAGAGGCCACATCGAAGATGGTAGGAAGTATGGAGATGTGATTTGGGGGAGAAACAGGTCACAGATCATGGGTGCTACAGAGGGTAGGCACCTCTGGCTACAGAGCAAAGCAAAAGAAAGTAGAGCTTAGAGGGATACCAACAAGGAGAACTTTTCCCCAAAGTCACTGGCTGGGAAAATGAGAGGGGCTGATTTTCACGAGTTTTTGCAACCAGCAGGGTTCAAAGACTAGAGTTTTAGAGGTCAGCAGGCATGGCTGAAATAGAGGCCTGAGGTCATTGTCTACTCCTAGAGAGAAAGCAAGCAAGCCATCCTGGGGCAGATGGCATGATCTGAGATCACCTAAGGTTTGCAGGGAGAAACTGTTCCCTCTTCTTGGAGCACATCTGTGAGAGGTGGTGTTTTAAGAGATGCCTCTTCAGGGACACAAGAGCTAGTAGGCATTTCCCTTCCCCACCCCTCTGCATAGGCACAGAGGCACCTGCTGAGGGTGGCTAACCCAGACACTGGCTGTTTAGCCTACTTGCTCCAAATCCCACACCCATGAGCTCTGGCACAACTGCCCTTCCCATCAAACCTGTATCTGTTCTAGTGCAGAGAGAACCTCCACCAGAAGACCAGAACAGGTCCCCACCATAGCAGGTCCCTAAAGTTTGGAGTTTTAAAAGTCACAAGTTTTGGCTGGCACTGCCCACTGCAGGCAAGAAGAACCTCTGCAGATGACTGACCTGAGGGACAGAGCAACAGACACAACAGCATAGTGCACACCGCACACACCAGAGACACTTCCTGAAGCATCAGGCCCTGGAAACTATATGATCTCTTTTTCATAAAGCCATTACTCTCAGGATCAGGAGAAATAACAGGCTTTTCTAATACAGAGAATAAAATAGAGACTTAAACAAAATGCCAAAAAAGAGGAATTCATCCCAAAAGAAAGAACAATAAAAGGTCCTAGATAGGTATCTAATTGAAACAAATATTCTCCGTCACCTGATAGAGAATTTAAGACAACAATCGTAAGGATACTCATTGAGTTGAGAAAGCATGAAAGACATCAGAGAGACCCTTACTGAAGAGATAAAAGAGTTAAAAAAAAATCAGTGAGAAATGAAAAATACAACAACTAAGATTCAAACCTGACTGATTATAATGACCACAAGGATGAAAGAACCAGAGAAACAAATAAGTGATAAAGAAGATAGAATTGTGGAAAATGATGAAGCTGAACAAAAGAGAAAGAAGAATTATGGATCACGAAAGTAGACTTAGGTAACTCAGTGACTCCATCAAATGTAATGACATTAATATCATAAGAGTCCCAGAAGAAGGAGAGAGAGAACAGGGGGCAGAGGTTTATTTGAGGAAATAATACCTGAAAACAGCTGTGGATTGAAAATGAGGGGATGGAGAAACATCTATCATGCAAATGGAGGTCAAAAGAAAGCTGCAATAGCAATACTTTTATCAGGAAAACTAGATTTTAGACCAAAGACTGTAACAGGAGATGAAAGACACTATATCATAATAAGAGGGCCTATCTTATAAGAAGATCTAACAACTGTAAATAGGTATGCCCCCAATTTGAAACACCTGAATATATAAAACAATTAATCGCAAACATAAAAGAACTCAGTGATAACATTACAATAATAGCTGGGGACTTTAGCCCCACTTACAACAATGAACAGATCATCTAAGCAGAGAATCAACAAGGAAACAGTGGCTTTGAATGACACATTGGACCAAATGGACTTAACAGATATATTCAGAACATTTCATCCAAAAGCAGCAGAATACACATTCTTTTCAAGTGCATGTGGGGTATTCTCCAGAATGGGTCACAAAGCAGGTTACAAATCCGTCCTCAAGAAGCACAAAAAGATTGAGGCCATACCCTGCATATTTTCTGACCACACTGCTATGGAACTTGAAGTCAAGCACAAGAAAAAATTTGGAAAGACCACGAATACATGGAGATTAAACAATATGTTACTAAAGAATGAATGGGTCAATAAAGAAATTAAAGGATAAATTTAAAAATATGCATGGAAACAAATGAAAATGAGCACACAACGGTCAAAAACACTTGGGATGCAGGAAAAGGAGTCATAAAAGGAAGCATATAGCAAATCAGCCTGACCTTAAAAAGCAAATAAATAGCCTAATCTTACACCTAGTAAATAAATAACCTAATCTTACACCTAAAACAGCTAGACAAAGAACAACAAACAAAGGCTAAAGCCAGCCAAAGAAGGGAAATAATAAAGATTAGAGCAGAAATAAATTATACAGAATCCGAAGAAAACAAACAAAAAACAAAAACAAAAACAAAAAAACAAAACCAACCAACCAAACAAAACCAAACAAAACAACCCCTAAAAACCCCAGTGTAGAAGAACAGTTCAGTGAAACCAAGAGCTGGTTCTTTGAAAAAAATTAAGAGGAGCACCTGGGTGACTTAGTTGGTCAAGTGTCTGACTTCAGCTCAGGTCACAATCTCACAGTTCATGGGTTCAAGCCCCACATTGGGCTCTGTGCTGATAGCTCAGAGCCTGGAGCCTGCTTTGACTCCCTCTCTCTGCCCCTCTCTTGCTCACATTCTGTCTCTCTCTCTCTCAAAAATTAATACTAAAAACACTTTCATGAAAAAACAAAAAAAAAGTAATAAAATTGACAACCCCCTGGCCAAATTTAACAAAAGTAAAAAAGACCCAAATAGATAAAAATCACACATGAGAGAGGGAAAACAACAACCAACACAACAGAAATACAAACAGTTATAAGAGAATATTATGAAAAATTATATGCCAATATGTCAGACAATCTTGATAAAAACCCTCAACAAAGTAGGGATAAGAGGAACATACCTCAACATAATGAAAACCATATATGAAAACCCCACTGCTCATATCATTATCATTGGGGAAAACTGAGACCTTTCCTTTATGTCAGGAACAAGACAAGGATGTCCACTTCCACGACAGTTGTTTACCAAAGTACCAGAAGTCCTAGCCTCAGCAATCAGAAAACCAAAAGATATAAAAGCCTTCCAAATCAGCAAGGAAGAAATTAAACTTTCATTTTTGTGGACAAAACAATATTCTATATAGAAAATTCACCAGTCAGAGTAGCTAAAATGAACAATGCAGGAAACAGTAGATGTTGGCAAGGATGTGGAGAAAGGGGAACCCTCTCGCACTATTGGTGGGAATGCAAACTGGAGCAGCTACTCTGGGAAACAGTGTGGAGGTTCCTCAAAAAAAATTAAAAAAAAAAAAAGGAATTACCCTATGACTGAGCAATAGCACTACTAGGAATTTATCCCAAAAGATACAGGAATGCTGATTCATAGGGGCACATGTACCCCAATGTTTATAGTAGCACTCTCAACAATAGCCAAATTATGGAAAGAGCACGAATGTCCATCAACTGAGGAATAGACAAAGAATCCGTGGTATGTATGTGTGTGTGTGTGTGTGTGTGTGTGTGTATATATATATAGAGAGAGAGAGAGAGAGAGGGAGAAAGGAATACTCAGCAATGAAAAATAATGAAATCTTACCATTTGCAGCAACGTGGATGGAACTGGAGGCTATTATGCTAAGTGAAAAAAGTCAGTCAGGGAAAGACTGATATCACATGATTTCACTCATATGTGGAATTTTAGAAACTTAACAGAAGATCATGGAGGAAGGGAAGGGAAACAATAGTTACAGACAGAGAGAGAGGCAAACCATAATAAACTCTTAAATACAGAGAACAGACTGAGGGTTGATGGAGGGATAGAGGGGAAAATGGGTGATGGGCATTGAGGAGGGCACTAGTTGGGATGAACACTGGGTGTTGTATATGAGTGATGAATCACGGGAATCTACTCCTGAGCCAAGAGCACAGTGTATACACTGTATGTTAGCTAACTTGACAATAAATTATATTAAAAGAAAAAAGAAAACCCAGAAGCCTCCCCCCAAAAAATTGCTAGAACTGATACACAAATTCAGTAAAGTTGCAAGATGCAAATCCATGTACAGAAATCAATGGCATTTCTATACACCAATATGAAGCAACAGAAACAGAATTCAAAGAATCAATCCCATTTACAATTGCACCAAAACCATAAGATACCTACAAATAAACTTAACCAAAGAGGTGAAAGACCTGACTCTGAAAAGTATAAAACACTGATGGAAGAAATTAAAGATGACACAAAGAAAAGGAAAGTGTTCCATGCTCATGGATTGGAAGAACAAATATTGTTAAAATGTCTATACTACCCATAGCAATCTACACTTTTAATGTAATTCCTATCAAAATAACAGCTGCATTTTTCACAAAGCTAGAACAAACAACCCTAAAATTTGTATGCAACCATAGAAGACCCCAAACAGCCTATGTAAACTTGAAAAAGAAAAGCAAAGCTAGAGGCATAACAATTCCAGAGTTCAAGTTATATAAAAATCAGGTAATCAAGAAAGTGTGGTACTGACACAAAACCAGACTCATAGATCAATGGAACATAATAGAAAACCCAGAAAAGAACCCACATTACATGGTTAACTAGTCTTTGACAAAGCAGGAAAGAATATCCAATGGAAAAAAATCTCATCAACAAATGGTGTTGGGGGGCGCCTGGGTGGCGCAGTCGGTTAAGCGTCCGACTTCAGCCAGGTCACCATCTCGCGGTCCGTGAATTCGAGCCCCACGTCGGGCTCTGGGCTGATGGCTCAGAGCCTGGAGCCTGTTTCTGATTCTGTGTCTCCCTCTCTCTCTCTGCCCCTCCCCTGTTCATGCTCTGTCTCTCTCTGTCCCAAAAATAAATAAACGTTGAAAAAAAAATTAAAAAAAAACAAAACAAAACAAATGGTGTTGGGAAAACTGGACAGCAACATGCAGAAGAATGAAACTGAATCATTTGCTTACACCATACACACACACAGACACAAATTCAAAATGGATGAAAGACCTAAGCCTCTGAAACAGGAAACCTTCAAAATCCTACAGGAGAACACAGGCAGTAACCTCTTTCACACAGGCTGTAGCAACTTCTTACTAAATATGTCTCCTGAGGTCAGGGAAACAAAAGCAAAAATAAACTCTTGGGATTACATGAAAAAAAAATTTTCTGCATGAGAAGGAAACAATCAACAAAACTAGAAGGCAACCTACTAAATGAGAAAAGATATTTGCCAATGACATATCCAATAAGGTTTAATATCCAAAATATTTAAAGAACTGATACAACTCAATACCCAGATAACAAATAATCCAAATAAAAAATTATCATAAGCAGAAGACATGAATACACATTTCTCCAGAGAAGACATCCAGATGGCCAACAGACACAAGAAAAGATACTTAATATCACTCATCATCAGGGAAATAGAAATCAAAACTACAATGAGATATCACCTCACACAAGTCAAAATGGCTAAAATTAATAACACAGGAAACAATAGGTGTTGGTGAGAATGTGGAGAAAGAGAGACCCTTTTACACTGTTGATGGGAATGTAAACTGGTGCAGCCACTCTGGAAAACAGTATGGAGTTTCCAAAGAAGTTAAAAATAGAACTGCCCTAAGATCCAGCAATTGTGCTACTAAGTATGTGCCCAAAGGACACAAGAACACTGGTTTGAAGGGATACATGTGCCCCGACATTTACACCAGGATTATAAACAATAGCCAAGTTATGTAAAGAGCCTAATGTCCATGGACTGATGAATGAATAAAGAGGTGGTGGTGGTGGTAGTTTGTGTGTGTGTGTGTGTGTGTGTGTGTGTGTGTGTGTCTGTGTGCATCTGTGTGTGTGTGTGTATATATAAATGCAATGGAATATTATTCAGCCATAAAACAAGTGAAATCTTGCCATTTGAAACAACATGGATGGAGCTAGAGAGTTTTATGCTAAGTGAAATAAGTCAGAGAAAGACAAATATCACATGATTTCACTTATACGTGTAATTTAAGAAATGAAACAGATGAGGGGCGCCCAGGTGCCTCAGTCGTTTAAGCGTCCTACTTCAGCTCAGGTCATGACCTTACAGTTTGTGGGTTTGAGCCCTGCATTGGACTTTGTGCTGGCAGCTCAGAGCCTGGAACCTGCTTCGGATTCTGTGTCTCCCTCTCTCTCTGCTCCACCTCTACTTGCGCTCTGTCTCTCTCTCTCTCTGTCTCTCAAAAATGAATAAATGTTAAGAAAAAAAGAAGTAAAACAGATGAACATGGGGGGCAATAGAGGTAAATGAGGAAACAGACTCCACAATGGAGAGCAAGATGAGGGTACTGGAGGCCTGGTGAATGAGGGCATGATAAATACCTGATGGGTATTTGGAGGGCACTTGTGATGAGCTCTGGGTATTGTATGTAAATGATGAATCACTAAACTCTATACTTGAAAGTAATATTACACTGTATGTTAACTAACTGTATTTAAAGAAGAACTTAAAAAAAAAGAAATACACAAATTCAGATTATCCTAATACTGCAAAAAATGCTGTATAAATTACTTTTACATCTAGTTATAAAAGTTGAAAAACAATATTTAAAGTGACTATACTTCCATAATTTTTAATGAGTGTATAATACATAATATAATACAATATAAATATACAATATATATACAATAGAATATATACAATATAAATACACTGTCTAATATAAATACAATAATATGATACAATATAAAAAGATATAGTGTAACATCATGGCATTAAGTGTGGGAGGAGGAGAGCTAAAAGTTCAGAGTTTTTGTTTGCAATTGAAGTTCAATTGTTATCAGCTTAAAATAGACAACCTTCAGTTTTATGTAAGCTTCATGAAAACAACAAAGGAAAACAGATACTAGTTACCTAAAAGGTAAATAGAAAGGAATCAAAGAATACCATTGAGGGCGGGGGAGGAAAAACACAAACAAAGGAAGACAATAAGAGAGGAAGAAAAGAATTCAGGAACTTTTAAAGAAAACAATTAATCAAATCATGCTAGTATATCCTTATTACCTATCAATAATGAATTTAAGTCAAATTGAACTAAATTTTTCAATCAAAAAACACAAACTCCCTAAATGTCTAAAAACAAAACAAAACACCAATATCTAACAATTTTGACAGCCTACAAGAGATTTACTTTCATGTTCAGGGCACATATAGGTTGAAAATGAGGAGATACAAAAAGACTTTCTAGGCAAATGGTAACCACAAGACAACACGGGCGGCTATGCTTATATCAGGGAAAGTAGACTTTCAGTCAAGGTCAGTTACAAAAGACAAAGAAGGTCACTACAAAGTATTAAAGGAATCAATTCAGTAAGAGGATATAGCAATTGTAAATATACACATACCCAGCATTGGAACACCTAAATATTTAATGCAAATATTAATAGACCTGAGGGAGAAATGGACACCAATAAGTTAATACTAGGAAAATTCAATATGCCACCCTCAACACTGGATAAATAATCCAGACAGAAAATTCATAAGAAAGGAGCAGATATACCTGAAGCGATCTAGATTCAATGTGATTCTCATCAAAATTCCAATGGCATTTTTCACACATATAGAAGAAAATATATATAAAATTCATGTGGAGCCACAAAAGATCCCAAAGAGCCAAAACAATGTTGAGAAATAAACAAATAAAAAGCAAAGCTAGAGGCATCACATTCCTGATTTTAAACGGTAGTACAGAGCTATAGTAATCAAAACAGGGGTGCCTGGGTGGCTCAGTGGATTAAGCTACCAACTTCAGCTCAGGTTATGATCTCACGTTTCGTGAGTACAAGCCCCACATTGGGCTCTTGTTGACAGCTCAGAGCTTGGAACCTGCTTCAGATTCTCTCTCTCTCTCTCTCTCTCTCTCTTTTTCTCTGTCACTGCCCCTCCCCCACTCACACTCTGTCACTCTCTCAAAAATAAAAAATAAACTTAAAAAAATAATTAAAAAAATGGTACTGGCATAAAAATAACATCAACCAACAGAATAGAGCGCCCAGATATAAATCGATGTTTATACAGTCAACCAAATTTTGACAGGAAGCCAAGAATACTCAATCGGGAAAAGATAATTTTTCAGTTTTGGAAAAGTAGATATTCACATGAAAAAATATAGAATAAGACCCCTATCTTATACCACTCACCAAAATTAACTTGAAATGGATTAAAGATTTAAATGTAAGACCTGAAACTATAAAACTCCTAGAAGAAAACAGGGGGAAAAAACTCCTTGGCATTGGTCTTGGCAATGATTTTTTTGGATATAACATCAAAAGCAAAAATTAAAACCAACAACTGGAACTATATCAAGCTTAAAAGCTTCCACACAACAAAAGAAACAATCAACAGGATGAAGAGGTGACCTACAGAATGGGAGAAAATATTTGCAATCCACATATCCCCCATGGGTTTAATACCCAAAATACATAAAGAATTGAAACAAATGGCAATCATCATTATCATCATCTGATTTAAAAAACGGGCAGAATATTTGAATAGATATTTTTTCCAAAGAAGACATACACATGACCAACAGGTAAATGAAAAGATGCTCAACAGCATTAATTACCAAGGATATGCAAATGAAAATTACAATGATATGTCACTTCAACATTATCATTCAATATAATACTCTTCTTAAATTTTTTTCCAACATTTAACTTTTAAAAATATTCTGAGACCTGTAGCTCCACTTTATTTATTCAACTGCTATGTAATTCTACATTTTATAAGCAAATTACAAACTTGTTTGTCTATTTCTCTACTGAAGGACAATTGTTTTCCCCCCAGTTTTTAAATATTTTAACCATCACCACTATGAACATGCTTCCTATATCTTTATGTTAGAATATTTCTGCAAGTTAAATTATTGCTATATTTGTGGTTAATGTTAAGATACCATTTTAATTAATCTTATGGATAATTTGCATTTCTCTGAAAAGTAGTCAGATCCAGATTGATTGATTGATTTGTGTATTTATTTATTTATTTATTTATTTTCCCACCCAAACTTCTTCCATGAATTTATATTATTTTTTGTTTTTTTTTTTACTTTTTAGTATTAATTATGTGTTTTTTTTATATTTATGATACTAATCCTGTGTCATTTATTTTACTGCAAGTATTTGCTACTGTCTGTGCTTTGTTTATTTTGCAGGATCGTAATGATTGCTCTGTGTTTAAGAAAAGTCTGCCACTCAGTGGGGAATATTAATTGGAAAGCAAAAGTGAGTTGTTTGGCTGAGTCTGACCTACCGATGAGTAATATAAATACAGATTTTTGTTAGTAGATTGACCAAGGTTTGACTGGTAGAAAGCACTCAAGTTAGCAACTTCTCAAATCAAACTCAAATGCATCATCTTTTCCAATTTAACAATTTGGTTACCCAGATCTGAGACAGTGTTAAATCAACTGTACTGCATCATTCTTAGCAAAGCATTTGCCACTTTTTTTTTTTAGTTGTAGCAGATGAAATGATTATTTATCTTATTCAAATAAATGCATATGCCTAGCTTCAGTGAAGTTCTAGTAGTCCTTAAGAAGGATTTTATCTTCGAATGATACTTCTATGGGTATTTTCATATACATCTTCCTCCTACAAGACCCAGACATGAAAGGTTATTTGTCCCTATCCAGTAGACTATTTTTCAACTACTTTGCCAAATCGTTTTCCAAATATGGCTATGCTTAGGTGCTAATACTATTTTTTTTTCTGTTGATCTACAAGTAATTATGTCAAAACAGGTATCGATGGTTTTGCCTATTTTGTTGCCTTCAATATTTACTAAATGTGTCATTTAATTTAGACATGTCACTTAACTTTTCTAAATAGTTTTTCTCACCTCAAAAAGCTTTTGAAATATTTCTTCTAAAACAAAGCCTACTTAATGCCTGAACCTCCAGATTGGATACAAAAACAAGGATTTTAAAAGAGAAGCAGCTTTAAAAAATTATTTCAGCTTTATACACCAAAGAAAATCCTCAAAAGGAGCCGTTATGATCCAAGCAATCGTATTTAGCCTCCAAGAACACATGTTCACTGTTTGATGATGTGCTATTTTGCAAAGAAATAGAACACTTTATTTGTCAGGAAAAAAATAATTTAGTGTGTTATTTGAAGTAATGGAAGTAATCTGAATGAGAGCTTAAATTTAAAAGAAAAACTTGTTAAATTGTGCAGCATACTGAAGAGGAGAATAATTTGGAATGAAACAACAACAACAACAACAAAATAGTAGGGGGAGGCACAGGAATTTAAGGGCTAGTTATTGCCAGAATGAATGGTAATAGAATTACCAACACTAACACAAGAAACAGGGAAACTGAAATATTATGGCCTAGAAAACATGAACTCCCCATGTAAAACATTTTAAATGTATGAGGCTATCTATACCAATTGTGGTTCCCGTCTGTGAGAAAGTAGATGATATATGACAAACCCATTTCCCAAGTTTCCCCAGTATATACCCAACTATCCAAATATTTTGTGAATATTTCAATCTTCCTCAAGGCAGTTGACAGCCTTGTTGAGAATATAAAATGGAAGTCCATGTGGCTGCTAGAGGACCCTGCAGAAGACCATACAAAGAGTGTGAATCAAAATATTACAAGCCATGCATTAGAGCAGAGGAGGGGGTATGACAAAGAAATTATCGGAATGTTTCCTTGAATAACAGCTTCATAAGAACCAAAATGAGTCGACAGAGGTGCTTAGATATTGGCGATCAAATACTGGGGGCTAATAAAACGAGGCTGTGAGAAACGTCTATTTTGCCAAGTATTTCTTTCTGGAAAATATTCCCGCAGGCGTTAAAATTTGTGGACTGTGTCAGCAGTAGGATTCTTAGGCATTGGCAGTCAAGTGAACAGACGGGGCACCACTTTAATCAGGTTATGTAGAAGAAATGTTTTAAAGATGCACTGAAGCTCAAATTCAAATGACACAGCACAACTGTGTGCTATAGGGGAGGCCACAGCTGCCGCTGGGCATCCTGGCAGTTACTTATGGTTCCTGTCAGGCAGTGCTATCCGACAAATTTGATTTGTTGCAATTAAATGATGGTGTCAAAAAGAAAGCAAAGGTGGCTCATGAGCTAACAAGGCTACAGGCAGAGTTCGTTCACAAGCAAAGCTGATTTTTTTTTCCTTTACATACTCACTCCCTGTATATAAACTTCCTTAAATTTTTGACCTGTGTTACATCTACCTCTCTTCTCCACTTAGATTTCTTTCATGAATAAAAATGACTTAATTTATTAGACACGATCAGCACTAATCACTGCTGCCTCCCTTTTTCAATTGATCTACCTTCAACATTGTTTTTGAAATGGCCCATCTACTGTTAGAATTCCCCTCTGCTCTGATTAGTCCAAGGCATTTTTATAGGAGTATGAATTGAAGTATCCTCTCATATAGTGAAATCAAACATTTTGTGTTTTATACTTTAAGAAAGCTATAATAGCCATTGATATTTTTTCTAAATAGACATTTGAAAATATACAGTATCTTAAGGATTCTGCAAGCAACGTGTCAAAATATAAAGGAATGTGATATCTACACATTGATATTGCATACTTTACACAAATCATATTTATTACAGTGAAGGCGATGCATTTGTCTGTGATGTCTCAACAATCCATATTCTTATACAAGCCAAGGGTTTATTTCTGATAGTCTAGGCCAGTGTTTGACCATTAAAAACTCTCAGGATATTGCTATGTTTGATGTATGGTTGTCCTGCCTCGAGAAAGTCTTCATCGATTCTTGACAAAACACTCGGAGTGGTAATTTCAAAACTGAAGTCAGGAGATTCTATTCTTCTGCTAAGCATTTCAGAACCAACGGCTTCAATCTTATTGCCTTATAAACCTTTATCCAATCTGGTCCCCAGTGAATCCCCTAAATCCAACTTTTGCTATGCTCATTCCTTCCATTGTAGCTACATTGGCTTTCTCAGTGTTATGGCAGTGCACAACACATACCCCTGCCCTGGGCCATTTGGGTTCTTCTCCCCTCCACTAACATACTTCATTGTAGATATTTTCCATGTCTTGCTTCCTTCCTTTTCCTTCAGGTTTGTCCTCAAATAGCACTTTCACAGTTCAGCCTTCTCTAACTACACTGTTTAAAATTACAGCCCTCATCCCCGCTCCACACTTCTTCATTCTATCTTTATCTTATTAATTTTAACAACTTCTGGCAAGTGATAACTCATAGCTAATGCTCTTCATATATATTGGCTATATCGATATTGGATAGGTATGGCTACATGAATGTCTAGAATGTATAGAGATTTTGTTGGCATTTTTAGCCATTGGCATAGATTATTACATAATTAGAGAGATTTATGTTCTAAATTCTGAAATCTTGTAAGAGAAAGAAATGTGGTAAAGTATCCAATTTAATCCCTTTACTTGACATCTATTTAAATCTAGACCAAAAATAAAATAAAATAAAATAAAATAAATAAAATAAAATAAAATAAAATAAAATAAAATAAATCTAGACTGAATAAGCTAACTGACTAGCCAAGGTAGCTCTAGCAGGATCTATGAGAGATAGCACCAAAACTTCAGCCAGTCCCCTGCTTCCAAGATTGAGGATCAACAAAGGACTGTAATACAGGGTCTAGATTCTGGTCTAGAATTGTGGGATAATGTCACCTTCTAACCCTTTCTCCATCACTTATTAGCTTTCACTTAATCTTTAGGGCATAGCAATTAAGTCTCAGTCTTCTTGGCTACAAAAGTAGGAAATGATAGTATTCAGCTTATAGATGTTGAAGATAAATCAAGTTAATTTATATAAAATATCAGGGCCTGCCACATTGTAAGCATTTCAAAGAATGCTAGCTACTGTTACTTTTTAGCTAAATAGTCACATAATGCATTGCATTACTAAGAGTCTTGTTTCACTATAACAAAGATATAGAATATATTGTATATTTTATGTGTGCCTATAACTTAATGATGCTTATTTCCAACATATGCACTAATAACAATCTAATGAAGGTCAGTGCAAACTGCATATATATTGGTTGATTGATATTAACAGCTACACTATCGCTGATAAGGAAACTCTAACTGATATAATTATGTCATGGTGGTATTTCCTTTAAGGATATGCAGTCACAAGAATAAAACTCAGTATTAAAGCAAGAATAATTATTTATATAAGTTTTGTCTAAAAGACCAAACTTTTTGTCTAAAAGTCTAAAAGACTGCAGGCATATGTTTTATCATCTCTACAAATAAGAAGAATAAAGCTTTCAACAACATAATTTTATTCCAAGGACCATGATACATGCAATTTTTTCTTAGGTTATATAGCTAAATATGACATGATTGCAAACATAGTTTTTACTACTAGACAATATTTTTAAAAGTATAAGAATTTTGGGGGTTGTTATTTATTCACCTTTTAATATAACAAATATGTCAGATAAATATGTGACTTGCCAATTAAGTTTCCAAAATTGACTGATATCTGGGGGCAGTTAATGAGTACTGTACAAGTTGTGTTCACTGTACTACTTGGCTGATAAAGATGTTCCTTAGAAGCCAAACTTGAATCAGGGAGATTGGCTATTTTACCACTTATACATCTAGCTATAGATTTTTAGCCCAGTGCTTCAGTGCCCTTGACGGAGGGGCAATGCACTACCACGTGCACAGTTCTATTTCAGTGGGCCTTGAAAGGTAACCTTCATTGACATTAGCTCTTTTAATCATCTTTGACCTAGGCAAATATTGCACAAGGCAGCAATTCTATAAACAGGGATTCCCATCATGACTGCAGTGAATACCACTTTGATCAGAACATGTGGCTTAAGAGACACCTGCCCTCAAGCCAGAATTCATACTGTCAGCAAGAAACACACCACATGGGGTTTCAATTGCTCTATTACCTTATTGAGCCTAACTAGTTGTTGAATATAACATGGAAATGTCTTGAATCCACTATAGGTAAAATTCTGGAAAAAAAACCTTAAGTGTAAAGACCTAGAAATATTCTAAAGATTTTCTATTACAGTCAGTTGAAATGCAACCGATACACTTTCCGTTATACACAGTCTTTCAGATAACAGACATCCCAGCTCTTTCAGCAACCGTAAAAGATGCAATGACACATAAAAACCTAGATTGGAGTGCCACTGAGTCCTACGATTTACAAAGTGCAGCTTAGATGTTTAGAATCAACAAGAATGATGTGTCTCATCTCTAGGACACACAGATTTACTGTATTTTATATTCCATAGTAGAAAGCACATATTCTTAGGCTACAATATATATTTAGCTTTTATGTACATATATTAAATATACAATACAGGATACCATTTATAATCCCATGTTTCAATGTCAAATAGTTTGCTCTTTTTATATTGCTCCTAGTTTCTTTTATATTTTGGTCTATGTTAAAAATATTAAAGCAAACTTATTTATGAGGGCACATTGAAATGGCAGGGCTCTAAAGATTGTTTGAAGTAGACACAAATAAATTTTTCAGTCCCTATAAAATACCTACTTTGCTCTGTAAAGTATAGATATAGGAGGAAATGTTGTGAAAAGAGAATGTCTTAGACATTGAATCAAACAAGTATGGATCACAATCTCCACTCGGATCCTTGCGACCTTAGGTAAGTTACTTAAATTGTCTGTATGCCTCATCAATCAGTCATTATTTTTGGGTTCCAAAGCTATACTTTCAGGTGAAGCAGTTCCCTTCAGATACAAGCAATTTTTTTTTAATTTTCTTTCAAACGTTTATTTATCTTTGAGACAGAGAGAGACAGAGCATGAACGGGGGAGGGTCAGAGAGAGAGGGAGACACAGAATCCGAAACAGGCTCCAGACTCCGAGCTGTCAGCACAGAGCCCAACGCGGGGCTTGAACTCACAGACCTGGAGATCATGACCTGAGCCGAAGTCAGACGCTTAACCGACTGAGCCACCCAGGTGCCCCCAGATCTGAGCAATTTCTGAGGAAGGAGGTGACCCCCAGTCTGTAGCAAGCTGCACTCAGTGTGGAAGGTAGAGTGAGTACCTCTGTTCTGAAGAAGGATCTAAGCAAACCACCACAGCATCAGGATTGTCAATTATTTTGTTAATTCTCTCTTTCTAAACCAGATATTTCAGCCCAAAATTAGCAGCCTCTCCTCTCTAAATCTTATAGATCACATCTGTAAAAAATTGTCCCCCCTTTATTGTGATTATTTTTCACTGCTTTGTATTCATTGTCTTCTCGCAGAAATAAAACAGTAAAATAGTGAAAAGTGGCTGAGTGTGGGATTTGGGTCTAAACCATTTGGATTCATGCCTTAGCTCCACCAATTACCAGTCATAAGAAATCAGGGACAGTGCATCTCTCTGTGCCTTGGTATCCTAATCCACAAAGTGGTGATAATTATAGTACTTCATAGGTAGTGAGGTTCAGATGAATTGAATAACATGTAGAAAGCTCTTATCAGCACCTGGCATAAAATCATCATTATGGGTCAGCTTTTATTACTCTTTTATTTATTTACATGTACTCAGTATTTATTACCAAGTTTTGCATTTTTTATTCTAATAGAAGAAAATGAATTCAAACTCCACCATTGCCTTTGAGTTTTATAACATTCAAATCCCTAATGGAATTATTTTGTGATTTTAGAAATGCGGGAAGTGGAGAACACCCTTCTGCCTGGTGAGTTTATTTTGAAGACCACGTTAAGATAATATATGTGAGGAGGAGAGGGAAGATGGCAGCGTAGGAGGACGCTGGGCTCACCGCGCGTCCTGCTGATCACTTAGATTACACCCACACCTGCCTAAATAACCCAGAAAACCACCAGAGGATTAGCAGAACAGAGTCGCCGGAGCCAAGCGCAGACGAGAGGCCCATGGAAGAGGGTAGGAAGGGCGGCGAGGCGGTGCGCGCTCCACGGACTGGCGGGAGGGAGCCGGGGCGGAGGGGCGGCTCGCCGGCCAAGCAGAGCCCCCGAGTCTGGCTTGCAAAAAGCGGAGGGGCCTGATGGACTGTGTTCCAACAGCAAGCGCGACTTAGCATCTGGGAGGTCATAAGTGAACAGCTCTGCTCAGAAAGCGAGAAGGCTGGAGGACAAAGGGAAGGAGAGCTGCTGAGCCCCCGGACGACAGACCTCAGTTTGGTGGGGAACAAAGGCGCTCGCCAGCGCCATCTCCCCCGCCCATCCCCCAGCCAAAATCCCAAAGAGAACCAGTTCCTGCCAGGGAACTTGCTCACTCCACGCAAACACCCAACTCTGTGCTTCTGCGGAGCCAAACCTCCGGCAGCGGATGTGACTCCCTCCCACTGCCACAGGGCCCCTCCTGAAGTGGATCACCTAAGGAGAAGCAAGCTAAGCCTGCCCCTCCTGCCCCCGTGCACCTTGCCTACCCACCCCAGCTAATACGCCAGATCCCCAGCATCACAAGCCTGGCAGTGTGCAAGTAGCCCAGACGGGCCACGCCACCCCACAGTGAATCCCACCCCTAGGAGAGGGGAAGAGAAGGCACACGCCAGTCTGACTGTGGCCCCAGCGGTGGGCTGGGGGCAGACATCAGGTCGGACTGTGGCCCCGCCCACCAACTCCAGTTATACACCACAGCACAGGGGAAGTGCCCTGCAGGTCCTCACCACGCCAGGGACTATCCAAAATGACCAAGCGGAAGAATTCCCCTCAGAAGAATCTCCAGGAAATAACAACAGCTAATGAGCTGATCAAAAAGGATTTAAATAATATAACAGAAAATGAATTTAGAATAATAGTCATAAAATTAATCACTGGGCTTGAAAACAGTATAGCTGACAGCAGAGAATCTCTTGCTACAGAGATCAAGGGACTAAGGAACAATCACGAGGAGCTGAAAAACGCTTTAAACGAAATGCATAACAAAATGGAAACCACCACGGCTCGGATTGAAGAGGCAGAGGAGAGAATAGGTGAACTAGAAGATAAAGTTATGGAAAAAGAGGAAGCTGAGAAACAGAGAGATAAAAAAATCCAGGAGTATGAGGGGAAAATTAGAGAACTAAGTGATACACTAAAAAGAAATAATATACGCATAATTGGTATCCCAGAGGAGGAAGAGAGAGGGAAAGGTGCTGAAGGGGTACTTGAAGAAATAATAGCTGAGAACTTCCCTGAAGTGGGGAAGGAAAAAGGCATTGAAATCCAAGAGGCACAGAGAACTCCCTTCAGACGTAACTTGAATCGATCTTCTGCACGACATATCATAGTGAAACTGGCAAAATACAAGGATAAAGAGAAAATTCTGAAAGCAGCAAGGGGTAAACGTGCCCTCACATATAAAGGGAGACCTATAAGACTCGTGACTGATCTCTCTTTTGAAACTTGGCAGGCCAGAAAGAATTGGCACGAGATTTTCAGTGTGCTAGACAGAAAAAATATGCAGCCGAGAATCCTTTATCCAGCAAGTCTGTCATTTAGAATAGCAGGAGAGATAAAGGTCTTCCCAAACAAACAAAAACTGAAGGAATTTGTCACCACTAAACCAGCCCTACAAGAGATCCTAAGGGGGACCCTGTGAGACAAAGTACCAGAGACATCACTACAAGCATAAAACATACAGACATCACAATGACTCTAAACCCATATCTTTCTATAATAACACTGAATGTAAATGGATTCAATGCGCCAACCAAAAGACATAGGGTGTCAGAATGGATAAAAAAACAAGACCCATCTATTTGCTGTCTACAAGAGACTCATTTTAGACCTGAGGACACCTTTAGATTGAGAGTGAGGGGATGGAGAACTATTTATCATGCTACTGGAAGCCAAAAGAAAGCTGGAGTAGCCATACTTATATCAGACAAACTAGACTTTCAATTAAAGGCTGTAACAAGAGATGAAGAAGGACATTATATAATAGTGACAGGGTCTATCCATCAGGAAGAGCTAACAATTATAAATGTCTATGCGCCGAATACCGGAGCGCCCAAATATATAAAACAATTACTCATAAACATAAGCAACCTTATTGAGAAGAATGTGGTCATTGCAGGGGACTTTAACACCCCACTTACAGAAATGGATAGATCATCTAGACACACAGTCAATAAAGAAACAAGGGCCCTGAATGAGACATTGGATCAGATGGACTTGACAGATATATTTAGAACTCTGCATCCCAAAGCAACAGAATATACTTTCTTCTCAAGTGCACATGGAACATTCTCCAAGATAGATCATATACTGGGTCACAAAACAGCCCTTCATAAGTTTACAAGAATTGAAATCATACCATGCATACTTTCAGATCACAATGCTATGAAGCTTGAAATCAACCACAGAAAAAAGTCTGGAAAACCTCCAAAAGCATGGAGGTTAAAGAACACCCTACTAACGAATGAGTGGGTCAACCAGGCAATTAGAGAAGAAATTAAAAAATATATGGAAACAAACGAAAATGAAAATACAACAATCCAAACGCTTTGGGATGCAGCGAAGGCAGTCCTGAGAGGAAAATACATTGCAATCCAGGCCTATCTCAAGAAACAAGAAAAATCCCAAATACAAAATCTAACAGCACACCTAAAGGAAATAGTAGCAGAACAGCAAAGGCAGCCTAAACCCAGCAGAAGAAGAGAAATAATAAAGATCAGAGCAGAAATAAACAATATAGAATCTAAAAAAACTGTAGAGCAGATCAAGGAAACGAAGAGTTGGTTTTTCGAAAAAATAAACAAAATTGACAAACCTCTAGCCAGGCTCCTCAAAAAGAAAAGGGAGATGACCCAAATAGATAAAATCATGAATGAAAATGGAATGATTACAACCAATCCCTCAGAGATACAAACAATTATCAGGGAATACTATGAAAAATTATATGCCAACAAATTGGACAACCTGGAAGAAATGGACAAATTCCTGAACCCCCACACTCTTCCAAAACTCAATCAGGAGGAACTAGAAAGCTTGAACAGACCCATAAGCAGCAAAGAAATTGAATCGGTTATCAAAAATCTCCCAACAAATAAGAGTCCAGGACCAGATGGCTTCCCAGGGGAGTTCTACCAGACGTTTCAAGCAGAGATAATACCTATCCTTCTCAAGCTATTCCAAGAAATAGAAAGGGAAGGAACACTTCCAGACTCATTCTATGAAGCCAGTATGACTTTGATTCCTAAACCAGACAGAGACCCAGTAAAAAAAGAGAACTACAGGCCAATATCCCTGATGAATATGGATGCAAAATTCTCAATAAGATACTAGCAAATCGAATTCAACGGCATATAAAAAGAATTGTTCACCATGATCAAGTGGGATTCAATCCTGGGATGCAGGGCTGGTTCAACATTCGCAAATCAATCAACGTGATACATCACATTAACAAAAAAAAAAGAGAAGAACCATATGATCCTGTCAATCGATGCAGAAAAGGCCTTTGACAAAATCCAGCACCCTTTCTTAATAAAAACCCTTGAGAAAGTCGGGATAGAAGGAACATACTTAAAGATCATAAAAGCCATTTATGAAAAGCCCACAGCTAACATCATCCTCAATGGGGAAATACTGAGAGCTTTTTCCCTGAGATCAGGAACACGACAGGGAGGCCCACTCTCACCACTGTTGTTTAACATAGTGCTGGAAGTTCTAGCATCAGCAATCAGACAACAAAAGGAAATCAAAGGCATCAAAATTGGCAAAGATGAAGTCAAGCTTTCGCTTTTTGCAGATGACATGATATTATAGATGGAAAATCCGATAGACTCCACCAAAAGTCTGCTAGAACTGATACATGAATTCAGCAAAGTTGCAGGATACAAAATCAATGTACAGAAATCCCTTGCATTCTTAGACACTAACAATGAAGCAACAGAAAGACAAATAAAGAAACTGATCCCATTCACAATTGCACCAAGAAGCATAAAATACCTAGGAATCAATCTAACCAAAGATGTAAAGGATCTGTATGCTGAAAACTATAGAAAGCTTATGAAGGTAATTGAAGAAGATTTAAAGAAATGGAAAGACATTCCGTGCTCATGGATTGGAAGAATAAATATTGTCAAAATGTCAATACTACCCAAAGCTATCTACACATTCAATGCAATCCCAATCAAAATTGCACCAGCCTTCTTCTCGAAACTAGAACAAGCAATCCTAAAATTCATATGGAACCACAAAAGGCCCCGAATAGCCAAAGTCATTTTGAAGAAGAAGACCAAAGCAGGAGGCATCACAATCCCAGACTTTAGCCTCTACTACAAAGCTGTCATCATCAAGACAGCATGGTATTGGCACAAAAACAGACACATAGACCAATGGAATAGAATAGAAACCCCAGAACTAGACCCACAAACGTATGGCCAACTAATCTTTGACAAAGCAGGAAAGAACATCCAATGGAAAAAAGACAGTCTCTTTAACAAATGGTGCTGGCAGAACTGGACAGCAACATGCAGAAGGTTGAAACTAGACCACTTTCTCACACCATTCACAAAAATAAACTCAAAATGGATAAAGGACCTGAATGTGAGACAGGAAACCATCAAAACCTTAGAGGAGAAAGCAGGAAAAGACCTCTCTGACCTCAGCCGTAGCAATCTCTTACTCAACACATCCCCAAAGGCAAGGGAATTAAAAGCAAAAGTGAATCACTGGGACCTTATGAAGATAAAAAGCTTCTGCACAGCAAAGGAAACAACCAACAAAACGAAAAGGCAACCAACGGAATGGGAAAAGATATTTGCAAATGACATATCGGACAAAGGGCTAGTATCCAAAATCTATAAAGAGCTCACCAAACTCCACACCCGAAAAGCAAATAACCCAGTGAAGAAATGGGCAGAAAACATGAATAGACACTTCTCTAAAGAAGACATCCGGATGGCCAACAGGCACATGAAAAGATGTTCAGCGTCGCTCCTTATCAGGGAAATAGAAATCAAAACCACACTCAGGTATCACCTCACGCCAGGCAGAGTGGCCAAAATGAACAAATCAGGAGACTATAGATGCTGGAGAGGATGTGGAGAAACGGGAACCCTCTTGCACTGTTGGTGGGAATGCAAATTGGTGCAGCCGCTCTGGAAAGCAGTGTGGAGGTTCCTCAGAAAATTAAAAATAGACCTACCCTATGACCCAGCAATAGCACTGCTAGGAATTTATCCAAGGGACACAGGAGTACTGATGCATAGGGGCACTTGTACCCCAATGTTCATAGCAGCACTCTCAACAATAGCCAAATTATGGAAAGAGCCTAAATGTCCATCAACTGATGAATGGATAAAGAAATTGCGGTTTATATACACAATGGAATACTACGTGGCAATGAGAAAAAATGAAATATGGCCTTTTGTAGTAACGTGGATGGAACTGGAGAGTGTGATGCTAAGTGAAATAAGCCATACAGAGAAAGACAGATACCATATGGTTTCAGTCTTATGTGGATCCTGAGAAACTTAACAGGAACCCATGGGGGAGGGGAAGGAAAAAAAAAAAAAAAAGAGGTTAGAGTGGGAGAGAGCCAAAGCATAAGAGACTGTTGAGAACTGAGAACAAACTAAGGGTTGATGGGGGGTGGGAGGGAGGAGAGGGTGGGTGATGGGTATTGAGGAGGGCACCTTTTGGGATGAGCACTGAGTGTTGTATGGAAACCAATTTGACAATAAATTTTATATATAAATAAAAAAAAAAGATAATATATGTGAAAACACTCCGACCTGCAGCCAAGAAGTTTAAATGTTCCTAACATGCCCTGCTGTCTCGTGTAACAGATCTTTGGCATGCAAGCCATTCTGCCTAGCAATTTTCCTTGTGTCTCTTTTTTGATATCTGTTTACCCATCAGGCTTCGGGTTCCCCCTTCCCTATCAAAGTTTTCTATGGCACCTGAGAACCACACCCCCCCTCCATGTTCCCGTGACACAGGTAGCTAACAAGAGTATCACTGTCATCCCACTTTTTGGTCATGGTCTGTTTTGTTGGGGGCTTTTATTGTTGTTGTTATTAGCTGACTTGACAAGATGGTTCTTCCAAAGGAAGGCTTTATTCATTGTTCAGGTATTCCCAAGCCTAGCCCAGCATTTGGATTACTTACTTAACGAGTGAAGCAGGACAGGATGGGACAGGATGCTACAGGGTGGGATAAGAGGGGCTTATGGACTGAACTGAATCTTCCACAAACAGTTGGATCTCAGGAAAAGAATTTAGATAACTAGCAAAATATTCATTTCCACTTTACAAGTAGAAATTTGTCTCACTTTTCTGCCAAAATTACCAAAACTGATTTTCCTAGATTGAATTTTTCAACACTACTTCAAAATTATTTCTATTGTTTGGCTCAGTAGCTCAACACAGATTGAGGCAAATTCCCCTTTGTATCTCTAATGACCTTCTTTCAAAATATCTTCACAGTGCAGGTGATTTTTGGAAGTTTCTTATTACACATGAGAAAAAAATAGGAAGAAGACCACCTGAAGTGACTTAGTGTTTTATATAAATTATGTCTCCTTAGCTGGAAGTTCACACAGATGCACCTCACAGGTGAAAATATCAATGGTGATTAAAGTTCTTATTTGTATGTGTCATTGTGAAGGCGAGTGAAAAATTCTGGAAGATATGTTACTTTTCACATAGCATTCATGGTTATAGTTGGAACTGTGGAATTTGGTTCACCTCATTTTCTGAGGACTAAACCAGAGTGAAAATAGGAGAGGAGGGCACAGAAGCGTTATAGATGATAGATGACTCAACATTAAGGAACCATAGTCATACTTAGTAATAACCATATTAGTCAATTAGTGTTTGTTTGCAACGGAAAAAATAATGTTTTTGAAGTACGTTCTGTTTGTATTATAACAGCTATCTCTCATCCTTTTAGGGTTTTCCCCTAACTTTACAGTGATCTTTTTCGGGGATCGGACTACTACGGTAACTTTTAATCAGTAATGTCTTCGACATTACGTCTACCGTAAAAAGAAGGCTGAAATACAATAACATGAATTGCAAAAAAGAAAACTAATGGACCAGTTCATGGATAGTAATGCATTCTTTCCTTTCCTTTTACCTTTCGTCGACTTTGCAAAATGAACAGTGCTTCTGGGTCAAGTGAAGTTTCGCATGCAAGGTTTGTCAAGTTTCATTCCCATTTAAACCTTCATTAAACCCCCAAAGTTAGCTATGCTCTTCCAGATACCAGTGGTTTATGCTTTAATAAGTAAGGGTAGCAATACTGCTTAGTGACCCACACATGTTTTTGCAGGAATGTAGGGATAATGATGTTGCCCCTTACTTTCAGAGATACGGAGTTCACTGTCAATTATCTAGGAGTGATTGTCCATTTTGCTCATTATTTCTAACCTTTACTTCCTCTTTTTCCCCTGTCCTAATATTTTTGGACTTTGCATTGTGCCAGCAGAAAATGAAGAGGGAAAATGATGAAATACAGAATACAAATGAATATTGTGTTGTCATTTCTACTTTTTTAAAAATAATTACATCAATTGTTGATCACTTGGCTTGTCTTTGTGGACTGATCCTTGCATTGCCACCAAAAGAAATAGGTGAGTAAATTAACAGGATGGAGGTTCCAAAGGAAACAATTAAACATGCCTAGTAGGAGAAACATAATAGTTTTAGCACATCAATTATTTATATTATTTATATGAAACTATGGATTTTTAATAATTATGAATTAGATACATATCAATTAAAAATCATTCCCTACAGAGTGTCTTTGTGAAATCATTTATTACATTACTATATTAAGTTAGAATCAATTAAATTTATATATTCCATAATTATGACATGTTCCTAGTTCATATTTGAATTCATCTCCAATTATTTTCAATTTATGATGTTATTTTCTTCCCAATGCAATTTAGGCATATTAACTATTCAGTGACTATCCTTTATCCGTGTACAGCATAAAGACAATTCCTTTTTCTCTCCTACATCAAAACAAACTGCACACTGAGGCAAAGCCAAATTTCCAAAAAAATGTTCTATCAAAGAAAAGTCTTACACGATCACTATGTTGTATGCCTGAAACTAATGTAACACTGTGCATCTATTATACTCAAAAAATAATGAAAAAAAGGTCATATGCATTTCAATATCACAGAGCAGTAGAATGTGGTCCTGACATCTCTGTGAAACCATGCTTCCCACTCTTCCCCAATCTTCTACAGTCTGTACTCTTTAGACCACTTTCTTCACTGACTCACAAATACACCATGAAGTTTTAAAACCCATTTTCTGACATAGTTTTCATCATCAGTAACATACTTGCTTTAGTTCTATGTCTTTCTTCCAAAAGTACATATATTGTGAAGGCAGATAGACATGGTTGCCTATAATAGTCATCGCGATAAAAAATTGATAGCAACAGAAAGTAAACACCAATAGTAATGACAGTATAGAGAGGGTTTTGTACATTATCTCATTTAGTTCCTCACAACAACCCTTTCAGAAAGTCCTTATTACTATTGTTATACAGATTTACTTCCAAAGAAATTAAGGCCTAGTGGTTGACAGACTTGCCCAAGGTCACAAATCTGGTAAGTGAAGGATGTTAGGATCTTTTTTTTTTTTTTTTAAATGTTTATTGATTTTGAGAGAGAGAGAGAGACAGGGCATGAGTGCTTGAGGGACAGAGAGAGAGGGAGTCACAGAATCTGAAGCAAGTTCCAGGCTCTGAGTGGTCTGTGCAGAGCCTGACACGGGGCTGAACTCACAGACTGCAAGATCAAGACCTGAACCAAAGTGGGATGCTTAACCAACTGAGCCACCCAGGCACCTCAGGATTTGGGTATCTTAACCCAAACATGTCTAATGCAGTGTTTCTCTTTGAACCAGAAATCTGTGCACTTACTTACTTGTGACTTTATGGAAGTAATATAGCCTCTCTGATCCTTTATTTCTTCCTTTTTAAATATGAATCTGTATTTGTTTGTGTGCATTTTTCATAGTAGCCATTCTCCAAGGAACACTAGAAAATGCTATGTTAGAAAACAAGATTTGTGGGCTCGGTAATTTCAATGTATCAGTGTTTCTCTACTTCCAAGTGCTCTAGACAGAGCTAGAAAAGGGCACACACACAAATATCTATATCTGATTCCATATCTAGAAATTCTATTACAGCCTACAGGTTTGTGCAGATCCCTTCAATATGTATCACACACTGGACTTTAGTCTAGTTCTCTCCCTCTCAATATTTGTAACTCCTTTCTCCAATGTTCGTGAACTCCAGTTTAACTGTATGTCAGCCTATTATTAGTTTGTGAAGACTGATGTCTAATTAAATTTTATTCAAATAGCAATGAGATTACTATCTGTTTTGACCTGGTGTGATTAGCATCACATTTGGGGAAAGGTACTCATTTAGACTCCTTTTGAATATTTACTGCTGAATTTTAGATTTGTGCTAGGTTTTGGTCAACATGACCACATGACAATTTCATTCTGATTAGATTTAAATTCAAGTTGGAAATGCAAGAATAATAACACAAAGCAAGAAACGAGTGCATGTTAAATGTTTGAGCTTAGTCTGGAATTTTTCTTGGGGAGTGGAAGAAGAGATTCAGCATTTCAGTCAAATGTATTTTCTACTTTTTTTGTTTGTTTTATTTAAATTCCTGTTAGTTAACAAACACTGCAATATTAGTTTCAGATATACAATTTAGGGATTCAAATGTTTTTTATTCCAATATGTCTTTAAGGACATTATGCCTAATCCTCATGCTTAATTAGGATCAGATAAATATCTGGTAAGTTTATTAGACCTAGAGTCTACATATTCCTTTTTTTTTTTTTTTTTACATATTGCATCTTAGAATCACCATAGAGCACATGTGTGTGATCCATGTTTGAAATACGATGAGCAAATATCAATTAGGCCCATCAGGTAGACAAGAACCATTCTCATGTCTATGCACCTCTGTTAACTGTGTGACCATAGGCTTTTCAAATTCAGGCTGGTTCTAAAGGGTCTTAAATGTAGACATTATTAAATGTACACAACCTCAGAAATATCCCAAACTTAACCAATGAGATTTAACAAATGCTTTCAGAATATAGGATTGGGCACGTAAGGAGAGCTGATTTATAGCTGGAAAGGCAAAGGTCTATCTTTATATCTGGAGATGCCTGGCTTTTTGACTCTTGTCTAAGATAAAGGGAATAGGTTTTATGATGTGCTGTGTAAAGCCCAAAATTTTCCTAGTGATCTTGTCCTACACAAGATTAGCTTCTTTATTGAGAGCTCAACTGGTTCAAACAGTTTGACACGCCTGGCTTGACCATGTGAGGAACTACCTAAAGTTTTTTTTCCAGGGTGCTCCCTGGAAACTACGATTCCTCATACAAACTTGGCAGTTTAGCCAGAGACTCTTAAATTCAAATGCACAAAGACTGTCTCTGAGACCTCTGATGATTACCTGGATTCTACTTCTATTGGTGTTCTGTATGTTTTACATTGAAATGAAATCTACACATAAATATACTCTATGGGGTCTGCTAGGTTTTTAAATATCTAAAGGGGGGAGTACAATACAGCACCACACTTGACTACTCCAAATATTGGAATATTATTTTGGGCAACCCTACTATGGATTGAAGGTGTGAAAAAGTTGGTAAGCAACTTTAACCTGGTTGAATGAAACTCCAAAAAGTAAGACCCTATATTGGATAGGTAATTCAGAACAAACCAAACATATGGCTCTATTTTTCTCTGAAGGTATAGGTCTTGCAAGATTCAAAGATCCATTCTGATCCAGCTGAAGGAAAATCTGGTGTAATCTTCATTCTATGTATTAATTGGGAAAAGTTATATGGTCCCCATGATGCCTGATGCTTCCTCTGTATCCTGAAGGAAAATTCACCCCTGTAGGGAATATTAGTTTCAAAACTGATTTTGGTAAATGGAATAACATTGAAGCATGAAGACTAATTGGATACTTCTATCTAGTTAAAAGTTAGTGATGAATTGGGCTAAGGGGAAAGGGCACTTGGGTGGCTTAGTGTTACCATCTAATACCATGATTAGTTATAAAGAAAAATTATTGGGAAATATATATTTAAGTTGTGGGGTACCTGGTGGCTCAATTGGTTAAGTGTCCCACTTCAGCTCAGGTCATGATCTCACAGTTCTTGAGTTCAGGACCCATGTCAGGCTCTGGGCTGACAGTGCAAAGCCTGCTTCAGATTCTCTGTCTCCCTCTCTCTCTGCCCCTCCCCTACTCGCACCCTGTCTCTCTCAAAAATAAATAAATAAACATTTTAAAAAAAGAAATAAATAAGTTGCATTAGTATTTTCTCTTGAAGAAAGGAGGACATCTGTTCGGTAGATATTTTATAATACATTATTTTAAGCATATTATATGCCAACTGTTATATTCATTGTTCTTTTTACTTAAAAATTATTAAGTTTTATTAAAATATATGAGGACTTAATGCAGATTTTAGCTAATGATGTAGAATATTCTTTTAAGATTTAGTTGTTGTCATCTTAAGTTTATAACTTGGATCCTCTAGGAAGAAAACACAAACTGTATTAAGAAGTACAACAGATTCGTTGAGATTCATTGGGACAATCCCTGTAAAAGATAAGGGATACAGAATGTGGGAATAGGCAGGGGAAGACTTCTGACTATAATAGAGGTCTGACATCTGTGAAAGAAGAGTATGAAGGAAAAAGTGTTGACTAGGAAGACGCCCAGATGGTGGGGGCTCTTGAGAAAATCCTCGCTAACCCAAGAGGAATCTTCAATGCTAAGATGTCTTTTAAATACTTCCACATGGTCTGGAATGTTGAACCCTTGTATCATGATGATGCTCAATCATTGGATGCGGTATAGAAATTCTGTCATGTGCCATCGCACAGATACATGGCCTCAAAGCACCTGCAGAGACTGTCAGCTAACTTTCCTGCTTCTAGCAGCCTTCCTTCCTCTTGAATAGAATTCAGAAAGGCACACGATAAATGGCTGACCTCTAACTTTTTTTTTTAACATTTATCTTTTTTTGAGAGACAGTGAGAGCATGAGCAAGGGAGGGGCAGAGAAAGGGAGACACAGAATCCGAAGCAGGCCACAGGGGGCTGGAACTCACCGTGAGCTCATGACCTGAAGCTGAAGTCTGATGCTTAACCGACTGAGCCACCCAGGTGCCCCTGACATTTTCTAATACTGAGAAATTAAATTATTATGGAAGATTCTAAGTTATATTTCCTTAACAAAGAGACTAAAAAATATTTTCCAAAGAGTGTCACATTACATATTGTGCCATGGATTAATGACATGGATTAAAATATTATGAGTCCTTATTAACTACTTACTGATTTTTTCTACTAGATTTCTCTGTATTTATAGAATATATAAATCTTCCATAAGTTCTAGTATTACTAAAAATAGCAATAGACATTTGTTATTCATGGGACCCTATTTACCAACCTCAGTTCTCTTCAAAGGGAAAAGTTTTGAGACTTTTGTGTATTATAAACAACATATATTGTGATTATTCACCCTAGTTAACTAAAATTCACAACGTCCTTATCATCATCAGACCCTAAGAATTTTGCTACAACATCGATTAAGAGAATTTTACCTTTGTATTTGTCAAAACGACTCAGTAACACTAAAAAAAGAATAATGTGGTTTCAATAACATCCAAAATGGTAGGTTTTGCAAGGCAGTGTTGGCAAATACAAAGTATTTTGGGTTAAATGCCTAAGTTTGAGAAGACAAAAAAGTTAAGAATGAATTTTTTGAATAAGAAGTAACACTTAACATTTACCAAAAATTTTATATCTGGAAATTAAAGAATTACTAAAATATTGTTTCATAATAAAATTAATATACACATCCATGTACATATACGTATATACATACATAAGTATGGATACATAAATATTCAGTTACAAATGATGCATTCATTCCCCACCCTGGGAAGGTGCGCTGACTTCAGGAGGGCTGGTTCACATATGCTGAAACGAAACGCTAAGGTTTTTATTGGGTTTATATCTGTTTTCAACAGGGGGGATAACCATAAGTAAATTAGATTTTTAAAAATCATATATCTATTCTCATATTGGCCTAGTTTTGAAAATGGTTTACTTTTGTTTTATGATTGTTCTTTTTTTTTTAATTTTTTTTAACGTTTATTTATTTTTGAGACAGAGAGAGACAGAGCATGAACGGGGGAGGGTCGGAGAGAGAGGGAGACACAGAATCTGAAACAGGCTCCAGGCTCTGAGGTGTCAGCACAGAGCCCAACGCGGGGCTCGAACTCATGGACAGTGAGATCGTGACCTGAGCCGAAGTCGGCCGCTTAACCAACTGAGCCAACCAGGAGCCCCTATGATTGTTCTTTAATTGTCGATGTCTCTCCATATTTTGATTAAAGTTTCTCAGATCCCTAGCTGCTAATTAATGGGCTCTTGAACGGAAATGCAAGATGCTTTTTCTTTTATCCCCGGTTTCTGTCAAGTGGTAACTCATCTTTTAAATAAACAATGAAATGCACTGGTAGAGTGACAGTGGATATGTTTGGAGAGAAAACCTATTAACTGTTTTTTAAGCTTTATTTTTTATATCATTCTTTTTATTAAGTGTGATATTCTGAATCATATATTTTTAAGGTTTAAGTTAACTTCATTTTGTACTAATTTTTAACATTAAATGTATTATAACATTATTCAAAAATATATAAAAACATACATAAAAGGCAAAACATAACATTTTAAACACATAATTATGGAAGATATTAAAATTTGGCTTATTAGCTTGGCAGCTTTTTTTTTGTTTTGTTTTTAAATTGTGAAAAGCATAGCTCACAGCCAACTCCCTATAGCTCATTTTTCCAGCCCCCTTATAAGTAACCTCGAATTGGTGTGAACATATAAATATTTCAGATCGAAAATGTGACAGTTACATATAATTGCTCACAGACACATAGAAAACAATATGTAGGATCAGTTTTGTGTCTTTACAAAATGTCGAATAATGGCATTTCTTTACCTTTATAAAAACTATTTATTTTCCTTTAACATTATGTTTGGAGAATTATTACCCTTTCTAGCTCCCACTCATTAATCCATTTTAGTGTAATAAAATGGATTCTTTGTATGAATTAGCCACATTTCATTTTTCCTTTACCAACAAATTGAACTTTTAAGCTGCTCTGGTGTGTGTATGTATATGCACTGCCATGGAGACTAAAGGCCATGCTTCCTTCTGCACATATACAAGACTTTCTCTAGGGTAAATGACTGAATATAACGCTTAGCTATCCTTAACTTCATTGCATATTAACAATTTCTCCTCAGATTACACTCTCAGTAGCAAAGTGCTGATTTATTTTTTCTACTTCTCACCAACACTCTCTTATTAGCTGACTTATTAAATCATGTAATCCTATAGATGTGAAATTATTGTTCAGGATGGTTTTAAACCACTTTTTAAAATTTAATGATTAGCTTGAGAATCTTTCATTTGATTATTGGTTATTCAAGATTTGTCTCTATAGACTTTCTCATTTTTATTTTGGCGTGTTTTTTTCTTATTATTGATAGGTTGATGTCTTTATACATTCTAGAGTAGAATCCTTTATTGCTATGTGCATACCATGTATCATTTTTAGTCTATGATTTGTCTTTCTGTTTTGTTTATCCTACCTTTTATCATTTAAATTTTCATATTATTGCAGACAACTTTATCAAAATTTTCTTTGTGCAGTTGTGCAAATATTGTTTTGTTGTTTTTTTTTATGTGAACATGGTTTTACTTTTATTTATTATGCTTCATTTTAATTCTACTGTAGTTAACATACAATGTTATATTTGTTTCAGGTGTATAATATAGTGGTTTACCACTTCCACAGAACATCCATTGAATTATTTTATTTTATTTTATTTTATTTTATTTTATTTTATTTTATTTTGTTTTATTTTGTTTTACCTCACTTTTTATTTCTTTATTTTGAGAGAGAGAGAGAGAGAGAGAGAGAGAGAGAGAGAGAGAATGGGGGAGGGGGAAAAAGAGAGACTCCTAAGCAGGCTCTGCTCTGTCAATGCAGAGCCTGGCACAGGTCTCGATTTCACAAACCATGAGATCATGACCTGAGCTGAAAGCAAGAATTGGATGCTTAACCAACTGAGTTACCCAGATGCCCCAGTGAAAGAGTTTTTAAATATATATATTATTGGATTTGGTAAATATTGTTAAACCCACGAGAATGTAAGCTACATGAAAGAGGGATGTTCACCTGTAATGTTCACTATGGGATTCTTAACACCTAGAAGAATTTATGGTGAATGAAAATAATTTAATAAAAATGTGCTTAATTAAAACCTCAAGCAAATTTTTCATTATCTTAGAGTCATTAAGAAATGTTTCTACTAATAAATACTTTAAAAGTATTATTTTATATCTATACCTTTAATATGTTTTAAATTAAAATTAAAGATGATAAAAATAGTGTCTAATAGTATTTTTATTAATTCTTGTGTGTAATATATATATATACACATGTGTGTGTATGTGTCAATTCTTATAAAATATAGAAACTTTTTTCCAACGTAGTTCAATATCTTTCTTCCATTTGGTCTTAATGATTTTCATATATATATTACATCCATATATAGACTCAACAATTCAGTATTAAATATTTGTTTTATACCATCTAATAACTGCAAGAACCTAAAGGAAAATATTTATGCATTATTTTATATTTACCACTTTTTGGTTATTTTTTTTCTTCCTGAGGATTTGTATTACTTCTAGTGTCATTTTATTTCTGCTTGAAAAATTTCATGTACGCTAGTAACAAATTATTTCAGTCTTCATGTTTCTGGGTATGTTTTCATTTCATCTCATTTTAAGAAGAACAGTTTTGCTGGAAATAGAACTCTTGTTTGTAGGTTTATTTTTTTTTCTTCCCTTCAACATTTTGAATATATGTTATTTCATTGTATTCAGGTTTCCACTGTTTAATATGAGAAGTCTGTGTTATTTGAATAGCTCTTACTCTGTACATAGTAAATAATTTTCCTCTAACTTCTTGTAATATTATTTTACTGTCTTTGTTTTCAAAAGTCTGACTGTAATGTGGCTAGTTGTATGTCTTGTTTATCCTCTATGTATGTCATTGAACTTGTGGCTATGTGGATAATTGTTTTTCATCAAATTTAGGAAAACCTTTGACCATTCTATCTTTAAATAGTTTTTCCGTTTATTTGTATTCTACTCCTGGAAGTCACATTACATATATATTAGTATGCTTGATGTTGCCCACAGGTCTCTGTGTTTCTGTACGTTTTCTTCTATATATATTTTTTTCATTCTTCAAGTTGAATAACTTTTATTTACTTGTCATTAAATGTACTTATTTTTTCACGTGTACAATTTGTTGTGGAGTACTTCTAGTGAATGTAATTTTAATTACTAGTTTTTTCAACTTTAGACTATTTGGTTATTTTATATATTTTTTATTGTTTTGCTGATATTTCCCATCTATTTGATGGATCATTATCATCATGCTTTCTTTAATTGTTTAAACATGTATTTTTTTTCCCTAGTAGTTTGAAGATATTTTAATAGCTGCTTGAAAGTTACTGCCTGCTAAATTCAACAACCTAGCACACTCAGAGATAGTTTCTATCGATGGTTTTCCTTTCCAACTATAAATTATTTTTTCTCTTTGTTTGCTCTTAATTTAAAAAAAATCTAGACATTTAGATATGATATTGTTCAATTCTAGATTCTGAAGTTTCCTTCTGAAGGTTGTTTCTCTTTTTATTTTCTTTGTTTTAATATTTTCTTTGTAAGTTGTTAGACTAACAAGTATAATCCAACTTCCTTTTGGTGTGTTACACTAATATCTCTGCTTATTTTTTTTTATTTTTATTTCTTAAGTCTGATTCCTAGTGGTTGTTTCTATATATTCATAGTTGAAATGGTCAGCCAAAGATTATTCAGAGACTGGGTTTGAACATCTTGTGCTAGTAAGTCTTCCTTCTACCTTATATTGATAGATGTATGTGTGGGATATGGATTCTGGAGGCTTTAAAACCGAGGCAAATTTCATATTTACCTTGGCTTTTTTTTTTCTTGGCCCCTTTATCTTTCCTATACACATGCTCACAGCCTCCCTGTCAGCCAAAATAACATGTGGACAGCTTTATAGCTTGTGTTTTCCATCTTGCTCTGCAGGTGCATACAGCCATCAAACTTGTCAGTGATTTGTGGAGAGATTATCCAGCCCCTCTGTGACTGACTCATTTATAGGAACTCCCTTTTAAAATTTTTGCTCTTTTAGTGGTCCATTGTTTCTCCCAAGTAGGACACAAGATCTAACTAACCGGTTTTTAGAACTCTTTTTACTTGCCACTGAAATTGTTAGTTTTACTGACGTCACCTCTGGGCATGGGTATTTTATTTTCTGGTCAATCAAGTGAATACCCCTCATGAGTAGTATGGTTGACTTCCATGGTCTGACTCCCACTCCCACCTCCTGTAACTACCATGTTGACCAACTAGCAATGAGGGATTCTAACCGTTTACTCAAAGCTCATTTTGCATGAATATAGGCTTCTCAGTTGGTTGTATAACTTTGACTAACAAGTATATGAATGCAACATGTGACATTTTTTGATGTTTCCTTCAGTTTTATAATTTTGGGGAAGAGAAGACCTTCTCATCCCATCATACTGAAAATCACTCTCTGCCTATAACATTAAAAATCAATCTTATCTTGGAGTTACTAAGTCAAATAAGTGCAATAACCTCACTGTAAATAACTATGCAGTATTGTATCAGAATGGTAATTACTGAAAGAGACTTTTTCCTCAACCCAAAACTCTGTAAGAGACAAGCTTATGTATGTCTTGTTGGCAACATGACTTATCTATGTGGGTTTACAATGGTTTTAACTATCTTATGTATAATCTCCCACTCTTATATTTTTATGACTTCATCGCCCTCTAATGTCAACTTTTGTATATGATTTCCTTCTTCTTATCATGTGTTAGGTCAAGATCTTCTTGGTAATTCCTTTATCATCTAATCTATGCTCACATGTGATCATTTCAATGAAACCTGTTCTGATCACTCCATAATGTTACCACCTGTCTGATAACTTGTCTTCTTCATGAGTGAGTATCAATACTCATCTTTCTTTCAGAACGAACTGAGTATCTCATTGTACTCATTCCTCTGGATTATGGCTTCTCTTTAATTTTGGGAACACAGAGATTTAGCATTGACTTGTAAGCACAGCTACATTCATTTAAATATATTTTATTGTAGTTTACTAGAATTTCTGTGTTGTGTGTCATATTTCTAGAATACAAATTTTATCATATATGTTTTCATTTAGTCTAAAGCATACAGCATTTTGAAGGTTTTCCTGGGAATTAGTTATATAATTTCAGGTTTTTTAAGAAGATAAAATGATGGTGAATTACCCTGCATAAAAAGTCAATCTGAAAATTAATCATGATGAGAAAAGACAATAGAAAGAACAAAGCTAACTTATTCTTGGATAATATTATAGAGTGTGCACTTGTGGAACATTTTGCATAATTCCAGTTGCAATCTTCAAAGTATAATAACAGAAGTAAATCAATACATGATAACTACATCTTTTAAAAACCTGTTAAAAAGTAGTCCTAAGAAAATCAAGATAAATGATCAAGAATCCTTAAACATGATATAAAAATCCCAAGAGGAGAGAGAATCATTCTATGAAACCATGAGAAGTATAAATAAGTGAAAATTTTGTGACTTCACTAGATCTCAAAACCTAGCTTAAGGAATATAACTTGACACTTGATAGGTTATAATTTGGTGAGGAAGCTAGTAAGTTAAAGAGTAAGGGCGATATCCTGGACTTTTTGATACAGCTGAAGGCATTAAATGGTTATTTTTTAGTTACATATCAAAACATAAAATGAAGAAAATATTATCCTACTTTTACGAGTTAGAAATTCAAGAATGCAATAATTTTGATATCTATCTTGCCTTTCAGTATCATTATTAACAACATAGTTCTAAGCTGGATGGTTTATAATATGGTTCATTTATAGCCCCATTAAAATTTTAATACATACATACATAATATTGCACTATTTGAGGATCTATTTGTTGCTAAGTATAGCCACATATGAAGAAATATCTATGTCATAAGTAATCATACAGAACAGAAATTTATCTATGAAAGAGATAAAATCAATTCTTCAGAAACATAGTGGGAGCCAAGAGCTAAGAATCATCTTTATAAATATATAATTCATGAGTTATAAGCCATAAGATTGGCTTATTTTAAGATACCAACTTTTAAAGACATAAAGCTAAGGAATATTACAAAGTTGAATGATTACAAAGATAAATGGATATTGAAAGCCAGAGACTTAGTATTTGTCAGTCATATTACCTGACTCTATTTTTGTCTGATACCAAATAACAGATTTCAACCAAAGACCTATTTAAGAGATTATATGGCTTTGCATCTAGCTGTGAGATTGTGATATTAGAATGCAAGAAGAGGGTAACGTTATTAGTGCAATGTTGGGCAAAGGCTTCCCACCTGAGAATGTATTTAGGGAAATAGTTTAAACCAGTATTCCATTTTAATTGCCAGCTGGGAACTTCTTGAAAGTGTATTATTTTTCTATTTTCTTTGGTTGGTATATTTGATGTATTTCACGTGTACTTTAGATCAAAGATGGAGGAGATGAAAGTAAGCATTATCATTATACTTACTTTCCAAAAAGTTATCAGGGATAAATGTTAATCCTATCTATTAAAAGTATAATTCTACCAACTTGAAAGTTATATATAGATATTGAAATAATCTTATTACAAATTAGGGAGAAGAAATAAATGGAATTTTGAGAAAGAAATTTATCCCAATATTGTGGGGATATAAACATTACACTGGTTTTCCCTGGTATTTTAATGAAAGTACTATGAATTGCTGATATATACTCTATCCTTGAAAATTGCATGCTTTTATAATTAAAATATTCTGATAATAGGGTTTCACACTGCTTTATATTAAACATAAAACAATAAGAAAATGGACATAATACAAAGTATCATTAGATTACCAGTTTCTAACTGTTAGCTAATGGAACCCTAAGACATATTCCTTTAATTACAGTATTAAAAAGAACAATACCCTGTGAGCTTTAATATAATCAACACATTTTTTGTGGGAAGTGAAGACTGCTCATCTGGTTTTGTACTCTATTTTGGAAAAACAGTAAGGTATGTTTAATAAAAATGTATATGTCTTACTACATTTACTAAAGTGATTGACAAAAGCAAAAATACATACACAAGTTATCAGTGTAAATTTCCCTGTTCAAAATCAGGTAAGCATGATGTGTATTAGAAAAGAAAAAAAATCTTACATAAATATTCCTGGTATATTTTTAATCTGAAGTAGCCAAAGTATTGGACAACCTCAGTCTTGTGTTTTAATTAAGAAAATTAAGCTTTTGTGTTCTAATTAAGACTGTATCTCAAAATGCTTAAAGAGCCCATGTTACAATGCTCTACTATTCTGTCCCAGAATGAGTTTTGTCAAATTTCGGTGATTGCCACTTAATACATTATGAAGTGTTACATAGAGGGTCCATAATGATGCTCTCTTTACGTGGTTCTCAAATTCTGGATTCCAGTAATCTCTTTCTAGGAAGAGTGAAACTAAGCTTATTCTGTAGTCCCCCAGAGCCAAACCTGGGAATAGATGGAAAGCAAACTATGTAGTAATCACCAAATGGAATATGTGTATTACTTTTGGGTTGAATTCAATGTGAAAAATTTTGAATTAAATGGTTATTTTTTTTTTCTGTTAAACCTTATCTTTTGATTTTGGTCTGCATTGGTTGCTTCAGTAGGAAAAACCTGACAGTTAAGCATATAATAGTATTGTTTCCTGACAGTGAATTATGAATAAAAAAATAAGACAAATTATCACAAATTACTGCAAAAAATGCTGAAAAATCTGAGATGAATTATGAGTGCCCTTAATATTGGAGTAGACCATATAAGGTAAACAAAAATAGTGTCAAATATAATAGTCATGAAAAATTAATGTAAAATATATATTTATAGAACCTTGAGTAACTTTATCAATATGTTTTCCAATTCTTAATTTTCAGACCTCTCTAGTTCTTTTCTTCTTAAATGTCGGAGTCAATAGATAATTTTATTTAGGGAAAAAAAATCTTTTCATTTTTATATAAAGTTTATTTATTTGAGAGGGAGAGCACATGAGCAGGAAGGGGCAGAGACAGAGGGAGAGAGAGAGAATCCCAAGCAGGCTCTGCACTGTCAGCACAGAGCCCAACTCAAGGCTCCATCTCACAAACTGTGAGATCATGACCTGAGTTGAAACCAAGAGTCAGACGCTTTCCTCACTAAGCTACCCAGACACCCTGTAAGTCTTAAACAGAGATCACAGTGTAAGAAAATCCATATAACCTTTGAAATCAGATAAATTTCATCTTTGGGACAAAAATACTTGCTTTTCAGAATGGTAAATATTGGATAAAATGTATATTATACTTTTGTCATTTGCTTTCAAGTATATCCCCAGTCAATGACAGTATTTTCAGTACCAGTTAGAACAGAATGTTAATAAATGTGTAAATCCTAAAACACACTTTCAAATACCACCAGTGACTGCACCAATCTCCATATATATACTCTGGAATACCTAACCAGTAATTTTATTTTATATATTTCTCTTGAAAAAAATATCAATTTTTTTTTGAAATTCTATTGAATTACTGTTGTTAATTTTATCTTAATCCTCATTGCCTTAAATTTTAAACCCATCTTTCTCTAAAAATAAATACGTACGTCTCTTGTGCATGGCAGGTATTTAATAATTATCTGTTGATTTCAGATAAATCAGTGATATAATATTTATGTTTTCATGGTGCATTTTTTAGGTGTTCAATAATAATTTTGGCAGAGGAAAGTATTTGTTAAATTCGTCTTTTTTTGTCATTAGTTTTTGGGTGATATTGCTGAATCTAAAAATAGTGAACTCTAAAAAACAGTGATGGAAATGAATACCAACCACTTCACATTTATGGTAGAAAATGAAAGCAAAATATGAATTTAAATAAAATGTTACCTTGTTTTATAGGGTTTTCAACACTGAATTGACAATAATTTTATAATGTATAATAACTATCTTCTATTAATGCACAATATAATGTTTAGCCAAACATTAATGTATTTTCTTCCTTAGTTGTACAACTCGTTTGCAGGACTTTAAATTATGTTTCTCATATCCAGAGGGAATGGCTTTTTTCATTTTGAATCTCTGAAATAGAGGAAGCATGTTTTCTGAAAATACTAAAAAGCTTTTTATTAAGATGCAGATGTTTCTACTTTCTCGAAACTATTCAGGATAAGAGTATTTAATCAATCACCAAATATGAATGATTTAATTATTTTCCAGCTAAATGCTAATTCATTATAGCCTTGTCATGTTTTCTGTTTTATAAAATCATGTTTATAGCACATTTTTATGCAGATGAATAGCCTAAAATTGAAAACTGCTTTGTTTTTATTATTTCTCAAGTCCAGTTTAACTTGACAAAAGAATGCATGTCAATGTGAAATAAATAAGTGCAATATAAATTAAACACTTTCTTGATTTAGCAGTGATATGAACTAATTTACAAGTACTCTGACTAGCTTACAAGTTGTTAAACCTGTGGGGAGACAGTGTGGGGAGACATATCTGGATTTGTATGGACATAGGTATGCACGTTTTTACAGTGTTATATTCATCTCAGGTGTGCAGTATAATGACCCAACAATGCCATACGTTCCTCAGTGGTCATCGTGATATGTGTACTCTTAATCCCCTTTAATCTACTTCACCCATCCCCCCCCCCACCTCTGGTCTGGCAACCACCAGTTTGTTCTCTGTATTTAAAAGTCTGTTTTATTGTTTGTCTCTTTTTTCTTTTGTTCATTTGTTTTGTTTCTTAAATTCCACATAGGAGTGATATCACATGGTATTTGTCTATCTCTATTTCACTTAGCATTATACTCACTACGTCCACCCACGTTGTATGAATTCATCATTGTGTACTTTACGTTCTTTCCTAAGCAGGTTTCATTTGCCTTTCTCCCTCTCAATTTTTATTCTCTCTCATTTTTGTGTTACTAATTTCTATGGCATAAATTTTTTATGCTTAAGTTTATCTAATTTTTATCTCTTATTTTTCTACAATCAACACATGCTTTTTCAAGTGTTTCCCACGCCCTTTCATTTAAGGGACTTAAACTCCTACCTCAGAACACTATCAATAATCTGATAATAAATTTTTGCCAATTCTAAAACCAATATCTCCTTATTACTTTTTTCCTGCTAATGCTTTCACACTTTTGATCTTCTCTGTTGCAATGACACTCAGTTCATTTTGCAATTCATTATTGAATTCCTTTGTTCATGCAGCAAAAATTTATTTTTTCTATATAAAAGGTTTAAAAATGGCTGACAAGTTTCCAGATGCATTGATGATATATAATAATTACTTCCCTGATTTCAGACCAGTTCAAATTGCTTTTATCTCATTTTTCCTTTGAAAAGTTGGTCCTCTTCATTCTCCTTCCTCTTTATCCCATTTACTCATTTCTATCATTTAAGCTGTATGCTATAGACTTAATGTTTATGGCCCCAAAATTCACGTATTAAACCCATACCCCCAAATGTGATGGTATTTGAAGGTAGAAATTTTGGGATGTGATTAAATCATGAGGTTGGAGTCCTCATGAGTGGGATTAGTGCCTTTATAAAAAAGACATTAGAGACCTTCCTCACCCTTGCATCATCTGAGGACATAGCAAGCAGAGGTTTGTCAATAAATCAGGAAGTGGGACCTCACCAAAAATTACACCTACTCATTATAGCAACCTAGACAGACTAAAACACAATATTTTCTCCTATTGTTTTTCTGTGGAAAAACAGGAACTTGAACTCAATACTACCATATGACTTCACTTTTGCACATGGAAGGCTGAATAACATTACAAAATACAAAAAAAAATGCACTTTGTAGTGCAATGAGATCTCAATATTTCCGTGGAATTATCATGTGTTTCAAATAAATTCCTTTTTTCAACAAGTATTCCTAGCTTTCACCCCCAACCTTATAATTCAACACCAACACATCTCTTAGAAAATATATCCGTTTGTAATTTATCTTTGAAATTAGCATATTGTGAAACTACACATACTTCTTGCTATATTTAATAATGCTTATCTATGTCTATAGACATTTTTCCTTGCTTAGAGTTCAGTAGAAGCAGAATTTCTCTTCTTACTGAAGGCCTATTGCTGTATCTATTCTCTGACCCTATTGGCTTCTACTTCCTCCAGTGATTTCTTCATTTTCTATCTTTTCTAATCTTCTCAATTAGACCAGTTATAGTGACAACAATGACTATAGTAATAGACATAATAAACATCTATCTTTTATTAACTCTAGTTCTCAATAGCTAGCTATTATTCATTACAACCTTCATTTTAGAACTGAGCTTCCAATGTATTTCCTTGCTTATCTCTCAATTACCTATTTCAATGGTTTCCTGAAACCAACCTGCATTGCTAACAATGGCATATCATTAGCTAAATATTTGCAGTTATTATTTGGTATATGTAACTACCAACACTGCTAACCTTTCCCAACTTCTTCAAACTTCCTGTTTCCTTGGGTGGCTTCATTTTCTTTGATGACTCATTATTAATTGCCTTTGCAAAATATTTTTCATTTGCATTTCCAATGGTGAAGATGCTGAGAATTTGAAAACACCCTAGATGATAAAATATGATAAAGGATTAAAAATGTTCATTGGATTTGTTTTAAGGGCGATATTAATGTTTTGACAGTTGCATTTTCATTAATGGTGAATGGAAATCATACCGAAATCGTTTGAGGGTTGAATGCAAGGTAAGAATATGTGGCTATAGTTCAAGAAATTGACTATTGGAGGAGATAAATAGGATTCTAGATAATGGATATTTGGGGTCAAAAAAGTTTGTGTGGGTGTGTATATATATATATATATGTATATATATATATATATTCTTTTATAATTAGATCAATGTGGAATTTTTACATTTCTAAAAGAAGAAATAAGCCAGGGATTCCAAATCAGAAGGACATGGATAGTCTTGGACTTCTTATTTTCCTTTACTATCCAGTGACTTTTGGTTTCTCATACTATTTAATGGCTCAAATGTTGCTGCTTTCTAATACAGTTAGTACCTTGGTATCTAAAACACAAAACTAACCAATTTATAAAATCTGTCACTAAATCCTCATTGACTTTGGAATAAAATTCATATTTCTTACCATGGAATACAAGGTCCTTCATTAATGAGTCTCTTACTAATACTTCAGATGTACATTTTACCATCTTGTCTTCAGACATGACTTCAGGAAACTGTCTATAGATGATTGTATTTATAAGCTTTAGAAACATTAACCAAGCTCTTTATTCTTCCTGAAACACTCTTTGTTCCCCTCTCCACTTGGTTGGTTCATTGTTTAGTATCCAGATTATTCATTTATTCAACAAATATTTGTTATGAATGCATGAAGCACAATAATAAGTGTTGGTGATACAATGAAGAAAAAACAGGTTTTATAAAAATATTATGGTATTTAATCTAACAAATAAGCACTAATAAAATGAGGTAGAATTACAGGATACCGTGAAAATGTAAAGCAAGATGTATTAGCTCTTTGTGAAGGTTCAAGAATCGTCTAGGAATAAATAGTACTTAATATGAAAATTGATTGACAAGGAAACTTAAAATCAGAAGTGTTTAGGAAAATCACTACAAGAGAAGAAACTATATACTTCAAAATGAAGCTAGACCTTAGAACATTGGAGGAATGAAGAGAAGGCCAGAATACCCAAAAAGAAATTTAACAGTGAGAAAGAATAGCACAAACTTCGACTAGACATATAAACCAGGACACAATTATGTAGGAGTTCATAAGCCATGGTAAAAACAAAATAAAATATGGTTGTTCTTTTCTCTAAGATCGGAGGAAAATTTTCTATATGTCTTAAAGCAAATGTGTGACACTATCAGATGTGAATTTTTAAACCATAATTTGAGATGTTGCCGGAGAACAGATAGACTGCAAATACACAACGGTGAATATAGGGAAACGGATTAGGAGGTTATTACAGACTTCAGATAAATGATGATGAGTTAAACAAGGATGCTGGAGTGGCGGTGGAAAGAGAGGGTTCGCTGAATATTTTAATAGAACTTTATGTTTTATTTGGTAGTGGAGACAGGAAAAAGGAAATCTAATGTTATTTTCTCCAGAATGTTTACTGGATTCCTGTAGTTTCAGTTAATAGCCACTTATATGCATTCCAGGCTTACCTCAGTCTTAGAAGTGGCCAAATTTTGTTATTAGTATTCATTTATCTTTCTTCTTCTGAACTTATAAGACATTGAGAGCAAAAACTGTATCCCTCTGTTAATCTCTGTATGTTTCGGGTCCAATTCAGTGTCTAAACTATTTGTGTGTGTATGTGTGTGTGTGTGTGTGTGTGTGTGTGTGTGTGTGTGTTAAATAAATGTAAACAATTTCAGGGATGAGAGAAAAATATTTTGGAAACTCTGAGTGACCTTTGACTTTATGTTTGTTCCTAAAACTCATCATTTCTCTCCCTCTTTCTATTTTCCGGGACAAACCTGTGTGTGTGTGTGTGTGTGAAGTGAAAACCTACGATTTTATTTACCCACATGAGTATCTGAAATCTTATTGACTCAGGAAATCACGGCCCTTTAAATCTCATGTTTGGAGAACTTTTAACCCAAATAATAGTAATGATAATGGTTAATGGAAAGATCTTTAGCAACAGGATTGTGGCATATTGTAAACAGCACTATATTTATAATCAGTAAACCTTGGTCTAATACTGCCTAGTTCTGAGGTCTTGAATAAAACGGAAGGATTGTTTGGCATTTGCATAGAAAATTACCCCTTTCCTTGTACTTCTCCATACATATGCAAGTGTTCTGCCTCTCTTATTACCTCTCTTATGCTATTCCAATGGCTACATTCCACAGAGAGTTGTTGGTACCTCCCAGACATAAATAAAAAAGAATCAATTTCCATAAATGATACAGCCTGAGGAGTAAATTTGAAGACTTGGAAAGCAGCCAGTTCTCTAGGTTTGCAGCAATGTTTCCTGCATTGCAAATGGGCTGCGCTGGGGGCATGTGAAGAAGTGAAACAGCAGGCCCCTTACTCATCTGCAGACTGCTGGGCCTTGGTGAGTCCACCACAGGCGGGATGGCTAGAGGATGTGCTCTAAAAGGCCCTGGTGTACTTCTGACCATATGGTAAAGCTGTGGAATGCTGGGAAACATGAGCAGCCACACAGTTACCTGTTGTGCCCCAGTTAGAAACCCTGTCACTTCTGAATTATCTAAAAGGCCCAGAATAAACAGTATTTGGCTAAGAAAAAAAAATACTACTTATTGTTACTAGTTACTCTGCTAGTTACTAGTTACTTTAACTTAATTTCTCATTTGTTCTCTTTATTTTAACTCTTCCTGTGTTGACGTTTGATGATGAAAGGGTGGCCCTTCATGTCTTTAATATATAAAACAAGAAAGGACTTAGGGTAGATTGATATCATATGTCAATCTACCATAAGCATTTAAGCAGCAATTTCTGATACGAAATAAATACCACAATAAATATGGCAGAGCGATCTTCTGGTATAAATGTTATATGTTTAACATATTAGGATTTGTCTTAGCTCTGTTTACTGTAGCAAAATACAATGGACTGGGAGGCTTACAAACAATAGACATTTATTCTTCATAGAACTGGAGGCTGGGAAGTCCAAGATCAAGGCACTGCCAGATTCCGTGTTTGGTATAGGCCTTCTTCTTGGTTCACAGGTGGCCATCTTTTCCCTGTGTCCGCACATGGGAGAAGGGACAAGGAATCTCTCTGGTGCTTCTTGCAAGGACACTCATCTCATTCATAAGGGTCTTCAGAGTCTCCCTCAGTTCTCAGTCCTCCACATCCCAGCTTGTAGCGTTCTATACAAGAAGTTCATTGCAAAAATGAAGGTCACATTGCTAAGGAGACAAAGTAGAAGTTGGAAGACACTTCTTGTGATAAGAAAGGCACTTTTTATTTGACCCAGACAATGGAGTTGATGTTCGTACAGAGTCAGGGAAATATGATTTGCATTCTATAAATATCCATACTAAATACCTCTTAGAGTATTTTAAATTTAGAAAATACATATTCTACATATTCCCCATTTAACAATAAATTAATTATAGTATTTCTGTATGTAACGAGTTATATACTGTACTGTTGAGTATATATGTAATATTCACTTTGATTTTTCATTTTTATCTGGTTTATTTTTAATAAAAATAAAATACTATGGGTCTTCATAACAACTTGCAAAGTAAGTATTTGAATCCATTGTTGTTAACTGTATCCGTTCATTTAAAAAGACAATCCATACATTTTTATTGAGCACAAATTATGTTCATGATAATGTTATATTCTATAGAACTAATAAAGAAAAAACAGCTTCTGTTTCAGATAATTTACAGTATGAACAAAACAAAACAAAACTGAAAACAACAAAATCAATAAATAACTCAGGGGCATCAAGGAAGAAATAGAGTGAATTTTGGTGGAAGATTGTATCTGTAGACAACATAAGGCAAATATTTCATAAAGTAAAAATTACTTTTGGAAATGAGTTAGCAAGCCATCATATTGGGGATTATATATTAGTTCTTAACTAAATCAACACAATAAATTTTCCTTACTATTTTTCCAGTTGACTACTACATGAAGCAGTTGACTTTCTTGTGTTGGAGGGCCAAGAAGTAAGAAGGACATATGTGATCTTCAAAGACTATTCAATTCAGTTTTTAATTTTTTTTAATGTATACTTATTTTTGAGAGAAATAGAAGAGGGGGGGCAGAGGGAGGAGCAGAGACAGAGGGAGACACAGAATCCAAAATAGGCTCCAGGCTCTGAGATGTCAGCACACTGCCCTATGTGGGGCTCAAACCCATGAACTGGGAGATCATGACCTGAGCTGAAGTTGGATGCTCAACTGACTGAGCCTCCCAGGAACCCCTCAATTCAGTTTTGAGAGTGGCAATTGGGTACTAAAACTGGATGAAGGAAGAGTACATTCACTTTTACCATCTCATATTCATTAGGAGACATTTACTCATTGGGTACAATGGCAAGTAGCAGCACTATTTAAATTGCTGTGTTGTACTTGCAGGCTCATTATCTTTCTCTTCCTCTCTGCTTTCCTCTTTCTTTTAATTTTTTCATGCAAAAGCTTCTTTGATTTCCAATAGATGAGAAATATATGCATACTGCTTCTTCAATATTATTTAAAAATAGACCGAAGACTTTCATGTAAAAAAAAAAAAAAAACCTACATTCACCATAAAGCCCACATATGTAAATATTGGTTATAAGTGGCTAAAGTACAATTGATGTTAAGGCACTTAACCATCAACCATCTCTGAAAAATCCAAACCTGCAAGAATTGCCTTCAAATTTCACCAAATTTATCTTATCCTTGGTATGCATAAAACATTAATACTTATCATATAAATGATTTCTGAGATAAGAACAGCATGAGATTTTAGCAATAATGAGTATCAAAACAATTTTTAAAAGGGATAAATGTATTCTCAAAGCACAACATAAAAAGATACTCTTGGGGCCTCCGGGTGACTTAGTCAGTGAAGCATCTGACTTTTGATTTTGGCTCAGGTCATGATCCCTGGGTTCATGCGTTGGGCTCTATGCTGACAGTATGGAGTTTGCTTGAGATTCCCTCTCTGCCTCTACACCTCCCCTCTTATGCTCTCTCTCTCTCTCTCTCTCTCTCACACACACACACACACACTAAAGAAACTCTTATTGCCAGGGTCCAGCTCCAGCAGGTCCAGGGGTTCCCGAAGGATGAACGGCGTTGGCAAAAAAGTGAAAATAAAATAAAACAAAAATAAAAATGGACACAGACAACAGCAGTGTGTTAGACTGGCCGCTTAATTGTGGCAAACGTGGCATTATATTTGTTAGCAATTTCCTTATAGCGTGCGTCATCTATATTTTCTAGCATTACCTAATTCTAAAAATGTTCCCATGTGTAATCACCCATTAAGGAATAACATGGTTATTTTCTCATAATGTTCCCTCCTGCCCTTTGCTTATTGATTAATTTCTTACATTATTTTCATTATGTATCTACATTTATCTATAATCTATAAAGCATTTGCTTTGCTGTTTTCATGAAAGGTCATCTATCTCTCAACACCTCAAGTGGAACAGCTACAGGGACATGACCTCTTAGTTGTTTCCCCGAAACGTTTGTGGTTCAAGGAACAAAAAAGTATTTGCCTCGGTCTGAGGTGCCAGGAGGGGGCCAAGAGGGCCTCAGGAGGGGCGCCTGGGTGGCTTAGTCGGTTAAGCATCCAACTTCGGCTCAGGTCATGATCTCCGGGTCCATGAGTTCCAGCCCCGCGTTGGGCTCTGTGCTGACAGCCCAGAACCTGGATCCTGTTTCAGATTCTGTGTCTCCCTCTCTCTCTGACCCTACCCTGTTCATGCTTTGTCTCTCTCTGTCTCAAAAATTAAAAAAAAAAAAAAAACGTTAAAAAAAAAGAGGGCCTCAGGAACCCACACCTTGTACATTCTCAGAGAGACAATGCACCTAGGAACTAATGAACCATTCCGTACTTTAACCAACTAGGTTCAATCATCTGGAATGCCTCCTGAGGGCCAAGTGGGCCTAAGGGTTGGAGTAACTTGTGCCTATAGGTACACTCCTTTGTTGCTGGAGTGGGGTTTTCAAATCTATTTGTCCCTCTTTGGCTGGGAAACGTACGAGGCTATCCTTCCTTTAGGTAGAGGAGTCTTTATAGGGGGTGGCAAGGGTTAAATGTAGGGCCACACAATTTCCTTTCGGAACCTTATTTCTTTCCCCAATGGTTCTTTTCCCAGGGGGTCTGTCGAAGGCAATTCCCCAACAGACAATCCCCCAGGTATTTTTATTAAGGCCAAATTACATAAAATTGGGAGTACAAGAAGCTTCACTGTCGGTGCTCCGCCCTGCAGTCCCGATCCGTCCACCGTCCAGGCCCTGCCATCAGGCTGGTTGGATAGCTCGGCTTCTGGCATCTTATCTCACAAAAAATGTTTTTTTTTTTTTTTACTTGAAAGTTGTTCACCTCACATATTTTCTGACATTGTGCTACAGTCTCTCAGGGCTAATAATGAACTGTGAAGGTCAACTCTTCAATCCTCTTCTGGTAGGAGGACTCCTAATTTAGACTAGGACATCCCAATACAGACAGACAACGTAAGAAAGGAGACAAAGAGGTAGAGAGGTGACAAAAGAAGAGGGGGGATTGTAGGAGAGGAGGGATGAATGGGCTGGAGACAATCAATAAGAATCAGAGTTCATTGTTCTTTCAAAACATCAACAGACTCCACTCAACTTATTTACCACAGGTTTGCTAATCCCGTGGTCTGGAATTTGTAGGAGAAGCAGACTGGGCAGGGGTGGGGTGGCATGTAAGGACAAGAAGGGGAAAGAGGAGGAAGAGAGGAAGATGGAGAAAAGAGAAGAAAAAGGAAGAAGAGCAGAAGGGGAAGGAAGAGAACCAGACCACTGACACAAGAATGTTGTGAAGTAGATTAGGGGCCCAGTACCATTTAAATTCATTATCCTGCTCTAGACACTCTACCATGGACCCTATATTTCTTCAGAAACACCAAATACTGGTAAGAGAGAGATGGGTTAGCTGTTATTATAATAGGTTAAACAGGATTTATCGATTCAGCTCAAGAACAAAGCATGTTGGAATTCAAGAAAGAAGCAAAACTGACCAGTCCACACACTCTTGACAAAATACTAATTTCAATGACTGCATTAGGTCCTGCCTCAAGCATAAAGATCCACTTCCCATCCCCCTCCCAAGACAACTCATTGCTCTATAAACCACAGCATGTATATGTGAAGCAGGACATTTATTACATGAGTGAAATGCCTCAAAGTCTTCTGTGCTAGGCTAGGAGTCAGAAAACAACTATTAATGGTTGGGTGAAAATGATGCCGTTGAAAAAAGCTTACATATACTACATTCATCCAACACTTTCCCACTACAGCAAAACAAGCCTGTTTTCTTCAAAAGCTTACACATAAAATATACACCTAGATGTAAATGGTTCAAAAATATTAGTCTCATATAATGTTATTTCAAGATATATAAGCACAACTGTAGAGTAGTTTAAGAAGCCATGGTGTATACAATTAAATAGAACATGATTAATAAAACAAGAATACATTTCAAATTTTATGGCCATTTGTAGAATATTCTCTTTGTGGTATATTTAAAAAAAAACAGGATCAAAAATCAGAGAGCCTGATTTCATGTTTTGGGTGGAAGAGGCAAAAGAAGTTGAATCTTAAGTAAGTCATTCTACTTTTAACAGTGTTTGTTTCCTTTTCGTGAAATGGGGTATGGTACAGAGCTGTTATTGAGATGGGGAAGATGAAATGTGACTGTTAAGTTGAGAAGCTCTCAGGTTTTAATGGGATAAAAATATTATTCATAATGTTTTTAAAATGTAATGCAAAATCCAGGTAAACATATCATTAGTGAAATTCCAGGCCGTAATGATGCAAACAATATTCTTTTGTTTCCAAAATGCAGTAAGGAAGTTGGAGTTTGCACTGATCATAATCGGAGAGCCTTGGAGACGTTACAGATCGTTGGTAACAAAATTGGGAAGTAATTCTTTTCTTTGCTTAGAATCATACATATGTAATTCAGGAAGTTGGGATTGATATCACAAGTGCAGAAGCCTAGTCTGTTAGAGCATTGGGTACCTTGTACCCTATTCAATTTCTTGGTACATAATGGTTGTTCAGAAATTAGTTTTTACTATTGTAATAAAAGAATGAAACAAACCCATGTTTTGATTATTTTTAAGTAGTTAAAATATTCTCAAAGTGCTGATTAAATAAGAAATAAGTGAACATGCCTAAACCCAAATGATGAGATTATTCCTTGGGATATCTCTCCATAGAAATATCTGATTGTAAGTCATCTGTTCTTCAATCTGTCTACTAGAGCGAAAAGTGTCTCCATGTCTAACATCTTCTCAAACAGAGGGTTAGCAAATTAGGAAGGTCCAGAAATTCTAAATCACTAAGATACAATTCAGCTCAGCCAAGTGGCAGCATTAATAATGTAACAAACAGGACATGTTTGTAACTTCCTGCTGATGAAAGACCCAACTGTCTCATAATTAAAACAGTATTCAAGGCAGTAACAAATTTGTAACTACCTGCTGGTAAAAGACATGCTTGCCTTATAATTAACATGATATTCCAAGACACCATTCTATTTTATAGAAATCTTAAGGATCTTCCTACAAATGCCTGGGACCAAATATCATCTTTTTTAAATTGTTTTACTCTGCACTTAAACTTTATCAATATAATGGCTATAAACGACCCAAAAGGGCCTTTTTGGGCATATAACTTATACTCAGTGTGGCGAATCGATGATTTCATGTGGCAAATTCTTCAAACTCTTCCTAGAATGAATTTAACTTTAACTTGGGAAATCATTCTCATTCTCTCTCTCTCTCTCTCTCTCTCTCTCTTTCTCACACATGCACACACACACACACACACACATTCACACACTGTATTATTTCTATTGCCTGAAAATAAGTAAAACCAGAGATAATCTAGCATCTTCTGCATATGGATTAAAAACAGTTTCCATATAACATGGATATGCATAAATAGTCCATGTGTCATATTTTTGAATTAATAAATCCAGTTTACTTCTAACCTCAAATTAATAATTATACAAATATGTATATATATACAAATATACATAGATTTATATTAATATCATCCTGTAAGTCTCTCCACTGAATTATTAATTTAATTTTATTTTATTATATGTATTTTTTTGTATTTCTTATTCTCTTTCTATGGAAAGCATATATTAAAATACAGTTATCACACATTTATGTTTCTGTAAACAACATATTGTTTGGTTTTCTTGTTTTTAAACTTTATAAAAATGGCGTCATACTGAATGCAGTCTTCTGTTACTTGATTTTGTCTCTCAACATTATATCTCTGCCATGTCGCTAGGGGTGATTGGAAACTTTTCACTTCACCTCTGTAGAGTTCGTTGTGTAGATATACCAAAACTTAGTTTTATCCATTTCTAATCAATAGCAGTTGAGGTAGTTTCCTTTTTTTGTTGTTGTCGTTGTTGTTCCTAGGGACATTCTTACACAGCTTACCTGATGCACGCATTCATAAATTTCTTCGAATAACTTACCGGGCAAGGAGGATTTGCAAATGTTTAAGTTCATGAATGGCATCATCTTGTCTTCCAACATGCTTGCTCTCATTTACATTCCTACCAGTTAAATGTAAAAGTTCTTACTGATACAGATCCCTACCAGCCCGTGGTGGTGTAAGACTTCTTCATTTTTGCCAACCTAGTATAAAATTGTAGCTCACGTTGTCTTAATCTGCATTTTCCTGGTTACTAATGATGTTGGTCTTTTCATGTGTTGATTGTCTTTCATATCCTACATCTGAGAAATGCCTGTTTCTGTCTTCCGTTCATGTGTTCGACTGGGCTGTCAGTTGTGTGTGTTGCAAATAACTTCTCCTCCAGCTGATGGCTTGTCTTTTCATTTTTGTTGTGATGTCTTGATGAGTAACCATTCTTAATTTTAACGTAACTGAATTTATGAATATTTTCTTTCATGGTGGGTACTTTTTATTTTGTTGAAGAAAGCCTTTCTTGTTCTGAAGTCATATTCTGTTTTCTTCTCCTTTCTTATTTCTTATTTATTCATTTATTTGTTTTTATTTTTTTAGTTTACACCCAAGTTAGTTAGCATATAGTGCAACAATGATTTCAGGAGTAGATTCCTTAATGCACCTTACTCATTTAACCCCTGCCCCCTCCCACAACCCCTTCAGTAACCCTCTGTTTCTTCTCCATATGTAAGAGTCTCTTATGTTTTGTCCCCCTCCCTGTTTTTATATTATCTTTGCTCCCTTTCCCTTGTATTCATCTGTTCTGTGTCTTAAAGTCTTCATGTGAGTGAAGTCATATGATATTTGTCTTTCTCTGACTGACTAATTTTGCTTAGCATAATACTCTCTAGTTTCATCCACGTAGTTGCAAATGGCAAGATTTCATTCATTTTGATTGTCAAGTAATGGAGTATTATATATATATATATAATATATATATTATTATTATATATATATTATATATATATACTATATAATATACTAATAATATATATATTATATATACACACACACACACACAAATATACACCATATATAAGTATATATATATATATATATATATATATATACCACATCTTCTTTTTCCATTCATTCATTGATGGATATTTGAGCTCTTTCCATACTTTGGGTATTGTAGATAGTGCTGCTATAAACATTGGGGTGCATGTGCCCCTTTGAAACAGCATCCCTGTATCCCTTGGGTAAATACCTAGTAGTGTACTTTCTGGGTCGTAGAGTAGTTCTATTGTTTATTTTTTAAGGAACCTCCATACTTCACCAGGTGAATTCCAGAGTGGCTGCACCAGGAGTGGCTGCATTAGGTTGCATTCCCACCAGCAGTGCAAAAGAGATCCTCTTTCTCCGCATCCTTGCCAACATCTGTTGTTGCCTGAGTTGTAAATGTTAGCCAGTCTGACAGGTGTAAGGTGGTACCTCATTGTGGTTTTGGTTTGTATTTCCCTGATGATGAGTGATGAGCAGTTTTTCATCTGTCCTTAGGTCATCTGGATGTCTTCTTTGGAGAAGTGTCTATTCATTTCTTCTGCCCGTTTCTTCACTGGATTATTTGTTTTTGGGTGTTGAGTTTGATAAGTTCTCTATGGATTTTGGATACTAACCTTGTGTCTGATACGTAATTTGCAAATATCTTCTCCCATTCCATAGGTTGCCTTTTAGTTTTGCTGATCGTTTCCTTCACTGTGCAGAAGCTTCTTATTTTAGTGAGGTCCCAACGTTCATTTTTGCTTTTGTTTCCCTTGCCTCTGGAGACGTGTTGACCAAGAAGTTGCTGCGTCCAAGATCAAAGAGGTTTTTGCCTGCTTTCTCCTCAAGGATTTTGATGGCTTCCCATCTTACCTTTAGGTCTTTCATCCACTTTGAGTTTAATTTTGTGTATGGTGTAAGAAGGTAGTTCAGGTTCATTCTTCTGCATGTCGCTGTCCAGTTTTCCCAGCACCACTTGCTGAAGAGACTCTTTATTCCATTGGATATGCTTTCCTGCTTTGTCAAAGATTAATTGGCCATACGTTTGTGGGTCCATTTCTGGGTTCTCTATTCTGTTCCATTGATCTGAGTGTCTGTTTTTGTGCCATGAATTATGAATTTTACTTTTTTTAATGTTCTTTAAATTTTTTGAGTACAGATGACACACAATGCTACATTAAATTCAGGTGTATAACATAGTGATTCAGCATCTCTATGTGTTGTGCTGTGCTCACCACAAATGTAGCTATAATTTGTCACCATATAACACTATTACAATATTATTAACTATATACTCCACCATGTGCCTTTTATTCCCATGACTTATTCATTCCATAACTGGAAGCCTATATCTCCTGCTTTCTTTTGCCTATTTTACCCATTCCCCCACTCCCTGCCCTTCGGGCAGCCATCAGTTTTTTTCACTGTATTTATAGGTCTCACTTTGTTTTTTGTTTGTTTATTCACTTGTTTGGTTTTCTTTTGTTTCTTTTGTTTTGTTTTTAGATTCCATATATAAGTCTGGATATTTAAAAAATATTAATTCTGGGGTGCCTGGGTGGCGCAGTCGGTTAAGCGTCCGACTTCAGCTCAGGTCACGATCTCGCGGTCCGTGAGTTCGAGCCCCGCGTCGGGCTCTGTGCTGATGGCTCGGAGCGTGGAGCCTGTTTCTGATTCTGTGTCTCCCTCTCTCTCTGCCCCTCGCCCGTTCATGCTCTGTCTCTCTCTGTCCCAAAAATAAATAAACGTTAAAAAAAATTTAAAAAAATATTAATTCTAATACATACATGCAAGTATTTATAGCAGTGGAACAAGAGACTTTATATATTTTTTTAGAAAATGTCTATGCCATGTAAGAGTCATTATTTTATTATCAAATATTCAGGTCTAATATAATCCCTATAAATTAAAGTGTGTTAAAAAATCTATTTTGAGTTTTCAGTTTAAATGTAGAAACAAGAATGAAAAAATATATGTTTTCCTTAAGAGTCATCAGTAAGTTTAGTTACTTTTAAAAACCTTAATATTATGTAGGTTTTGTTTTATTTTTACATACAGAATAGAAGACTTACTAACTTCAACAAAACTTAGGGAATGTCTCTTTTGAGAAAACTAGTAGTGTGACGCTTTTGACAGTTCTGTGATTTCCTTTTGGGTGACCCTGAATTGATAATGATATCTTACGTTTAAGAAGGATCATCAATCTTGGAGCATCTCGGTGACAATCTCAGTGTCAATTTCTTTATCACATTGGATATATATCTGAAGCACTTGTACTTATGCTGAATTAAGAGGTCCTGATGGGCTGCACATATAACCACTAGCACAGAACAAAGTTACCCACTCTTTAAAGAAATAGACACAATTAATCTCAATCTAAGCAAAAAAAAAAAAAAAAAAAAAAAAGTGATTGAAAATCGTGGGGAAACAATCATGAAACCAAAGTGATGATGGATTTCATTTTGCATCAAGAGCTAAAATATTTATCATTTATAGATTAATCATTTCTCAAAAATGTTATAATTTGTGTAACTGGAAGAAACATTATTTATACCAATGTGTCAAATTTTAAATTGTGCATTGCTAAATCTTAATAATAATATTAAAAAAATAAGATTATTTAAAAAAAATAAGCATTATAAATTCATCCCTCAATATTTCCAGAAACTTCAATTTACAGGTTTGAAGAATATACTCCTTGACATGAATTCAGATTACATTATATAATATTTTTGAAGTCAACCTCAATGATTAATTGAAATACCTTTTAAAAATCTTAGAAATAATGGTGCTTGGGTGGCTCAGTTGGTTGAGTGTCAGACTCTTGGTTTTGGCTCAGGTTGTGACCCCAGGATCCTTCATGGGACTGAGCCCTGTGTTGGGCTCTGCGTTGAGCATTGAGCCTGCTTGGGATTCCCTCTCTTTCTCTCCCTTGCCCCTCTTCCCCACTCATACTTCTCTCTCTCTCTCTCTCTCTCTCTCTCTCTCTCTCTCTCTCTCTTTCAAATAATAAATAAATAAGTCTTAGAAATATTATTTTGCTTTAGTATAGTGTGAGATATATGATCAAAGCTTCCTTTAACTTTTACCCCATTTTTTAAAATGCAGGTGACCTCCTCAAATTTTATCTCTGACCTAGAATTCTATGAGCTCCAAACTCCATGTGCAACTTGCTGTCAATATCTCCCCTCCCTCTTGTCTCAAATCAAAATTTTCTTAATCAATTGTCCAATGTTACTCACCTCAAGTAAACAGATATGCATCCCTCCAACTGCATAAGGCAAACACTTTTCTAACCCAATGTCGTAAATTTCAAACATATAGCACCATCGCTTATGGTTTTACTATACCCATAGCCTTTAAATAGCCCTTCCCTTTCATATATATTCTATAAATTATTCACTTTTCAGTGTTGCATCTTTTCTTGCCAGGACTCTGTTTAATACAATAATTGTATGTAACCCCAATATTTTTGTGAAGATTAAATTTATCAATATATAGAGAGAAAGTAATCAGAATAGCTCTCATAACAACAGAAACTTTAATAAATATTCATCATTTTATACCAAGTATTTCAAGTGTAGGTATATTTTACATTGTAGTACTTTAGGCCTATGCTTTTCCAAGAATAGTAAAACATCTCTGTTAACTTTTGACATACAACTGCTTTATATTTGTATTCATAAAAGCATATAGGCATATTGATAGATATATATATGCACAAATACAATACAGTTCCTCCAATTTTCCTGATCAGTGACACTTCCTAGGTTCCTTTTAAATTTGACTTAATATGTAATATGCTCCCTGTAGATTTGAACCAATTGTGTAAGTTGCAACAATCACGGTAAAATTAAGAAAATTACTGAGATATATTCAATTTAGTAGACATCATTATGTAAGTAATATATTTATAGCATGATAATATAAGTGTTAGCCACATGTTGACTATTACTTACTATTTACATTTCCTTCTTACTTATTTATCTTTTAACTGAAGAGTTGAACCATGAACAAAATCTTTGGACAACACCTGATTTAGACTAGCAAACTTGGACCATTTTTGAAAGATAGAATATTTTGATAAAGTTATTTTTTTTTTAGTCATAAGGGAAAATGACCCTCTCCAAAAAAAATACTTTATATGCTGCCTTAATTTTAGTTCACAATCCTCAAGACACATTCACTGAGAGAGGATCGTGTAGCAGGAGATCAGTATGATATTCTGTGGTATGTTCAAATGGTTCAGATCTCTTTTGGTTGTATTATGACATGAACTATTGGAATTAATATGACTTGAAGCAAAATTGGAAATGGCTATTCTTGTCCACTCCCATACAAATGTCAACTGTTTCTGATCCTCTTAGGTGATTTCCATGGAGAAGAGAGTAGTCCTTAACAAATTTCTGAATAACATGTGAAATATCTGGCACCATACCTGCAATTATGGCTACTACCTGGTTGAGCTTGTGACAGTCTACAGTTCTTCTCCAGGGGTCATCTGCATTCTCCAGGAGGCAGACTGGTAAAAGAAGCCAAAATATGATAGGTATAATCACCCCTGCATTTACTAGGATTTTAATGGTAGAACTAATCATTGCCATCATCCAGAAGATGAAACAAGGTTTTTAAATTAATTTATTATTGATTGATTGATTGATTGATTGATTGATTGATTTTTCTTGGCTAGAGGGAGGCATCACATTTCATAGGTTTCTACTTGGTCTTTCCCATTGTGATAAGTTATTTATTCCACATTCCAAGGAGCCAATGCTCAAGTTACTCACTTTTCATTCCATTTACCTTCCATTATGTATTTTGGAACCCCTGGGTGGGCCTGAAACATCAGAGATTCCACTTTGAACCAGAATTTAGTCAGAAACACATTTAATAATCTAGACCCTCTTAGTCTCCATTCTGACAGAAGACATGATGATACTATGAGTTTCAGGCAAACAATGTCAACTCTGATCCTGTGTTCATTGCCTTTGAAATGTCTGGGTATTTCCCTCTCCTCAAAGTTCAAGTTTACTGGAGCACATGGATGAAGCCCTTTTCTGTCTTTAATTGTTGTTGTGTTAAAGGATCCTTCCTTCTAGGGATCCAACCACCTCTTCGGTCATTGGGTTCCAGATCCAAAATAATAGATTATGTCCAGGTACTCAGCAAAGGATTGTGTTTTTTTACTGGGGCAATTGCCTCAGCCTCCTGCTACTTCATTCTCTATTTTATTTAATTGCGTATGTTAAGTAACAACATGTTGACCGCTAATCTATTTTGTCTTTAGGCATGGCATACTCTGTTAACATCCTCACAACCCCCCATGAGTCATGTCTCTTCATTTTCCCTCCAATTTGACTGGTCATTGCAGTAATTATAGCCTTCCATCCTCTGGAGATTAATGTTGTCACCTGGCTTCTGTTAATTTAGGACCTATCACTTACAATGGACATTAATGAGCTCCATTTTGTGATGGTGTCTTTTCCCTTCATACCTGACATGCAGAGGGCAACCACCATTGAAATTTTTAGTGATGTTGATGCCCTTCCTATAAATGCATTGTAGATGACCCTGGTGAAGCGTGTGCCCTCTTGGCCTATCCTGTAAAATGTAATCAGCTGGTTGCTCTTTTGGCCTTATCCTGTATACCATCCCAGGATGATCTCTTCTTTTAATCTCTTTATTCCTACTTCTCCTGTCTGCCAAAACACCTTGGTCAGACCTACTTCACCCAACCTCTAAGTGATACCTGGTAGTGAGTTTGCACCAGCATCTGGAGTTTCTTCTTTGATAATGTGCACCCAGGTCAACTATTTCTTGTTTATCCAGTATTACATTCTGGTTTCTTTGATCACACATTAAAAACTCAATCTCAGGATGAGATTAGCCTCAATCTCAGGCCTTGCCCTCTACCAGTACAAATTAACTAATTATTACCTTTCCTTTTTATAATCTCTCTCCTCTCTTATCAGGCTCAGCATGCCTTAGTCAAGGTATGCTGCTGGAATTAACTCTGATTTTGGTGGATGAAGCTTCTGAGGGAGGCAAAAGTTTCATAGCCATAGGAAGGCCTTTTCCATCACAGGGTACTATTAAGGTGTACTAATGTCTTACTTCTGAAAGCTTTGAGGGCCCAAGATAATATGCAAATCCAATATCCACAGGTATGCCATACATATGCCCCCATCCCATGTGTTAGGGGCCCAACTAGGGTCCTGACTTTAACATAACAGATCTGTTTTGAAGGAACATTAAAAGGCTTCTGGATATCTGTGATTTTATCAGATGTTCAATCTGTTATTCTGTAGTTTCTACTCTTGACCAAAGAGATCTTTTGGCTCTCATAGCCAACATCCAACTGCTCATTAACCATCATCAGTTTCTCATTATCCTTCTTCAGTGAGTTAATTCAAGTCAGTAGTAACCAGCAACTTTTGCTAATTTGTTAGGCTTTGTCACCATCACCCTCGCCATGCAACAATTATTAAAACACCTGAATCATTGCACCTGCAAGACTGAAGCTTTCCACCACTCCCCCAAGTGGCTGCAGGAGAAATCTTTAGCGGGTGGGGTGCCATCTTACATCATGAGCTGTTGGGTCACCTCCTAGAATTTAGGATTGCATGTTTTTCTTCTAGGCAATGAACAACCCAGTCCATAATCCTCATTTTATCATGTTGTTGTTGTTGTTTTCTTTTGTTTTTAAATATCTTGGTACCATTTGCATTAGTTTAGGAACACCAAACGGCAAAAACAAAAATAGAATTAGATATTCAAGCCTTTTACTGTAGAATGAAGCAGGAAAAGAAGAGTAGAGTGTTTACACCATAGCCTGGGTCTGACACCTGTGGAAAGAAAGAAAGAAGTATGGAGGGTTCAGGAGGAAGATTCTTGGATGTGGCATGGTTCTAAAAAAGTCTTGGCCATGCTACAAAGGAGTTCTTGAACCACAGTCTCCTTTTGGAAAACTCCTACATCTCACTGTAATGAGTCTGTTTAAGAATCCCTGTTGTGCTCAGTCATTGGCTCAGAAAAGCCTGGAGGCAGCATAACTTCAGTGGGAATGCAGTGCTGAATCCAAAGGCACAACAGCTGGAGGCTTTGGGAAGGTACTATCCCCGCAGTAGATCTGAGCGGCACATTTCCCCAGCTGTCACATACGTGCTTTCATATTTTGTATTTAATTTTATGGACACCCCATGAATCCCTGCTTGAGGGTATTAAATGTCTTGTGACTTGAGCTCGGGGCAGGCAGAGACTCATTGTAAGGGCTATAGGTCGGGAGGAAATAAAAATGTGCAGGGAGGCAAGGGGAAGAGCTGAGAGGCAAGAATTTGTCTCAAACACATTTCTCGTACATCACAATATTTCCTAGAATCAACCTTGCCTGTATCTGAAAGTCAGACACCTGTTTAAAATGTTACTCAAAGGAGCAATTTGTCACCCTGAAATATTTTATGTGGGGATTGGGAGAGAAAGACAACACACAGTATGAAAAAGTCATCGAATTCAATCTCAGTGTGAAAGAGAATCTATGCATTTTTCCCTTAAGACTCGTGGAGCCCTCAGTCTTTTTTACTTTATCCTTTGCTTGTCTAATTTCACTCACTTATTTTAACTCTCTATTTCTTTTTCTTTTTCCTTTTCCTTTCCTCCCCCATCCCACAAAAATCTACCTTTCTATTTTCTCCATCCCTTTGGAGTATTAGCAGGAACAGCATGATATATTAATCCTGACGAATGGAGGCATAAGATTCAGGTACTTAGAAATTTGCCCTGATGTTGATAAAATGCTAAGCTGTGACTGATTAACGACCTTTGGGATTGTGTCTGTGTTCACACTTTCAGTGTATAAGTGGTTGTAGAGATCAGTCTTTTGAGATTCATTTTTATATATCATGTGAAAAGGAAAAGAGATCCTGGAACCGAGACTGAATAATACAAATATTACTCTGATTCTCACTTTGAAATATGAACATCGTTTAGTCCAGAATTCTAACTTTGGAGCAAAACAAATCCGGGGTCTTGTCACCATCTGTAATTAGCAGGAGCACATCACCAAGCTCAAATTTCTTACACATATATAAAGTTGTAATTCAATCAGGGCTGAAATTGTACCTCTCTACAGTGAACAGAGTTTTCGTGTGTAGATTTTGAAATAAACTTTTTCTTTCCCAGAAAGATATAGTGAACTCCACTGATATGAGTAAAAACAATAGCACAAAGCTTAGTTGTGACATATAGCACGCTCGAGGCAGTAGCTCAGATCACAGACTCACAGAAGGTTAGAGCCGGCAGCTGCATTATAACCTATCTTTTCCCGCAAATGTGCTTGTTCTGAGGCTGCATCTACCCGTGGCCCACACTGGTTTCTAGCTGCTAGATTCAGTCCAAAGGTGCAGATGAGAACAAGGCTGAATACCAGGGTTCTCTGAAACCCAGGGGGCAAAGAACAGTATTGAAGACACTGAGAACACCCATGGTATCAGCAGGGAAAGGATTCTAAATGAAAACAGGGGAGATAACGGATTAGAATTGGTAATTGGAATCTGAATCTTTAACGCCCGAAGAAAAGCTGAACAGAAAGTTTACTGTAGTTCTATTCGGTAGTTCTGCAAATTGGAATCTCAAGGGGTTACTAGAAGGAAGCTAGAGACAGAGGCACTCACATCAGAGAATTTGTCTCTGAGCTGAAACCCTTTTCTCCTTGGTTGCGGTGACAGCTACACATGAGCTGTGTTTTTGGCCTTATACCTGTCCCTCATTAGAAGGAAGCTGTAGTGACGCTCACTGTAATGTCTTTTCCAGCGCCTCCTTAAACCCGGATCGTGTGGCTTAAGCAGCACGTGTGGTGTCCTTGCCGGAATTGCCAGAGGGATGCAGCGTTTTACCCCATTGCAACCACTGGTATTTATTTTAACCTTAACTTTAGTCTATTTAAAGACTCTAAATAAATTCTTCTGCAATTTCTTCCACTCCCCGTGCCAAGAAATCCTTTCAGATGTAACAAAGACACATCATTGATTTCCTCTACCTATTCTAGTATGATTTTATAAAAATTAACATGAATAAGATATAATTCCCACCTATACCTTCTTTCCTTGTCATCAAGTCTCCCCCCCGCCCCTCCCCCATCCAAATCTTTCCTGTTCTGGAAATGGCACCATCATTTATTTAGGTGATCAAGGAAGGTTTTATTTCCTGTCTTGCATATATTGTCATCAGAAAGTCCTGTGGATCTACTGTCAAAATAAATTGTAAAATCCTTACTCTATCCTATTTCTACTGTCATTTCCCACTTGTACTACTGAAGCAGCATCCTAGCTTACCTTTGTATTTCTGGTCTTCCCCTCTCTCAATCCAATAGCAGCCAGCTATTAAAATGCTGATCAGAGCACATCCTTCCTTAATTAAATACCTCTAATAGTTTCCCATTACTCTTAGAATTCCAAACTCTTTATTATGGCTAACATGAGCCTGACTGATATGCTTCTGCGTAAGCCTTTGACCTTACCTTCTACTTTTCTTCCTCGCTATGTTTCTGCCTCTCTGATATTTCAACTCGTGCTGTTAAATTACCAGGGTATTAATTATTCGGGAACCATTTGTCATTCCCTTTGCCTGGAATACTTTCGATCCATATCTTCTAATGGCTTGTTCCTCCTCAGAATGTCGTTTACTTCCCATAAGTCACTCAGAAAGATCCTCCTCACCTAGGTCGTCTAGAGTAAGCCCTACCCAACTCAGCTATTTCCCCCTCCCCTTTTCTATGCTTTCATCTCTTCTGGAGACTTAAAGTTCTAAAACACTACTGAGTTCCTTTGCTCCTGAGTTTAGCAATCATCTGACTATGTTGAAACTAATCTATTGATGCTACCATTTTGTTTTAGTTGTCTTGTATCAGTTAGGGTCCTTGGAGAAAGATGGCACATTCAAAATGGCCAATTTGAAGAGAGCTTGGGTTTAGGGAAAGCATTAAAGGATAGCACACTGTGCCAAAAGTAGTCATAGATAACAGCCACACCATGTGTGCTGCTCAGGGGACATTATTCTGGTTGAAGGAGGTATTCTCCTAAGAGAGTTTTTGTCTCTTTAGAGTAGTGTTGTATAAATCTACTCTAGCCCATAATTATTGATGTCAAAATTAAATCAATTAAGCATTTTAATTTCCAAATTATTTGCAATGACCTTTACTACGCCCTCCATATTATATGTGAAAAATTTGAAATCAGTTTTAGTTAATATCTCTTCTCTATTGTCTGAAGATACTTATTTATATCATTTAAGAACATTATTTTTGTCATGTTTAAGAATGGTATATTTGAGGGGCGCCTGGGTGGCGCAGTCGGTTGGGCGTCCGACTTCAGCCAGGTCACGATCTCGCGGTCCGGGAGTTCGAGCCCCGCGTCGGGCTCTGGGCTGATGGCTCAGAGCCTGGAGCCTGTTTCCGATTCTGTGTCTCCCTCTCTCTCTGCCCCTCGCCCGTTCATGCTCTGTCTCTCTCTGTCCCCAAAATAAATAAACGTTGAAAAAAAAATTTAAAAAAAAAATTAAAAAAAAAAAGAATGGTATATTTGACATAATTTGAACCTCTGGCTAGTATAGAATGTTGATGAAATATTTGCACTTTGAAATCAAATAAATCTGAAAATAGGAGCTACACTTGACCTTTTACATGTAGATGTACATTTTATCATCCTCAATGTCTTCATTTGAAAATAATAAGAGTATTTTAAATCAGTATTTCAAAATAAGAAATTATTTTTTTGAATTATTAGTTTAAGTAAAGGACTCAAATAATGTTGCTGTAATTATTATTAATGAAAAAATAATTAATCATGTATTTTTATTACTTAAGACTAATTAAGTGATTTGAATAAAAAACAGAGAATCTAAGGGTATTACGATAATTGATGTCAGCATTAAGTATAAATCAATTTGAGATGGTTCAGAATCATTAGGAATATATGTGACATTAAACAATGATCTGAAGACTTTAGCTTATCTATACTACTTTATTAGAATTAAATTTTAATTGTCTCTTTTAATTAAATGATCATAGTTACTTCATATACTTAAATGATTCTTGCAAGTAAGCTATTGTTTCCTATTAATTTTAATCTGTCCTTCCTTATCCATGCCTCTTATCATTAGTGGCAAAGGGATTCAACTATTCTCATTCTGATTGTTTGGCAACTATTAATTTAGAAAGGTTTGAACCATTCCACTCCCTTTTAAGTCATTGCCAATGAGCTAAGTGATCATTACTTTATCTTAATCCCCACAATAGTTATAGCTAATATCTCAAAATTTAATGTTTAATAGTTCAATAGTTACTTCATGTAAGATAGTTTTATCTCGCCTTATGGGGATGTACATTCCTTTAATTCTCACCAAATCATATACTTCTACCAGAGTGTCTAATACATTGCTATTTATATCATTATTATATATGTGATCTGAATAGGAATGCATTAAATATACTGTAATTTTAAGGTCTTGCCTCCTACTTATTACGAAATTAGGAAGAAGAAATTCTCATTGTTGACATCAAATAAACGTATTACCAAATGTTATTATCTTTATGAAATCAATGTGTGGAATCCAACTCTACAAAGCAGTCCTTTTCACTGGGGAAATGAGGAAGTAAGATGGTACTTCCCACTAGAGGAATATCTCACACTGGGTTCCTAGAGAACCAAGTCTGAAACAAAAGTTATGAGCTCACATTGTTAGAAGTACAAATTCTATGAACCACGTGTCAAAGCAAAAAGGAAGTGTAGCATGGAGATAGAGTGATCAAATGCAAGAGAGTTAAAGAGCCTATCAGAGGTTTGCAGCAAATAAAGCTGGGACTGTATCATATTCAGTGTCTCTAGTGATGCCAATAGAACACTATTCTGTCTAGGGATAATTCTTGGGGCACAAAACACAAAAAATGCTCCTCCTCCTCCTTACCAATGAAGCAATAACTCTCCCACTCATCCACTCTCTAGATTGTGTTACCTGGTTCCCTGAGCACCCCTGAGAAGCCATAATCCAGCAGGTACAATGTGGCTATTGTGCAGATTTGACAGTCTTTCTTTGCAAGTCTTCATGAGTGCATAACTTCTAAAATCTGTACAGAATGGGACCTGGACTTTATGAAGAGGAACAGTTGCTATGAGAATATGAGCCATTAATAAGGTATTCCCAGCCATTCCAAGAAGCTGGAAAGAGTAGCTGACATCTGGGAAGCTGTTGGAAGTGAGCACTCTGGGGAGGTACAAAATCTTAGTTCCAGTCCAGTGAATATGTGTATTGTCTCTAAGAGTACGTATAGTTTGAAAATGATTTTCCAATATAGTTGTTGTCTTTCTAAATGAAAGATTCTTAAAGTAATATTCCACTAAATCTTACCTAAAAACAATGTAGAAAATGAGAAAGAAATTAAATGAGAAAATTTCTATGCAAACTTATGTGATTTAGTTGGTATTAAGTATACTATTTTTCAGTCATTCCTTATATCTGAAAAATAAAATGCATGTGATAATCACAAAACATTTAAATCACGTATAATCAAATCTCTTCAATTTACATAAAGAGTTTTATATATTCAGTAATTTTAAAATCATAATCAAGAAAATTTAGGAGTATACCACAGATGAAGACTTGGTTCCATATTCTTGAAGTGAAATTTTTTTTTTTTTTAATTTTTTTTTCAACGTTTATTTATTTTTGGGACAGAGAGAGACAGAGCATGAACGGGGGAGGGGCAGAGAGAGAGGGAGACACAGAATCGGAAACAGGCTCCAGGCTCTGAGCCATCAGCCCAGAGCCTGACGCGGGGCTCGAACTCCCGGACCGCGAGATCGTGACCTGGCTGAAGTCGGACGCTTAACCGACTGTGCCACCCAGGCGCCCCTTGAAGTGAAATTTAAATACACAAATCCAAGGGAATTTTATTAGATGGTCATTACCTGTTTTATATTTTTGCAATGCTAGTGACTAAACTGCCCTTACTCATGAAAGTATGTTATAAATAAATATTTGTGTATATAAAATATAAATGATTAGCAGCATTACTATGTTGTAGCTAATATTACACTATTAGCTAATGTAGCTAATATTACACTGTTTAGATGAAATTCGTGGAAGCTATGGTTAATAGTTTCCAACACAAGGTTTAACATGGGGAAGCAAACTTATTAATGACTTAGCCTGCATGACATCAGTGGCCTCTCGCTTTTTTATTTTATCAACAGAATTTTAATGAAGTTGCATACATCTTTGACATAGTTCAATTATATTTTCTCTGATAAAGTTTTGCTGCACTTAAAAATATAATGAATATGATTCAGTGATTAATTGACATAACTCTTGATTGAGAAGAAGGCATAAATATGTAATCTATCAATTACAGACGACTTTTTAATTTACCTCATCTTAAAAACATGGCACTATTAACTACTTTAAGATTTTTTTTCTCTTTTTTGATGGACTTGCCTCATCTGAAGATGAGGATTTGTAAAATGGCCCAAATTTAAGAAGCTGAGAGACAAAGCATTGAATCAAAATCATAAATATTTTACATGACAAATAATGCGTCATTAGAAAATTTCTATTTAAATCATGAAGAAATATTGCACAAAAATCTTTGGCTTTTTAAGTATGAAATTAATTAAGCCTTTAGTTTTACCTTAATTAAAGATTTAGTCATATTTTCCTAAAGGGAATTCTATTTCTTAATTTTCTCAAATAAATTATTAAATTAGGCAGCTTCATCAAGAACTTTTCAGAGATTCTCTGATGTTTAATTTTATGTGTCAGTTTGCCTCAGACAACAGGTACCCAGATATTTGGCTGAGTATTATTTATGGGTATGCCTGTGAAGGTGTTTCCTGATGAGATTAGCATTTGAATGGATATATTGAATAAAGAAGATTGTCATTCTCAAGATGTGGGCAGCACCCAATCTGTTCAGGGCCTGGATAGAACAGAAAGGTAGAGGAAGAAAGATTTGCTTTTTCTTTGACTCCTGAACTGGGACGTCAATCTCCTCCACTCAGATTGGGACTTTGGATCCTCTGCTTCTTGGGCCTTTGGGCTCTACTTAGGACTCATATAATTGGCTCCATTGGTTGTCAGGCCTTCATATTTGGACTAGAACTACACCACCCACTTTCTTGGGACTCCAGCTTGCAGCCTCCATACTTATATGAGCCAAGTCCTTTTAAAAATTCTCTTTGGTTGTCTGGGTGGTTCAGTGGGCTAAGCATCTAACTTCGACTCAGGTCATGATCCTGTGGTTCCTGAGTAAGAGCCCTACGTTGGTCTCTGTGTTGGTAGGTCAGAGCCTGGAGACTGCTTCAAATTCTGAGTCACTGTTTCTCTCTGGCCCTCCCCACCCCCCTCAGAAATAAACGTTAAAAAAAATATTTTCTCTCTCTAGGTGCATAAAATATATATAAGTGATTATAAATATCTGCATCTATATGTATATAGATAAAGATATATATGACATATATAACATCTGTTTCTCTGGAAAACCCTAACACAGATTTTGGTATGTGAGTAGTTCTAGAGCAACAGAATTTTAAGGATAATTTTTTTGAATTAGTTCCTGGTTTCTGGAACTAGTCATCTTATTAGATGTAAAGATGTTAATGACTCTATTTCCAGTAATAAAAGAGCAGTGATAGTCTGTGATGCAAATTGGCACTAGAGATACACAAACTATCTGCATTGGGCACTCCTAATCAACCACTTAAAAGAAGCAGGGAGCTAGTGACTGTGTACTTTTGAAGATTTTTAGAAAACTAACAAATACAATGAGGTGGCTGATTATTCTTAATAATGCTGGACAAAGTGATGGGAAAAAAAAAAACAAGTATGAACTCGGGGATTCTCATTCCTAGCTCAAGGGCCATATAAATGACCTTAACATATCTACATGTACCCTGAAGGAGATCCTTATATCCTGTAGCTACAGAGCTCTGATTGGTGAAAATCAAACACAGGATCATATCATTAAAATGTAAGTCTAACTCCCAGCTTTCCAAGGTGTTTACTATTTTTTTTTAAGTTTATTTATTTATTTTGAGAAAGAGAGAGAGAGAAAATGAGCATGTCTGTGCAGGCAGGGAAGGGGCAACAAGAGAGAGAGAGAGAATCCCAACCAGGCTCTGCTCTATCAGCACTGAGCCGGAGGCGGGACTTGATCCCAGGAATTATGAGATCATGCCCTGAACAGAAATCAAGAGTGCAGAAATCACTCAACCGGGTGAACCACCCAGGTGCCCCTAAGGTTGTCTACTGTTACAGTAAGAACATTGGGAAAGAATGGGATCCTGCAAGTTAGAATGGCAACATGAGGGAAGACTCTGATAAAGCTGGGCATATTGAGCCCCTAACTATTGTCGAGTCTTCTTGGCTGGTGGGAATGGCCTCCCCAGCCCCAGCAGTATTTGTTGTTTTCTAACTTAAAGGATTAACTACACATTGCCTGAGGAAACTGCAATGTCTTTACCTGAGAGCAGTTGCAAAAAATGCTGGTTCTTTCCTCAGGACCTACCCCCACCAACTCTGTTTCTAGACCTATAACTGGACTCAAATTCCAGCAGGCCCCTAGAGGTGAGGTACAAAGTAGAACCCATGAGGTGTGTTACACTCCAAAAGAACTAATTTATACAAACAGAAACCTGGAAAACATGTGTGGGAATGGATACTAAGGGTATGGAATAATAGTAAAAGGAACATAAAGTTAGATGAAGCCAAATTTATTTGAGATCACTAAGCAGAGGTTTGGCATTTAATGTTGCAGCGTGGGGAGTTAGAAAGAACTCAAGTTTGTTTGGCTCTCTGAAACATGGACCAAAAGCTGGCCTACAGAGAACCAGTTGGAATTCCAGAGCTGTCATGGCTTAATCCAAAGGAAAGAATTCAAAGGCTTAGGGAGACCAGAATGCTAGAGTGGATTTGCCATTTGAGACCTACTCACCCGCACCTACTCACCCGCACCCCCAGATAACATACATTTCACCAGTATTTTGAGATATGTGTTATTTTTTTTCAGTTTATTTATTTATTTTTGAGAGGCAAAGAGAGAGAGAGAGAGAAAGAGTGCATGAGTGGAGGAAGGGCAGAAAGAGAGGGAGAGAGAGAATCCCACGTAAGCTTCCTACTGTCAGAGCAAAGCCCAATGCAGGGCTCGATCTCACAAACCATGAGATCATGGCCTGGGCTGAAATCGAGAGTTGGACGCTCAACAAACTGAGCCACCCAAGTGCCCTGCGATACACATTTTTGAGTGTTGCCCAGTCATCCATGTAGAGCTTCATTCTTGCACTTCTCTGTTGGCCAGACTTTATTAAAGAGGAACAGCAGTTACAAATGGGGAAATATAAAAGCAATAGAAATAATTGAATCTAAGAGTGGCAGGGGCCAAGTGGTGAATAGGTATTGTGATGGACAATGGAGTCAAAGCAGCAATCAGATTAGTCTGACTCCCACAGACCTATGATATGACTTTGCTAATTGTTCATGGTGTACCTAGAAGTAAATTAGATAAGAAACCTACTAAATTCTTACCCAATCTGAGAAAAATCCTAGGTATAGTGAACAAAAGTCTAACTTGAATTATCAAAACGGAGAGTCTTTTGAGCTCTGACTTGATGGTAATTCTGGGAGATACAAAATGTCACTGTAGTCCACAATGAAGTTAGGGGCCTATGGAGGTCAAGTGATCAATGGAGTTTTTGCTCAGGCCCTCTAATAGTAGGTCTGATGGTTTCCTGAACCTATTTCCAAAAGAAATACCACATTTCAGAATGGAGTTCATAGATTAACGCTACCACCAAGGACGTGAAGGATGCAGGGGTGGTGACTCCTACCACAGCTCCATTGAGCTCACCTATTTGGCCTTTGTAGGAGAATGTTGGTTTTGGAAAATAACATTGGATTATCACCAGTTCAACCAGGTGGTAATTCCAATTGTAGCTGCTATAACAGATGCGGTTTTATTGTTGAGTGAATTAACACATACCCCTGTACCATGTATGCAGCCATCTGGCAAATACCTTTTTTCTCCATTCCTGTCAATAAAATACACCAAAACCAGCTTGATTTCAGCTGGAAAGGCCAAGAATATACCTTCACTGTTCTACCTCAAGGGTATATCAACTTTTGAGCCCTACATCATAATTCAGTTTGCAGGGATCTTGACTGCCTTTCCCTTCCACAAAGAAATCACATTGGTTTATTATATTGCTGACATAATCCTAATAGGATCAAATGAACAAGAAATAGTAACTACTCTGGACTTATTGGATGGGACTTATGTCAAAGGATGGGACACAAATCTAGAATTTAAGGGATGACCTCAGTGATATTTCTAGAGGTTGAGTAATGTGGGTCATGTTGAGAGGGAAGGTGAAGGATAAATTGTTGCATCTGGCCCCCTTTTCAACCAAAAAAAAAAAAAAAAAGTACAACACCTAGTGGGTTGGCATAACGGTCTTCATTTAGGTGTGTTACTCAGATCTATTTCCCGGATGACTTGAAAAGCTACTAAATTTGAGTGGGACCATGAACCAGAGAAGGCTCTGCAAAAGACCCAGGTTGCTCTATAAGCTCCTCTGATCCTTGGGCCATATGATCTGGCAAATGCAATGATGTTTGAAGTAATGGCATCAGACACAAATTCTCCTTGGAGTCTTTTGCAGGCCCCTGTGTGTGAATAACAACAAAAGCAAAACCCTCCTATCCTCCACAGGTAACTAATTTTCTTTTGAGAAATAGCTCTTGGCCTGCTACTATGGAACTGAATGGGTTGAATGCTTAATCATGGGCCACTAAGTTGCCGTGCAACCTGAGTTTCCAATCATGAACCGAGTGTTGTCTAACTTATCAAGCCATAAATTTGGGCATGTGCAACAACACTCCAGTATCAGATGGAAGTGGTATATCCCTGTTCAGGCCCAAATAGGTTCTGAAGGCACAAGTGAGTTAAGTAAAAAGTGGCCCAAATGCCTACGGTCCCCGTTCCTACTACAGTGCTTCCCCTCTCCCAGCTTATACTTATGGCCTCATGGGGGAGTTCTCTGTGATCATCTGACAGAGGAAGACAAGTCTCCAGCCAGGTTTATGCAGGTTCTGCATAATATGCAGGCACCACTTGAAAGTGGCAGATGCAGCATTCCAGCCCTTAAACAAAAATCTTCCCAGTGGCAGAAGTTTTATCAGTTTGCTTGGAAGGGGAAATAGCCAGACATGTGATTATATACTGATTAATAGTCTCTGCTAATGGTTTGGTTGGATGGCCAGGGATTTGGAAGGCACATGATTGAAAAACTGGTAATAGTGAAGTTTGGGTAAGAAATATATGGAAAGACCTCTCTGAATGGACAAAAACATGAAGAAATTTCTGCTCATGAAAGGGTAACCTCAGCAGTGGAAGATTTGAATGATCAAGTAGACAAGATGTCCTGTTCTATGGATGCTAGTCACTCTCTTTCCCCTGTGTAATTGCCAAATGGGCTCATGAACAAAGTGATCATGGTGTCAAAGAAGGAGATTATGCATAGCAACATGGACTTCGACTCACCTCAGCTGACCAGGCTACTGCCACTGCTGAGTGCTCAATCTGCCAGCATCAGAGACCAACACTGAGTTCCCAATGGGACATCATTCCCTGGATGTTCAGCCAGCTATCTGGTGGCAGATAGATTACATTGGATTGCTTCCATAATGGAAAGGGTAACATTTGTTCTTATTGGAAAGACACGTACTCTGGCTATAGGTTTTCTTTTCCTGACTGCAATGCATCTGCTAAACTACTATCTGTTACTTACAGAATGCCTTATCCACAGTCATGGTACTTCACACAACATTGCTTCTGATCAAGGAACCCACAGCACAAAGAAGTGAAGCAATGGGTCCATGGTTAAAGAATTCACTATTCTTATCATTTTCTCCACCATCCTGAAGTAGCTCTTTTGATAAACAGTGGAATGACTTTTTGAAGACTTAGTTACAGAGCAAATTGAGTGGCAATACTTTGCAGGGCTAGGGCAAGGTTTTCTAGAAAGCTGCATATATTCTGAATAAGTGTCCAATATATGGTGTTGTTTCTTCTCTCCAGTAGCCAAGATTCATAGGCACAGGAATCCAGGAGTAGAAATGGGAGTGACACCACTCACAAGCAAAATGTTTGCTTACTATTCTCATGATCTTATGTTATGCTAACCTAGATGTCTTAGCTCTAGAGGGAAGAATGCTTATACCAGGAGATACAATTCTTCTGGGGCACCTCAGTGGCTCAGTGGTTAACTATCTGACTTTGGCTGAGGTCATGATCTCACAGTTCATGAGTCTGAGCCCCGCATGGGCTCTGTGTTGACAGCTCAGGGCCTGGAGCTTGCTTCGAATTCTGTGTCTCCAGCTCTCTCTGACCCTCCCCTGCCCACTCACTCTCTCTCTTGAAAAAATTAATGAACACTAAAAATTAAAAAAAATAAAATAAAAATAAATAAAATTGCCACCTGGCCACTTAAAAGTCCTCATGCCACTGAATCAATAGGCAAAGTAGGGCATTGCAGTATTGGCTATGGTGATTGATCCTGACTACCGTGGAGAAATTGGACCACCACTCCACAGTGGAGGTAAGGAAGAGTATTTGTAGAATACAGGAGGTCGCTTCACATGTCTCTGAGTATTACCATACCCTGTGATTAAGGTTAGTGGAAAATTAAAAGAAAACAATCCAGGCATAACTACCAATGGCCCAGACCCTTCAGGGATGAAGATTGGTAAGGAACAATGACCAGGTGAGGTGCTTGTTGAAGTCAGAAGTAATACAAAATGGATAGTAGAAGAATGAAGTTATAAATATCAGCTATGATCATGTGACCAGTTACAGAAATAAGAACCATGATTGTCATGGTGTTTCTTCATTTTCTTATAAATATGTTTGTGCACTTGTAAATGTTTGCATAGAAAATATTTATTTTCTTCTAGTTTTTTCTTTTATCACGTAATACAAGATGCACTTATAAATACTACTATAATTTATAAATACTATTTTTAAATGTTTATTTTATTTATTTATTTATTTATTTATTTAATAGTATTTTAGTTAATTTTACATCATAGGTGTAAGTTACAGGCTATCCAGTAGTGTAACCAACCATCTTTTGTAGACTTTACCTCTTTTTACTGAGGAAGGGCTAGTACAATTTTTGTTGTATGCAGGATAGTTGTATCATGTTAGGCTGAATTAGGACCTTGTTTTATAATAATAAACATCTCTTTTAAGTAATTAATCATATGATTCTGATTTGAGAAAAAAGCTTCCTCCTTATTTTAATGTAAAGATATGTAGTGTAGCTGCAAATAAGAGGAAACTTTTTGTCACATAATGCATTGTCGAAAAATTATGAAACTCAGATAAGCCAAAAATCCTTGACTCTTATTAGTACCCTAACTTTGCCTTAGGAAGTTGCTTTCCTCTAAGATTTCAACCTTATTTGAAGTGCTCACTGCACTTAACACTTAGGTCTTTAGTTCTATCTGTAGAAGATGAGTGCCTTAAATGTTGTCTAAGAGGCTCTCTGGCTCTTGCATTTTTTTAATTAATAGATTGTTTCATGCACTAATGTTACTTAACAATAGTCACCCAATTTCAGTGTCCTTTTGGTTAGGATTTCCTTTTAGATCTCAAATGTTAACAATGATATTTCACTAAATACATCACTTTCTCTGCTTCCTATTTCTGCTCATCACAGGTAAAAATGTTAGAAGTCCCATTGCTACAACTTTTCAAGAACTATCAATAATCCACCTACCATCAAAAATGAGGTCTTTCTCCCTCTCTCTCTGCCCCTCCCCCGTTCATGCTCTGTCTCTCTCTGTCGCAAAAATAAATAAACGTTGAAAAAAAAATTAAAAAAAAAACAAAAAACAAAAACAACAAAAAAAAACAAAACCAAAAATGAGGTCTTCATTGCCATATGGCCACTGAGTGGCCACTTTCAGAATCCCATTGTTAGAGTCTGCATCTTAGAATCATCATGGCCCAACTACCTGTGGTTAAGCTCCCTAGAAGCAGAGCTTAAAACAGTTCTTAGAGGAAATGATTTGTTGACAGAATTATCTTATAAGAAGGGATTGGAGGAAGCAGGGCAGAACGAGGTTAAAGTCTAATGGAGTAAGAGATCTTAGCTGGAGACTAGCTTCAATCTGATTTCATAAAAATGTTCTGTTGCACAAACTGCACTACAGAGTTAGCCTCACCTTAAAGAAAGAGAGCTAAACTTTCTACCACACTTTTGGTTCAGTTAGTCCTTAGCCTGACTGTCCCAGGAAGAGGGTAATTGTAATCTGGGAGAGATGGCTTCTGTTTGGCTGCATCAATTCTCCAGAGAAGGTGATGTTTATGAGCCTTCAGCACTAACATTCTTAGCAGCAGGGTAATATGTTCATCTGACAGTCGGTTGATGAGAGTCCATTCAGGCCACCATAACATCACTGATAAAACAAGGATTTGGAAAAATGGCAGGTTTTGTTTTTTTGTTTTATTTTGTTTTGTAATGATAGGGAAGGTGGTGTAATGTTACTGGAAGGACATTTGGCAACAATACTATAAGAGACACTAAAGCATCATGAGCTTTGATATAGACATAACTAACTCCATTCACAATGGAGAACTAAATTCTCTTTGACAAAGCAAATCTACTCTGGTGAAATGTCTCTATGAAAATATGTATGCAAGTCTGACTATGACTTTACAACAATGTTCATAACTATGTTTATAAGAGAACATTAAAAAAATTACTGTTTATTTTGAGAGAGAGAGAGGTAGAGAGAGACACAAAACATGAATGGAGGAGGGGCAGAGAGAGAGGGGGACACATAATCTGAAACAGCCTTCAGGCTCTGAGCTGTCAGCACAGTGCCCAACACAGGGCTCAAACTCACAAATGGTAAGATCATGACCCGAGCTGAAGTCGGACACTTAACTGATTGAGCCACCCAGGTACCTCTATAAGAAAATATTTTTTAAATTAAAATATCACGAATGGGAAAATGGTCAAATGATTTCATACAATGGAATATTATGATAGAAATATTAATAAGTTTCTACATTATTTAAGTATCTGTATGTTATTTACATGAAAGAAAAAGTGAACTGTTGCATATTTTTATTACAGTTATTTGTTGTTTTGCATCTCGTAGAATCTCTCTGCATAAAAAAAGGAACAAATTTGAGGGTTTTTAACATATTCTAAGATTATAAGACTCAGAATTTTCCAAGACCCATGGGTCTCATAATATTTGCACCCAAAGTTTAAAGGCATTTATGCCTGGAGGATATTTTGGACATTGCTGACGCTAGCCAGATCATACTGGGGTGTGATTTACAGTGTCCATTATTATTGACAGGATCCATACATTGCATGATGTTAAATATTTAGAACATTACTCATAGTTGTAGTTTTCCTTCTTATTTAAGTTTATTTCAATTTCATAATTTTTACAATATATTGTTTATGTAATGAAATATATTTTTATTTACAGCAGCAATATATATTTTTACAGCAATATTTATATATATTTACGTGGAAATAAAGTATAGCTTTTTCTTCAAATCAGAATCAAATGCTTATTTAAGGATGTTTTTATTATTATGAAAATATGTGATTTAAGTGCCTTCAATATGCTTGATTTTATGCAACAATTATAACTGGTATAATTTCCTTAATCTCAAGAATCTTTTCAGTATATTCTAATAAAATAACTTCCAGTGTTTGAAGGGAAGGAAGAAAATGAATGGTGACATGAAATTGTTTTCTTCAGAAATACATTAGCTATACATATTTTACTTAATTTGGCATACCAATGGTGATGTGTAAAATGGATAGAAGAATATAAGACCAACATGCATATGAAGGATAACCATTATTTACCTAGAAACACAAAATTCTTGCTACCGATGGGTAAAGGTGATTTGGTGCTCTAATAAAAAAAAAAATAGTTGCTTCCCTGCTGGCTTTAGAATTAACAAATTTCATCAGTTTAGCTTATGAAGTGACAGCACATTATTGCTACCTTTTATATATGGGCATGTCAAAATTTCAGTAGCTATAGGTCAAAATTTGATGGAAATTGGTTCTTCAAAAAGGTTTTATTCTTGGAGCACCTGGGTGGCTCAGTCTGCTGAGCATCTGACTTTGATTTCAGCTCAGGTCATGATCTCAGGGTTGTGGGATGGAGCCCTACATCTAGCTCTGTGCTGAGTGTGGAGCCTGCTTAAGATTCTCTCTCTCTTCCTCCTCCTCCTCCTCCTCTTCCTCCTCCTCCTCCTCCTCTTTCTCCTCCTTCTCTCTCCCCCTTGCTTGCTCTCTCTCTCTCTCAAAAAAAAAAAAGGTTTTATTCTCCAAATGATTGGATCCCAATCCATTATTTCTCCTTCTCAGTAGAAATGGATAAGAGAACAATCCTTAACTGTACATCCTTTCTCATTTATTAGTATTCAAAATTCAGATGTGCTTGATAATATAACATGGAGTTTAAGTTACAATAATAGATATATAATCAAGATTTCACAAATGTTGGAGCAAGGAGAATACCATGGAAAGGAGACATTGCTGGTTGACATTGTCTATTTCATGGTCAAAAGCCTCCATGCCTCCTTGTGGTGACATGTCATTTTTCTTTTTGGAATGACATATACAGATGTGTGCCTCCAACTATATTAGAAGATGGGAAATATTCCTGCCCCTACCCCTTCAGCTCTGCCAAGAGTCACTTACATGACTTAAGTCAACATGTTGACTCAACAACAACAACAGAAACACTTTTAAGAAACTTTTTTGAGTGAGGCTTGTAAGAAGAAAAACAATGACATGGTTAGGTTAATGTCACACTCAAAATTTTGAATAATGCTGGTGATTGAGTAATGAAGGTAATTCCTATCACTTCCATCTTTCATTCTCTAACTTGACCAATGCAAGTAAATAAGAGAGGAAAAAATACAGTAAGAATATATTTTTTATTTTTTTTAATGGTTATTTTTGGTAGAGACAGAGACAGAGCATGAGCAGGGGAGGGGCAGAGAGAGAGGGAGACACAGAATCCAAAGCAAGCTCCAGGCTCTGAGCTGTCAGCACAGAGCCCAAGGTGGGGCTTGAACTCACGAACAGCTATATCACGACCTGAGCTGAAGTTGGACGGATGCTCAACCGACTGAGCCACCCAGGCACCCCTACAGTAAAAATAATTTGTTGTTATTTCAAATATGGTCTCTTTATTTCAGTCAATGAATTCAGTTTTTGATAATGGGAATGCAGATAGTAAACAGGGAAATGATTTTATTTTTCCTCTTCTTTACTAGACTAAAAATATCCTAAATAATTTTGTTTTCAACAGGTCCAGATAGACTACACCTTTAACATGTTACCTTAGACATATGTGAACTCTGTTAACTCTCTGCCATAATTTACCCCAATTTAAAATGATATCATATTGATCCACTCAATTGATAATATAGTCCTTAAAATTGAATATGGAAAGTATGAAGTAGCAGGTATACAACTTGACATGGTAAGACATATACATGCCAGTGAATTGGAAATTAATCCAACAAAAAGTTCAGAAGCTATCAGTGAAATTTCTTTGTAAGAATTATGTGATTATGTTGGAATAATTTTTGCTGCTGATCCAGCTAAGAACAAGTTTGAGTGACATAGTTAAATATTTAAGATTCTGGGAACTTGATTAGTTTAAAGTAACATTGGAAGAAAATTTGACTCTTTTATCTAGGAAGAAGTACAATTGTCTTTGTTTGTAGATCCTATATGGTTATATAACACACACACACACACACACACACACACACACACACACACATATATAGTATTAAAAAGTCCATTAAACAATTGTTAGAAATATTCAATGAATTCAGGAAAGTTACAGGATACAAAATCAACATATAGAAGACAGCTGTATTTCTATACACTGAAAACAAAATATCTGAAAAAGAACTAAAGAACACTGTACCATTCAAAATTGCAGCAAAAACAATATAATACTTAAAAGTGAATTTAACCAAGGAGGTGAAAAATCTGTATACCAGAAACCGTAAGAATTTAATGAAAGAAAGTGAGAAGATACAAGTAAATGGAAAGCTATGTGTTCATGGATTGGGGGATTTAATATTGTTAAAACAATTAATATTGTTATTCCATACTACCTAAAACTATCCATAGATTCAGTACAATCCCTATCAAAATTCCAAAGGCATTTTTCACAGAACTAGCAAAGAACAATCCGAAAATTTGTATAAAAACAGAAAAGACCACGAAAAACCAAAGCACTCATGAAGAAGAACAAAGCTGGAGGCATCACATGTCCTGATTTCAAACTATAATACAAATCTGTAGTAATGAAGATATAGACAGCCAGAGCAATGGAACTGAATAGAAAGCCCAAAAATAACCCCCACTTACATGCTTAACTATTTGGACTAGGGAATCGCAAATAGTCATTGGGGAAAGTATATTCTTTTCAATAAAGGTGTTCGAGAAACTGGATAATAACATTCAGAAGAATAAAATCAGACCCCTATCTTACATTACTCACAGAAATTAACCTGAAATATATTGAGAACTTAACATGAGAGCTGAAACCATAAAACTCCTGGAACAAAACATAAGAAAAAAGCTCCTTTACATTGGTCCTAGCAACATTTTTTTTGGATACAATACAAAAATCACAAGTGACAAAAACAAAAATACATAAGTGATGCAACATGAAATTACAAGGCTTCTCCACATCAAAAGAAACAATCAACAAAATGAAAAAGTAACCAATGGAACATGAGAAAATATTGGCAAAGCATTTATTGGATAAGGAGTTAGTACCCAAAATATATAAAGAACACTTACAACTCAATAACAACAACAACAACAACAACAACAACAACAACAAAAATCAGTGTTATTTTTAAAATTGGCCAGAGGAAAAACTGACATTTTTCCAAAGAAGATATCCAAATTACCAGCAAGCACATGAAAAGATGTTCAATGCCACTAATCATCAGGAAAATGTAAATCCAAACCGATATGAAATGTCACCTCACACACGTTAGAATGGCTTCCATTAAGAAGACAAGAAATAAGAAGTATTGGTGAGAGTGTGGAGAAAAAGGATCCTAGAGCACTGTTTCTGAGAATGTAAATTGGTAGGCACTATAAAAAATAACTTGGAGTTTTCTCAAAAAAGTAAAGATAGAACTACTATATGATTCAACAATCCCCTTTCTGGGTACATGTTCCAAGGAGATGAAAATAGGGTATCAAAGAAATATTTGCACACCCATGTTAATTGCAGCATTATTCACAATAGCCAGCATATGGAAACAACCTGAGTGTCCATAAATGGATGAATAAATGAAGAAGATGCGGTATATAAACGAATCTTATTCAATCACGAGAAAGAAGGAAATTCCACCATCTGGGACAACATGGATGGAACTTGAAGGCATTGTTCTGGGTGAAATAAAGCATTCTGCATATATAAATGTGTCAAATCAACATGCTGCACTACTTAAACGTACATGTCAATTATAATTTCAATAATCTTGGGGGAAAAATAAAATGCATATACTCTTTGTACCAGTAATTCCAGAGGGTGATATGTTGGAGAAGCATTTATATGCTAACAAGGAAATTCATACAAGAACATTATATGAAACTGTAGTTATATTAATAACAAAACGTTAAATCAAAGCAACATATAAAGAAAAAATTTTAAATGCTGTCAGAAATGAAGTGAACAAATAACTTATATGGTATCCATGTTACAGAATATTATGCAGCAGTTAAAGAAAATAAATATGTTTTCAATGGACTAATAGAAATATTTAGAATCTGTTTAGGAACAGATTCAATGGAAAATGAAGATATAAGCAATGTGTGCAGTAACATGCCCTCCATAAAATATACAATGCAATTATGCATTTGTCCATTTGCATATGTATATTTATCTGTATTCGTATTAATGTCTATCTATCCATCTATCTACATGTTTATCTGGATGGATATAAACCAAAGTAATTACCATGGCTAACTCTGGGAATAAAATAAAAGTGTGAGTGGTTGTCAAAGGAAAATTGAGTTTCATATATAATATTTGAATTTTCCCTTTAAAGAGGAAAACATTAATGTATGATTTATATATTCAAAATTATTTTTTAAAAAAAGAAAATTTAAGTAAATTGCTCAAGGTGAAAAAAACTAATTGGTGCCCAATCTAGATTAAAACCTAGAAATTCTGACATTTAAGAAACCTAGAAATTCTGACATTTAAGATGTTCACTAATTTTCTTATGCTACATTCTAGCAAATGTCCAGTTTTCATTAAACATTTCAATGAAAAGACATTAAATATTAAAATTACATCCAAGTTAAAATGAGGTGAAAACACAAACTTCCATCTATGCCATATTTTTTATTAATTAAATTATTTTGCTAGTCGGGGGCGCCTGGGTGGCGCAGTCGGTTAAGCGTCCGACTTCAGCCAGGTCACGATCTCGCGGTCCGTGAGTTCGAGCCCCGCGTCGGGCTCTGGGCTGATGGCTCAGAGCCTGGAGCCTGTTTCCGATTCTGTTTCTCCCTCTCTCTCTGCCTCTTGCCCGTTCATGCTCTGTCTCTCTCTGTCCCAAAAATAAATAAACGTTGAAAAAAAAAATTAAAAAAAAATTATTTTGCTAGTATTAAAGCTGGTTTGTGGAAGAAGGGTAATGCGGCATTCTCACAATTTTGTAATGAGTGCAGGGCAGGTAACATCATTCTTCCTCTAGGCTAGAGTTTCAACTACCTTTGAAGCATTTGTCAAAATGAGAGATTTCCGTGTCTAGTCCAATTAAGTCTGAAATAGTTGATCTAGGGATTTCCAAGGAGACCAAAAATTATTATATCATTCAGATGATTCTGATATGGCTTATTAAGGGGCCCTATGTTCAGATAGGCTCAGAACTCATAATTGCAGCCACCTGAATGAAAGGGAAAACTCAACTTTCCAGTAGAAATCAATCAGTATTAAAGAAGTAAAGTTCTGGAGGAGGCAAACAGTGAAACTTCTCAAGAACGGTCAAGTCCTACTGATTCTAAATTAAGTTTCAGGAATTATTACCCAAGTGGCAACCTGTGCCCTTTATATGTAACCAACTTGACATTGGGACATTCTCACAAAATCAGGTTAAAATAGAGAGAGAGAAGCCTTTACAGAGGCACTCGAGTATTGTTTTTTTTCCTCTTCCACTTGAATTTTTCTTCTTTTTGATGACAGACTTTTAAAAGACTCTGAAAAGATATTTTTCCAAAGAAGACATCCAGATGGCCAACAGACATATGAAAATTTTCTCAACATTACTGACCATCAGGGAAATACAAACTAAAACTACAATGAGATATCACTTCACATCTGTCTGAATGGCTAAAATAAAAAAAAGACAAGAAACAACAGGTGTTGGTGAGGATGTGGAGAAAGGGGAACCCTCTTACACTGTTGGTGGGAATGAAAATGGGTGCAGCCACCGTGGAAAACAGTATGAAGTTTCCGCAGAAAGTTAAAAATAGGGGGCACCTTGGTGGCACAGTAGATTAAGCATCTGACTCTTGATTTCAGGTCAGGTCATGATCTCACAGCTAAAAGATCGAGCCGTGCATTGGACTCTGTGCTGGGCGGGGAGACACTTTAAGATTTTTTTTCTCTCCTTCTTCCTCTGCCCTTCCCAAAGTCATGCTCACTCACTCTCTCTCTCTCGCTTTCTCTTTCTAAGAAAAAAGAAGAAGAAAAGAAAGAAGAAAGAAAGTTAAAAATAGAACTACCTTACAATCCAGCAATTGCACTATTATTCTTACCCAAAGAATAGAAAAATATTAATTCAAAGCAACTCATGTGTATTGTATAGCAGCATTATCTACAATAGCCAAATTATGGAAAAAGCCCAGGTGTCCAGTGTCCATCAAATGGTGAATAAAGTAAAGGTGGTACACACACACACACACACACACACACACACACACACACAATGGAGTATTATTCAGCCACCAAAAAGAATGAAACTTGCCATTTGCAATTACATGGATAGAGCTAGACAATATTATGCTAAGTGAAATAGCCAGATAAAGACAAATACCTTATGATTTCACTCGTATGTGTAACTTAAGAAAGAAAACCAATGAACAAAGGAGAAGAAAAGGGAGAGAGAGAGGAAAACCAAGAAATAGTCTCTTAATTATAGAGAACAAACATGATTACCAGAATGGAAGTGGGTAGGAGGCACTCACGATGAGCACCGATTGTTGTATAAAAGTGTTGAATCAGTATATTGCACACCCCAAACTAATATTATACTGTATGTTAACTAACTAGAATTTGCATAAAACAAAAACAAAGATGAAAATGAAATAAAATGAAACAACAGGAGGTACACATAAATAGGACTACAATATGACCAGACCAATTCTACTTCTTTAAAATATAAATATTCAGGGTGCCTGGGTGGCTCAGTTGGTTGGGCATCTGACTTATGCTCGGGTCATGATCTTGCACCGTGTGTGAGTTTAAGCCCCACTTTGGACTCTCTGCTGACAGCTCGGAGCCTGGAGCCTGCTTCGGATTCTCTGTCTCCCTCTCTCTCTGCCCCTCTCCCACTCGTGTGTGTGTCTCTCTCTCTGTCTCAAAAATAAATAAACATTAAAAAATAAAAAATATATATATATAAATATGCAAACCAAGGAATCTTGCAAAGGGACATTTTCTTTGACTTTCCTTGAGTCTATTTATTGATAATTTTTTATAAAAGGTAGTTTTTGAAAATCTTCCGTTTATATGTACTGTCTCCCTGTGCCTTAGTGACTGAAAAAGTATTTTATTTTAGATCACCTTTTCTCCTCTCTCTAATGAAGATTGATTTCAACTGTTAGTCCTTTGAAAGTATAGTTAGATTGAAAGAGAAAAAAAGATGTAATCAGATTATCCTAATTTATTTGAAGACATAGACTAGAAAAAAGCATTTCCTTGTTTTTTGCATCATAAGTGTAAATATTTAATAAGCCATCTTACCTCTATACACATCTGCTCAGGTTTTGTGCCATGGAATTATAGCCATTCTTTGTAAATCCATTTAAAATCAATCATCTGGATGAACATGTTTTATTATAGTACTGATTACCATATCCCTCCCAAAGATTTATCAATTTCCCTCTCAAAAAAAAATCCACTCACTTTTCCAAAGCACTTGGCTATAGTAATGGCAATGCTGATTCAATTACATGCAGTAAACTCTATTGGCCACAACCTGTCGCCCGGTTTTATAAGTTCTGCATGTGTTTGTCTGGAAGTCCAACGCGAAAGGGCCATTTTTTACCACTGTCTGATTATGTCACTGTTAAAGGCTGTTAAATTTACTACAGTAATCCAGGCCAATATAACAATGGATTTATATAGAAGGCGGAATCTGTGAGACATTTGAGTGAAAGATCTAATTAATACATCTATGTATTTAAAAATATACATACTGGAATATTCAAAATATTTTTAGTATTAATATATATTGATAAGTATTAAAGTAGGGTGGCAATTAAAAAACTTTTTGTATTGGTTGTTTGCTAAGTTTTCTTAGAGGTTATTAGTTCCTTGATGTTCTGAATATTAAAGTCATGCCTAATCTTTATTCAAAATGTATCACTGTATTTCCAAAGTTAAATAGATTGTTTAATTAATCTTCAGTATCTATAAAACATATACATATATTGAACATGTATGCAGAACATATACACTGAATATATATGTGAGTAGACATAGGTATGCATAGGTACACACACACAGACACACATAAATGAACATATATATATATTGAGTGGCATGCTAGGTTCAACTGAACTCCAGTTGTTTTTGTTTGTTTATTTGTTTTGTTTTGCTTTTGAGACAGAGTTAGAGAGGGAGAGCAGGAGGGGAAGAGAGAGAGAATCCCAAGCAGGGTCTGTGCTCAGCACGAAGGTTAACACAGGACTCGATCTCATGACTATGAGACCATTACCTGAGCCAAAATTAAAAGTCTGACACTTACCTGAAACCACCAGGCACCCTTCCAGTTGGCATCTGAAAACCAGCAGTAATAGGAGTATTTACATCACAGAAATTGGAAAACATTAAAAATCAGGGTTGTGTGGGGGCGGCAATGTGGCTCAGTCAGTTAAGCTTCCAATTTAGGCTCAGGTCATGAGCTCATGTTTCATGGGTTTGATCCCTGCATTGGGCTCTGTGCTGACAGCTCAGACCCTGGAGTCTGCTTTGGATTCCACGTCTCCCTGTCTCTCTGCCCCTCCCCTGCACTTTCTGTCTCTCTCAAAAATAAACATTAAAATTTTTTAATTAAAAAAAAATATCAGAGTTGTGTGGGGCTTTTAATTATTTTTTTCTCAGAAAGCTGGTAGTGAAACATTACCAGGCTGCCACTGTACACGTTGAATTACATTTGAATTTGTTTAAAATTAATATCTATTTATGATCATAAACATTAATTGTTGCATGAAATAACTAGTGAACTTAGCACTTTTCTGATTTCCAATATCTGGCAAGTAGTGGCTCCAGGTCCTGGGCTCAAATCCTGCTTTCAGTGGGTAGTAAGTAGTGCAACTTCCTTTATGCTGACCTCCCTCCTATCATGCAGCTGACACATCTGCAATCCACCTCTCAAGGGACATTGACTTTACTAGGTATTCCTTCAAAGGAGTACATTACGTTCTGGCAGATTTTAAATACCACAGAAATTATTCAAGGCATTAATACTCTTTTTCCGATTAGGGTATTTAGCTCCTCACAGGTTATTCCTGATATACAATGTTGCGTTGTTTTCAAGTTTTGTTTTTTTGTTTTTTTTTTTTTTAAGACAAATTACACTATTAATGTACAAAACAGTTTTAACCATGGACAAGATCGTTCCAGATCAGTGGTGCTGAGAAAATCTAGAGAGCTGCCACATTTATTTTTTCTATTTTTTTCCTCAGTCTCATAACAATGGTTCGATTTGAATTTATGTATCGTAAAATTCAGTTATAAGAGTTAGAAACATCAACTTCTTCTGCCTTTAAGAAGTTCACAGTCTATTGCAGGTGTAGATATTTCACAGAAGCAGGTAGAATGTAGTATCAGATAGAATGGATCATTTTTTTTTTATTTTTTTTTTCAACATTTTTTATTTATTTTTGGGACAGAGAGAGACAGAGCATGAACGGGGGAGGAGCAGAGAGAGAGGGAGACACAGAATCGGAAACAGGCTCCAGGCTCCGAGCTATCAGCCCAGAGCCTGTCGCGGGGCTCCAACTCACGAACCGCGAGATCGTGACCTGGCTGAAGTCGGACGCTTAACCGACTGCGCCACCCAGGCGCCCCCTTTTTTTTTTTTTAATTTTTTTTCAACATTTTTTATTTATTTTTGGGACAGAGAGAGACAGAGCATGAACGGGGGAGGGGCAGAGAGAGAGGGAGACACAGAATCGGAAACAGGCTTAGAATGGATCATTTTTTGATGTTTCGTCATGTAAGAAGGGGAGGATTCTCAAATTATCACTATTGGTTCTATCAAGCAAAAGCAAATCCAGACGTGGTTAAATGAAAGATTTTATTCAAAAATTTATTGCAATAGAAGAAAGGGACTATTGTAGTAGGAGAAAGTTCCAGCTTACTGAAAGATATGCAGAAGCATCAAAAGTAAGGCAGAAAAAGACTTATTTTTTTTAGGTGGAGTAAGCAAAGCATGCAAGAACCAGATCTGGAAAATTGGGAGTGGTGAGATCGGACAGTTGATTAAAGAATATTTTTCTCTGCTATCAGCAGATTCTCAGGAGGGTACCTATGAGGAAGGGTTGTTCAAGTTCCACTACCAGAATTCTTTCCATATCAGTTGGTGAAGTCCAACAATTCAATTAATTATTTATGAGACACAGAGTGAGTATTTAGAGGGTCTCTGCCTGGTTTTACCACAAATAAACAAGGGGGTATTTCAAGAATGTCTTATCAAAGTTACATGGGAAGAATAATAGTGATAAAAGTGTGTGTAGGAAAAATACAAAGATGGGGAAGTGCCAGGTTTGGTGATCATACCTGTTTTACAGGAACACAGGTCTCAGGTAAAGGTAAACATTGTCCCTTTCATTTTTTTTTTAATGTTTATTCATTATTTTTGAGAGAGAGAGAGAGAGAGAGAGAGAGGAAGACACAGAATCTGAAGCATACTCCAGGCTCTTAGCTGTCAGCACAGAGCTCTATGCGGGGCTCAAACTATGAGCTGCGAGATCATGGCCTGAGCTGAAGTCGAACACTTAACCGACTGAGACACCCAGGCGCCCCTATCAGTTCCATTTTTACAAATTTGAAGTCAAGTCAAAATTTCTATTGTTGACATACAGAGTTGGATACTTCAAACTTGATATGAAGTGTCTTTGCATTATCTCACATTTTTCACATATCACCTGGGTAGGTGGTGGACTGTTCATGAAAATGATCAGTAGATTTTCAAAGACAATGCTGAGATTTAATGCGCTGATGTCAGGATTCAAAACAGCTTTTGGATTGATTTGTGTGTCTTTTGCATAGCTTGCTGAAAGTTAGCAATTAATACTTTTCTTATTTCGGTTATTCTGGTTATCCTTTGCTGAAAAACAAACCACCCCAGGGCTTAGTGGCTTGAAACAGCAGTTAATTATTTTGCTTGCAAATCTGCAATTTGGACACAACATGGGGGAAAGGCATATCTATTCCATGCAGTGTCAGCTGAGACACTTTGAAGATTGGAAGATTCACTTATAATGGCTGGCCCACAGGGCTGACAAGGTAGTGTAGCCATTGGCTGGGATCTCAAATGGAGGTGAAGGCCGGGGGCTTTGGTTCCAATCCAGAAAATTTGGACTTCTTGGAGTATGATGGCTATATTCCAAGGGCAGTTATCCCAAGAGAGAGATGGAGAGAGACAGGTGGGAACTCAATTGACTTTAATGACCTAGCCTTGGAAGTTATATGCCTCCACTTCTGCCAGAATATAATTAGGATAATAACAAAAAGCAGCCCAGATTCAAGGGGAAGGAACATATGCTCCTACCTCTTAAATGGGGAAAGGCAAGTTTCCAAAAGAACATATAAAATAAAAAATATTTCCATGACTAGTTAGATAAATTAAAATTGAACATAAATAATTATTTTCCAAAGACTTTGACAGGAGAAAATATGGTTAAGGAATTAGAGATTAAATAAAATAATAAAAATAAACTTAGAAATGAAAGGAGCAAGGTAGATGCGATAACATTTTAACAAATATATACTTCCCAGCATATAATTCATTTTTTTCTGGAAAATAATAATCATAAATTCCCTGTGCCTAATTATTTAATCTATACATTACATACCATTTGACTTATTAATTTAGAGTTACATACAAGTCATAGCATGTTGTCACGAAATCCACAAAGTGCTAATATGTGTGTGTGTGTGTGTGTGTGTGTGTGTGTATTACACGTAACCCTGAACATCATGGTTATGGTTATTGAAATAATTTCAATAACTTCAAGTCAGTAACAATGCATGAAAGATGCATGAAATGAATACCTTTGTTATTATTTCTATCTTAACATTTTATCCCATCAGGAGTAAAACAAATTTTTCTTTATCATTATCTTTAGGGAGCAGGAGCAAAATGTTTCCCATCCTTAAGTTGGAGCTTTTACTTGCTTTCTACTTATCTCATCATCTTCCCTACAATTTCATAAGCTGAAAAATGAAACCCTCTCAAAAATAAAACACAGCTGTGGTGATTACATTCAGAAAGTCCAAAATAGATATTACCACATTTATTTACTGTAAAGGCTCAGTAATGTTTCCAAGAAAGCTATGAGGAAGGGAAGAGAAATAGGAACTTCTGTGGTGTTAAATGATGAAAAGTCTGAATTACAGAATATATTTTAAAAAATGATTGACGTATGTGCACTAGTAAGACAAAATGCTAAAAATGTGTTTCTGGCTCTATAGTAAAATTAAGAATAATAAGTTAATGGATTCTACTGAGGTAACTATTGATTAGACTCCTAATTTATTATATTAATTTATTACTGAGCACCTATTATGTATAAGTAAGTCACGGTTGAGTTGAGTTGACTGTTCTGAATAAAAATGAGAAGATATTTTTACACCATTACAGATATACTTAAAAGATAACAAAAAAGATCATTGAAAGGCAGATGAGTATTTTCAAACCATAAAGAGAAGGTATTTTTCTGGTGTTTTCAAAAGTTTTAGAACAGAAAAGAAAGACAGCGTTTCTATTTATCAAGTTAGTTTAACTCTGATAGCAAAACTTGCCAACAATTAAGGGGAAAAAAAAGGATACTGTAGACCAACTAAATTTCTGAACCACTTAATAATTTGTTTTCAATAGCAGAATAGTTTTATAATCTGAAAAATAAGTGTAAAGTTACTTGCAACTTGAGGATGAACAAATAAATCAGAACAAGTATGGAAAAATTTGAAATGCTGTAAAACTTTAAAAGTGAAGGGAATCATGGTTATTAAGGAAAATCGAGATTTTGCAATGTAGTATGGAGAAATTAAAAATATGTCCTTTGTATATTTATTTTATTAATACTTATCTATGAAAAGAGCTTTAATTGTTATCTTCTAAGTGGTTAAACTTGGTAATGATATTATCTTAAGTTTCACAACATTTTCTTAAATTTGCAGTTCAAAAAATTATAATGTGGTTATTTAGTTCTTAATTTAATTTGCAATAAATTAATAAAGTGTTTTTCTAAGACCTGGAAAGTCAATGAAAAAAGTAGCCTAAACCCATATAAAAAAGCCCTTAAATTAAAGAAAGACCTTTTAACATTTGTTCATTGTTATTGAGAGACAGAGAGAGGATGAGACAGAATCCGAAGCAGGCTCCAGGCTCTGGGCTGTCAGCACAGAGACGGATGAGGGGCTCAAACCCACCAACAGTGAGATCGTGATTGTAGCCAAAGTCAGTCGCTTAACTGACTGAACCACCCAGGTGCCCTTCTTAAATTTTAAATCATAAGTGCTATGCAACAAAAAACTTACAACTCATTAGAGTTAATTTTACTGTGAATTATTAATGAACATAGTGAAACTAACAGTGTAAATAAACAAATGTACACTACTGGAAAATATGCCCCTTATATTAAAAATTGGACAAGAGGAATAAATAAATTAGTGGAAATTTACATTGAAGTCATTGTTCTTACATGAACAATATGAAAGAAAAAATAATTTTAAATGAGAATAGGAATTTAAAGATCATATATTTATCCGTGTATACTAACTGAATTCCAGTCCTGTGATTTAGATAATTTTGACATATTTTCCAACACCTATAATCATAATACTTTGAGTCATCTGATGATAGGACCATGAAACAATGCCTTCAAAAAATAGCTCATAATCTTTTCTTCGATGAATATGTTGACTTATGTTGATGCCAAGAAAATAAATAAAAACAAGATAGATCAACTCTTTCCCCTGATAGGAGAGAAGGAAAATAAACTCATTAAAACATAATATACGCTATTTCTGGGCATGACAAAATAGTTGGTATCCGACATATCCCATATACATAAACTTGGACAAAATACACAAAGCAACTATTTTCAAGCACTGGACAGTGGAATGTGAAGACTGAACAGAGGAAATACTCTGAATCACTCAAAATAAATATGAAGAGATAATGATCATTTAGCCCTTTTTTCAGATTATTAAGGACATAAACCCACAGATTCAAGAGGCTCATAAAAACCCAAAATGGAAAAATATGAATATCACACCCAAGCACAAATAAATTGCTAAAAAATTAAGATAAAGAAAAAATATTTTAAGAAATGTCTTGAAAAAAATCCATATATATTCAAGGAAAAACTTTTCTGAAAATAACTCCCACCTTATCTAAAACAGTGAAAGCCAGGGGACAATAATAAACAGCATCCTTAAAATGCCAAAGGGAAAAAAATCCGTTTAGAAATCTATCTTCAGTCAAAATCTCCTTCAGATTTTCAGCGGAAATAAATTTACATTTTTGATAAATAAAGATTGAGGCACTAGTTAAATTTTTAAAAAGTATAGAAAAAATTAGGTGTAGGGGTTAAAGAGAAATGATCAAGGTGGAAGTTGAAATCATAAGACAAAAATGAAGAGAACCCCAAATACTAAATATTTTTTCAAATAGTATTAAATATTTAAAAAATAATAACACTGCTCTCTGTGTATATAGTATCATAGAAGTAAAATATATGAAAACAATAGCACAGACTTTGGGAGGTGGATGGAGATGCTGTAAAAAGAATCAATGGCAGTCCTAATTTTGTAAGCTGAAACTGTGCAAAGTGGTATTAAAAAATCAATGGAGGGGCGCCTGGGTGGCGCAGTCGGTTAAGCGTCCGACTTCAGCCAGGTCACGATCTCGCCGTCCATGAGTTCGAGCCCCGCGTCGGGCTCTGGGCTGATGGCTCAGAGCCTGGAGCCTGTTTCCGATTCTGTGTCTCCCTCTCTCTCTGCCCCTCCCCCGTTCATGCTCTGTCTCTCTCTGTCCCCAAAAAAAATAAATAAACGTTGAAAAAAAAAATTAATGGAAAAAATTAAAATGGTTCTATAAATATCTGTCCTTTCAATGTTTTTTCAAAATCATTATACTGTGAAAAAGCCAATTACAAAATGATACATCCTGTGTGATTCCAATTATATGAAAGAAAAGAATAGACAAAATGAATCTATGGTAATAGAAATCAGATGCATTGAACAGAGCACAAAGAGCTTTCTGGACTTCTGGGAATATTTATCTTGATCTTTGTGATTGTTACATGTGTTTCATATTTCTCAAAATTATGTGTATACCCTTGAGATTTGCACATTTTAACTTATGTAAATTACACTTCAACAAAATAATGTTAGCTTTAAAATAAAATAATGAATAGGAAAAGTTCAAATAATTATGTCATAGGACGAAAATAAAATTGAAAGGTATAGTGAAGAGTAGATTGGAAGAGTGAAGATAGTCAAGGAAGGTATCTCTAAGGAGATGACATCTGATTTAAAAACTGAGGGAAAAAAGGAAACAGTAGGAAAATATCTGGATGTGGATCAATCTAGATCATCAGAAAAACAGGTCTGCACAAGTCGAATGGAACACACAAGAAAACCAACTTGTGAAGCAAGAAGAGACACCCAATGTATGTAGGCATGCACAAGTATTCTTTTGTGCCTGGACTGTCCAGAACATACACTAGAGATCTACTGACCCTTTAGTATGGGCCGCAGTAATGGGCACACGGAATACATTTCGATGTGATGTGAAGGTTGGAACCAAGCTCAATGGACCTATATCTTCAAACAAACCTGCCCCAGTCATGGGTACAACTAAAAGTAAAATACGTACTTTGCTTTGGTAGGCCACTGATACTTGGAATAGTTTGTTTTGCAGTATTATTGTGGCAATAAGTAATACAAATGACAGCTGTGTATGATAGTGATTTCTAATGAAGAGTAGGATTTTAATTAAATTACATAGTATCAGATGACAGTGGATGTATACCATATAGCATAAAGAGTGGTCTTAGAGTTTGATGAACCCTGAGAATTTCCTCAGAAACTCGTTAAAAATCTACATTTAATGACTTATCTCCCAAAGAATACAATTCATTTGAATTGGTTTGGGGATTAGTAATCTATTTTTTAAGAGATTACCCAAATTGATCTTGATGTATTTGTTTACATAAATACACGGGTACTAAATAAAAAAAAATCAAAATACATTTAAAAATCATACTATTTGTTTTCATAGTCTTGAAACATTTTATTTCTTAGGCAGATATATATTAGAAGTGTATATACTTGATTCCCCTTACTTTTATTTTTGGGTAAATATTGTGTTTCACAAAAGTGAACCCAGTATATTTTGATTAATTTGGAATATGTAGGGGTGTCTTTATGTAAACTATTGCTTGGCCTTTGACATGGCTTGCTTGTCTAATAAAATTTTCATGACTGGAATCTAGACTTTAACGGGTATCCTAGCAAGTATTCTCTTCTGCCCTTTTGAACTGGGTCATGTCAGCTGGGCAATGTTATTTATCTCATGGTTTGAAAGTATTATAATTTATGTTATAATCGTGTTATTTCTATTCTTAATTGTGGTAGCAGATTTTTGCCTAAAGTTTGTTCTTTTTTTTATTTTTTTATTTTTAAATTTTTTTAAACGTTTATTATGTTTGAGACAGAGAGAGACAGAGCATAAACAGGGGAGGGTCAGAGAGAGAGGGAGACACAGAATCTGAAACAGGCTCCAGGCCCTGAGCTGTCAGCACAGAGCCCGACGTGGGGCTCGAACTCAAGGACCGTGAGATTATGACCTGAGCCCAAGTCGGACGCTTAACCGACTGAGCCACCCGGGCACCCCTAAAGTTTGTTCTTAAAAGTTTAACTGGCACTATGTTGAAATGCAGAATTCTCCCCCTTCTTTTTTATTTTCATAAAAAAATCTTCTAATTTTGTGTGATGACGTGTGTGTGTGCGCGCGCGCACGCGATGACTTTTCAGAAGCATTCCCATTCTTCCGTTTTCTAGCAGCAGAAGACTTGGTTGCTAAATTTTTGAAATAAAAATGCTTGACTTTTAAATTTAAATTTTGGAAAGTTAGTTGCTACTAGCAAGCCCTTTGTGTTCTATTTTACTGCTTTCTTCCTTTTTTTTAATTACCTATACCACCCCACAGTATAGAATGTCTATATGATAGGTTATGTATTAAACAACAGGCACAACTGTGTCACAGCTTGGTTTCATTGTCTTTCACTATTTACAAAACTTAATAATTCTGAGTAACGATTACCAGCAGTACACCAATATTATACATAAATAATGAATAGAAAACCTGAGATAGGAATAACAGTTTGCTTTACAATTGCTGTACTTCTCTGTGCTATTTGACAGCTCACTGACTAAAGCATTAATCACACCCCTCTTTCTATCCTCCTTAGCAGTGGTTGAGAGCAATAAAGAATTACCAAGTGAAGGCACGTTGTTTAAAACCACGATGTGAAATATAAAGGCCAAAATATTTTTTGTAATAAAATGTGGATTATCAAATTCCTTTGAGCTTGGAGATGGCACTTAGCACCTGACCATCTGTTAATAATCGTTAGTTTTTGCAATACTCTTATTCTTAAAAAGAACAATAAGCAACAAAATAGGTGCTTGAGGCCCGAAATACAAATGCTATTTTTAAAATAATGATTTCATTACTTGGTTTTTCTTATTATCACTATAGCATGTGTTCATTTAAAATACGTTCATAAGGGTGAGTATTAGTAACTAAGGCAATATGTCCTTTATCAGTGGGCTTACACTGTACTTCCCTGCCACCTAACCCTAATTATCGCTTGTCCCTAGGAGATTTGCATGTATTTGCTTTAATATCTTCAAAAGTAAAAGAACCTATTTACTATTTTGTCTGAATCTGACATCGGCAGTATTGAAAAGGAAATATGACATGAAAGAACCATAACTATACTGAAAGAAAAATCTAGAATGCTAGAACTCTTAGGCAATGATTACACTAGACTTGGCATCAAATGCTATCACTATCAAGGAACCCAGACATTAATTCAGTCTGAATACTATAGGATTCTGAATACTTTAGACAAAACTCTCCACATCTATAATAGTCATATTTCCCTCAGAGATTAAGAAAGACACACATCTGAGAGCAAGGAAAACTAAAAAAATTAGCATGACCAGGAAAATCCTTTCTTGGAAGGGGACTAGGTAATAAGTAATTTTTCATGAAGGAAGATGGAAAGAAGTAAAATCTCAAATTATACATACTGAAATCAACTTCTACTTTATAAATTCTTCTTGAAATTTCCCAATTCCTATATTAAAACTACTTCCTTGACTTGTGAAATATGATGGTATAGCCACAGGATTAAGTAAAAGTCAATGTGAAGAAGGAGAACAATATATTTCCACACCCAAAGTCTTGTAATTCAATTAAGAAATTGCCTCATCTAATGGAATAGGTTGCAATGCAGAGAAACATTAAAAAACTTCAATTCCAAGACCAATAATCATCCTTGATATTTACCCCCCACACACAGAGCAAAAATCCAATAGACAATCTAAACATCAGAAATGATGAACAAAACCTGTATCATCCGTCTTCATAACACTATAGGTATGAATTCTTCACTCCTTTCTGTAATGGTCCTTTCTGCACTGGAGAAATTGGTGCCAGCATATGTAGCCATGTTCCTTTGTGGATATAGGAGATAGGTTTGGATTTCAATAGTATAGTTAGGAGATGTATGTCCTGAATTTGGTGACATTCCAAATCTCACATCCAATTTGAGTAAACTTTAAGAGTAATTCTCATCCATTCCCAATAATCTAAAGAAACTCAGTTACTTGTCCTGAACTCAGATGAAGTACTTATGTCCCAAGATTCTGACTGTTAATTCACAAGGGAAGAGAATCTAGGCACATGGATAGTACTTACTTGCTAATTTGAATATCTTCTAAGTAAAGTGCCATGTGGGTAGACATGTGGATAGAATATATACAATTCTCACATTTGGACTAGACATCTCTTTTATTCCAGGCAATAAAAATTAGGTTAAGTCTGCAATAAGATCTCTTCTTTTTCCCACTGATTAAAGATATGTTTGAAAATATCAATCATCTGCTTTCCTTGAATAAGGCACTGCCAATCTTCAACATTGCCTGTCATTAGTGACACAATTTCCTATAGACTCACAACAAAATCTGACTCTCTTACAGTGTTCCTCTTGACACCCTAGGCTTATAGCCTGATCATCATGCTTCTACTTAGGGAAGGAAGAAAATGTGCATTCCATAAGGTAAAGTATTACAGGAACTCTTCCTTGTTTAATCCCTTAGTTACTCCCAGGAAGAGGAGTGAATCACCACTGTGGTAAATTTCAGAGAAAACAGAGCATGCTCAGTTTAGCATCTCTGAGTGTTCTCACCTAGAGTCAATCTATCTCCAAGATAAATACATTTTGGCATTATATATATATAT
>NW_024412376.1:140321634-140328816 GCF_014898765.1 Herpailurus yagouaroundi | reverse complement strand
TATATGTATATATACATATATATATATATATATATATATATGTATATTCCACTAGTAGTGGGAAGCCTGTATTTTCAATCTGTTTCAAAATCCAAAGGGAAATAATTGTATTTTTTTTATTTATCCTGAAATTCCAACATTGGTGTATGTGATTCCACTTTAAAGGACTCAGACTATGGAAAATATTTTTCCCTATACAGGAAATGAAAGGACTTTAATAGGATCATCAAAAGCTAAATCAAGAGTTTGCAATTAGAGAATTTATCAATGCCTCAAATGCTAATCACAGACTTCTCCTGTTATTACATACAAATATTTTATTCTCAAAACCTGGCTGGCAATAGACAAAATTAGTTTTCATATGCCTAAAGTGTATCATCACAGATTACAAAACCTTATCCTTCCATAGGTGTTGAGGGCTTTAAAGGGTCATTGATCTTGTCACCAAGGATTAGGAAGAAAGACTTTGTAATCAAAATAGAGGTACACTTCCAAGTTCTTCATATTTTCAGTTTTTTTTATTATTATGAAAAGTATTGTAGAAATATCCCTTTTTAGAACCAGATTTAATGGAATTTTTCCACTATTATCTAGCTAATTGATTTTTGAAAGTCATATTTTGGCAAGTTTCCTTATTTACAAAATGGAAATGGTAATAATGTTTTTAAAAATCTCATTGACTTCTTGTGAGTATTAAATGCATTAACATGTGGAAAGCTCTAATAACAGTGCCTGGCACACAATATTTGCTCAATAAATGTTAATGATTATTATCATCCACTGAAAGATTATACAGATCCCAAAAGCAATGTTGGACATTCTTTTAAATGGATGGAAACCCACAGGGCATATGAAGGCAGTTAGTGCTTTTCTACATCAACTATAGATAGGTTTTTCATATTTATTCTTTAACTCATTAAAATAATAATGAGTTAAAGTTATTATTGAAAAATAATAATATTTTTCAATCAGTTCAAAGTATGTTAAATTGAGGGCAGGTGGTACCCCTACCTGTATTAATTCAAATATTTAAAGTGTGATAATTCAGGGGTGCCTGGGTGACTCAGTCGGTGGAATGTTTGACCTTAGCTTAAGTCATGATCTACCAGTTCATGGGTTCATGCCCCCACTGGGCTCTGTTTGGCAGTAGAGAGCCTGGAGCCTGCTTTGGATTCTGTGTCTCCCCCTGCCTCTGCCCCTCCCTTGCTCATACTCTGCCTTTCTCTGTCTCTCAAAAATGAATAAATGTTAAAAAAAGTGATAATTCAAATTTATCGCCATTTTCCCAAAGTTCATTAAAGCTTCTCTGAAAAGTGGAACTAAAAATTTTATTATTTTTTTTAGTAATTCTACAGTGTGCTGCCCCAATATTTTCATTTGAGAAAATTCAATTTCTTCAGAATTTTCCACGAAAAGGTGGGAACCATCTGGTTATATTCCATATTGACAAAAAGAATCATATCCACGCATCATATATAGGGGGAAAATAATGACACCCTACCTTAAATTTCCTGCCTCTTTTCTTCTTCTACTGCTTTGTTATTAAAGAATATCCATTCTTTAAATTCTCACATTTTTAATTTGTAGGATCACATTGGTGAACTTTTCATTTTGTTTTCTTCCTTTCTTTCTTTCTTTTTTTTTTTTTACATACGAAATCAGAGAAGATGTAAGGATTTATATTCTATTTGTATCTTTCTGTAATTAATGACACAAAGAAGCTCTGCATTTGGGATATCAAATATTTGCCTTTTGCAAACATTAGTGCTTTGAAAAGGCAGTTATTCTTTCCAACGACTGTTAAAATTCTTGGTGCATATCCAACATCATAATTTTCTACTTAGTGGTTAACTATCAATCTATTACCTCTCAGCTCCAAGTTCATCCTTCATTGTCTATTCTCTAATAATTGACTTGAATCTCTAAACATTTATTTAGCCAGGTAACATGATCTTAAAGTGTCAATAAAAGGTGCTGGACTGATAATGTGGACAAAGGGGTCTAGTCTCATGGTTACAGAATCCTTCTCTGGGCATAATTAATCAGTGTAGAGCAGCTAAGACTATGTGGTGGTGAAGAGTGTAAAACTTCCCAAATATAGCTGGGCAAAAGTATGGTACCTACCTATAGGTACTTTCTCCCAGTATCCTAAAGATAAACTTCCAAAAATTCCACTGTGCAGCTTCTTTTATTTTATTTTATTACTTTTAAAAATATATTTTTTAATATTTATTTTTGAGAGAGAGAGTGCAAGCAGGGGAGGGGCAGAGAGAAGGAGACAGAGAACTTGAAACAGGCTTTGTGCTTACAGCAGAGCACCCAATGTGAGGCTCAAATTTACACACCAGAAGATCATGGCCTGAGCCAAAGTCAGACATTTAACAGACTGAGCCACCCAGTAAAGGAACTGCTCTATACTTTGATGAGCCCTAGTTAAACTTTCTGAAAGGATATCTGTGTCTCAGTTCTGGGCAGGTAGGGAAGTCTTCCAGATCTGTTCCTTTTTTTAGACACTCTGCCTCAGCCCTAAGGGATGTGGCTGCTCCCTCCATATGCTATTCCTGCATTATTTAGAATTCTCTTTTCCCCATAGTAGCTAATCTCCTCTTCAAGTTAGTGTGTGTTATCTGTCTCTTGACTCTAACTGATAAAGAGGTAGAGTGGTCCTGGGAGATAGATCTGAAAAGAGGGAATTTGGGAATTAGTTTATTCATACTCTGGGGATTGAGTATTTTTGGGGGAGACTCACCAAAAGGAAACTAGGTACTAGTGGCACTTAGAGTGACTACAAAGATTGTCAGAATGTTGGATTGTCTTAGTGCAACAGAGCATGTAGAGAAAGATATGACAAGCTCTGGAATCTTAACTTCAGCATAGTCTAAAAACCAGAGAGCTTCCATGAGAACTCTAAAATTACTTATTATTTGTGAGGAAGAGCCAAGATGACGGAACGGCATGGAGATTTTTTTGGATCTCACATCCATGAAATAGAGCCAGATCAACACTAAACAGTCCTACACACACAAGAAACTGATTTGAGGATTAACACAACAATCTACACAACCTGAAGCACAGAGCTCAGCTGGTACGTGGCATGGAGAGGTGAGAGAGAGAAGCCACAGCAGTCGGGGAGCTGTTTATGCTTGCAGAGAGAAGACAGAGATGGGGTGAGAGTTCAGGAAAAGCACCATGCCCAAAAGGAGCTAGAGAGAAAGTGGAAAAGTGCAAACAGCTGCAGGGACTGAAATAAAAAGGGAAAAAAGAGAAAAGAGACGGTTTAAATTCCATTAAGACTATAAACAGGGGGAGTGCAGAGTTTAAAACTCTGCATCTCAATACCTGGCAGTGCTCTGGTGGGAAGTCCGAATCCACAGGAGCAGAGTGGGGTCCAAGAAGTTCCCTGGCCACATGGGGAGGAGCAGTTCCACTGCTGGAAAGACATTTGGTAGAGGCTGTGCAGCCTCCTGGTGCCAATAGACCCCAGAGAACAACCACATTCGCTGTTGCTGGAACAGGTCATTAAGAGGGAAACCTGTTGCCAGATGTGTGTTGTGATTTTCCATATTCCCTGAAGTGTTGCTGCTACACAACCGCATGAACTTTTTCTGGGGTGAGTTGGCACCCAGCTGCAGTCTCGGCTCATCGGCAGCAGCATGGTCTCACGAATGTTCCTGGGTGTGGCGAGCACTGGTCCATTGCTCGGTGAGACCCACCCACAGAAGGTCAAAATGGGTCAAAGCCACAGTCCCTCAAAAGTGAGGGGTAGGGACAGTGAAGAAATGGGCAGAAAACATGAATAGACACTTCTCTAAAGAAGACGTCTGGATGGCCAACAGGCACATGAAAAGATGCTCAAAGTCGCTCCTTATCAGGGAAATACAAATCAAAACCACACTCAGATATCACCTCACGCCAGTCAGAGTGGCCAAAATGAACAAATCAGGAGACTATAGATGCTGGAGAGGATGTGGAGAAACAGGAACCCTCTTGCACTGTTGGTGGGAATGCAAACTGGTGCAGCCACTCTGGAAAACAGTGTGGAGGTTCCTCAGAAAATTAAAAACAGACCTACCCTATGACCCAGCAATAGCACTGCTAGGAATTTACCCAAGGGATACAGGAGTACTGATGCATAGGGGCACTTGTACCCCAATGTTTATAGCAGCACTCTCAACAATAGCCAAATTATGGAAAGAGCCTAAATGTCCATCAACTGATGAATGGATAAAGAGATTGTGGTTTATATACACAATGGAGTACTACGTGGCAATGAGAAAGAACAAAATATGGCCTTTTGTAGTAACGTGGATGGAACTGGAGAGTGTGATGCTAAGTGAAATAAGCCATACAGAGAAAGACAGATACCATATGGTTTCACTCTTATGTGGATCCTGAGAAACTTAACAGAAACCCATGGAGGAGGGGAAGGAAAAAAAAAAAAAAAGAGGTTAGAGTGGGAGAGAGCCAAAGCACAAGAGACTCTTAAAAACTGAGAACAAACTGAGGGTTGATGGGGGGTGGGAGGGAGGGGAGGGTGGGTGACGGGTATTGAGGAGGGCACCCTTTGGGATGAGCACTGGGTGTTATATGGAAACCAATTTGACAATAAATTTCATATATTGAAAAAAAAAGTGAGGGGTAGGGAAACACAGGTGCATTTGAGATAAAATTCAGGTGGGAGGTGCCACCTGGAACACAGACAGCTTGGTCACAGACAGTGTAAAAACAGGGAGTGGATGGAAACTGCAGACAAAGGACGGGTGCATGATTGCTGGTCAGGGAGATAACAGAGTTCTGATACTAGAGACTGGGTAGCTGGGTAAAGCCATTTTCACCCCTTCTGGGCATGTGCATACATACCTACAAGCGCCACAACAATCCATCCCAGTCAGCTAAGCAGCACCATCTAGTGGAGAATGGAACTGTTACACCAAGACCCACCAAACAGGGCCAACCTCGCTCTTCAGGAACACCACAAATCTCTCCACTCCTTCATGGTTTGACTTTTAGGAGAAACCGATGTAATTTCAATCGTATTTCAGTCTATACTCTGGTCCATCTATTCAATTTCCTTCTTTTGTTCTTTTTCTTTCTTTTCTTTTTCTTGAATACAGAAAGAAAAAAATATTTTCAATTGTTATTAAAAATATTTTTTCTTGGGGCGCCTGGGTGGCGCAGTCGGTTGAGCGTCCGACTTCAGCCAGGTCACGATCTCGCGCTCCGTGAGTTCAAGCCCCGTGTCAGGCTCTGGACTGATGGCTCAGAGCCTGGAGCCTGTTTTCGATTCTGTGTCTCCCTCTCTCTCTGCCCCTCCCCCATTCATGCTCTGTCTCTGTCTGTCCCATAAATAAATAAAAAAGTTGAAAAAAAATTAAAAAAAAATATTTTTCCTTTATTTTTTTCTACTGTATTTTTTACTTTTTTTCTAAATTTTTCTAATTCTATTTTACTTCCATCATTTCATTTTATTCTATTTCATTGTATTCATTTTCTCCAATTTTCAAACGTTTGCCTTTTCCCCCCTTTTTTCTCTAAACTATCAAACTCCTTTCAATAACCAAACAAAAACACACCTAGAATCTAGCATCATTTATTTGATTTTTTTTTTTTTAATTTTTTTTCAACGTTTTTTATTTATTTTTAGGACAGAGAGAGACAGAGCATGAATGGGGGAGGGGCAGAGAGAGAGGGAGACACAGAATCAGAAACAGGCTCCAGGCTCCCAGACATCAGCCCAGAGCCTGACGCGGGGCTCGAACTCATGGACCGCGAGATCGTGACCTGGCTGAAGTCGGATGCTTAACCGACTGCGCCACCCAGGTGCCCCTATTTGATTTTTTTTGTATGTGTGTGTTGTTGTTACATTTTTTTCATTTTAATTTTTTTTTACCTTATCAATTCCTTTTCTCCCTTCAAATGACAAAACAAATAGATTCACTCCCCCCCCCCCAAAAAAAAAGAGCAGGAAGAATGGATAGCCAGGGACTTAATCAAAATAGATACAAGCAAGATGTCTGAACCAGAATTTAGAATCATGACAATAAGAATACTAGCTGGGGTCAAAAATAGATTAGAATCCCTCTCTGCAGAGACAAAAGAAATAAAAACTAGTCAGGATGAAATAAAAAATGCTATCATTGAGCTGCAATCTTGAATGGCTGTCACGACGCAAGGATGGATGAGGCAGAATAGAAAATCAGTGCTATACAGGTCAAACTTATGCAGAATAATGAAGCAGAAAAAAACAGGGAGATTAAAACAAAAGAATTAGAGAAATCAGTGACTCATTAAAAAGGAACAACATCAGAATCATAGGGGTCTCAGAAGAGGAAGAGAGAGAAAAGGGTGTAGAAAGTTTCTGTGAGCAAATCATAGCAAAAACTTTCCTAACCTGGGGAAAGACACAGACATTAAAATCCAGGAAGCACAGAGGACTCCCATAAGATCCAACAAAAACCAAACACCAACAAGACAAATTATAGTCAAATTCACAAAATACTCAAGCAAGGAAAGAGTCATGGAAGCAGGAAGGGAAGAAAAAGTCCTTAATCTACAAGGTAGACAGATCAGGTTTGCAGCAGACTTATCCACAGAAACTTGGCAGGCCAGAAAGTAGTGGAAGGATATATTCAGTGTGCTGAATCAGAAAAATATGCAGCCAAGAATTCTTTATCTAGCAAGGCTGTCATTCAAAATAGAAGGAAAGATAAAAAGTTTCCCAGGCAAACAAAAATTAACGGAGTTTGTGACCACTAAACAAGCCCTGCAAGAAATTTTAAGGGGGGGCTTTCTGAGGGGAGAAAAGATAGGAAAAAAGACCAAAAACAACAAATATTAGAAAATACCAGAGAACACCACTAGAAACTCCAACTCTATAAGATAAATAATGGCAATAAACTCATATCTTTCAGTACTCACTCTAAACATCAACAGACTGAATGCTCCAAACAAAAGACATAGGGTAACAGAATGGATAAGAAAACAAGATCCATCTATATGCTGTTTGTAAGAGATCCACTTTATACCTAAAGAAACCTTCAGATTGAAAGTAAGGGGATGAAGAACCATCTATCATGCTAATGGTCAACAAAACAAAGCCGGAGTAGCCATACTTATATCATACAATCTAGACTTCAAAATAAAGAATGTAACAAGAGATGGGCATTATATCATAATTAAGGG
>NW_024412376.1:140318920-140321234 GCF_014898765.1 Herpailurus yagouaroundi | reverse complement strand
CTGTTCCAAAAAATAGAAATGGAAGGAAAACTTCCAAACTCTTTCTATGAAGCCAGCATTACCTTGATTCCAAAACCAGACAGAGACCCCACTAAAAAGGAGAGCCATAAACCTATTTCCTTGATGAACATGGATGCAAAAATCCTCAACAAGATATTAGCCATTGGATCCAACAATACATTAAAAAAATTATTCACCACGACCAAGTGGGATGTATACCTGGGATGCAGGACTGGTTCAATATCTACAAAATAATCAATGTGATTCATCACATCAGTAAAAGAAAGGGCAAGAAACACACGATCCTCTCAATAGATGCAGAGAGAACATTTGACAAAATACAGCTTCCTTTCTTGATAAAAACTCTTAAGAAAGTAGGGATAGAATGATCATACTTCGAGACCATAAAAGCCATATATGAAAGACACAATGCTAATGATAATCCTCAATGGGGTAAAAACTGAAAGCTTTCCCCCTAAGGTCAGGAACAAGACAGGGATGTCTGCTCTTGCCACTGTTTTTCAACATAGTATTGGAAATCATAGCCTCTGCAATCAGACAACACAAAGAAATAAAATGAATCCAAATCAGCCAGGAGGAAGTCAAATTTTCACTCTTCACAGATGATATGATTGTCTATATGGCAAACCCAAAAGATTCCACCAAAAAACTACTAGAACTGATCCATGAGTTCAACAAAGTGTCAGGATATAAAATCAATGCACAGAAATTGGTTGCATTCCTATACACCAACAATGAAGCAATAGAAAGAGAAATCAAGGAATCGATTCCATTTGCAATTGCACCAAAAACCATAAAATATCTAGGAATAAATCTAACCAAAGAGATGAGAAATTTATACACTGAAAACTATAGAAAGCTTGTGAAAGAAATTGAAGAAGATACAAAAAAATATTCCATGTTCCTGGATAGGAAGAATAAATATTGTTAAAATGTCAATGCTACCCAAAGCAATCTACATATTCCAGGCAGTCCCTATCAAAATACCTCCAGCATTGTTCACAGAGCTACAACAAATAATCCTAAAATTTTTCTGGAGCCAGAAAAGACCACGAATAGCCAAAGCAACTTAAAAAAAAAAAATTAAGGGGTGCCTGGGTGGCTCAGTTGGTTGAGCTCCAACTTCGGCCCAGGTCATGATCTCACAGTTCGTGAGTTCGAGCTCTACATTGGGCTCTGTGCTGACAGCTCGGAGCCTGGAGCCTGCTTCGGATTCTGTGTCTCCTTCTCTCTCTGCCCCTTCCCCTCTCATGCTCTGTTTCTCTCTGTCTGTCAAAAATGAATAAACGTTAAAAAAATTAAAAAATAATTAAAAATAATAAATAATAAAACAGTAGGCATCACAATCTCGTACTTCAAACTGTATTACAAAGCTGTAATCATCAAGACAGTAAGGTACACACACAAGAAGAGACAATCAGATCAGTGGAACCGAATAGAGAACCTAGAAATGGACCCACAAACTCATGGCCAACTCATCTTTGACAGAGCAGGGAAGAATATCCAATGGAATAAAGACAGTCTCTTCAGCAAGTGGTGCTAGGAAAACTGAACAGTGACATGCAGAAAAATGAAACTGGATCACTTTTTTACACCATACACAAAAATAAACTCAAAATGGATGAAAGACCTAAATGTAAGACAGGAAGATATCAAAATCCTCGAGAAGAAAGCAGGCAAAAACCTCTTTGACCTTGGCCACAGCAACTTCTTACTCAACACGTCTCCACAGGTAAGGGAAACAAAAGCAAAAATGAACTATTAGGACCTCATCAAAAAAAAAATCTTCTGCACAGTGAAGGAAACTATCAGCAAATCTAAAAGGCAACCGATGGAATGGGAGAAGATATTTGCAAATGACATATCAGATAAAGGGTTAGTACCAAAAATCTATAGACAACTTATCAAACTCGACACCCAAAAAACAAATAATCCAGTGAAGAAATGGGCTAACGACATGAATAGACACTTCTCCAAAGAAGACATTCAGATGGCCGACACATGAAAAAATGCTCATCACTCATCATCAGGGAAATAAAAATCAAAACCACAGTGAGATATCATCTCACACCTGTCAGAATGGCTAACATTTACAACTCAGGCAACAACAGATGTTGGTGAGGATGTGGTGAAAGAGGATCTCTTTTGCAATGTTGGTGGGAATGCAAGCTGGTACAGCCACTCTGGAAAAAAGTATGGAGTTTCCTCAAAAAACTAAAAATAGAACTACTGTACGACCCAGCAATTGCACTACTAGGTGTTTATCCAAGGGATACAGGGATGCTGTTTCAAA
>NW_024412376.1:140201807-140318820 GCF_014898765.1 Herpailurus yagouaroundi | reverse complement strand
TATATATATATATATATATATATATACACATATATATACATATATGTATATATATGTATATATACACATACAGAATGGAGTATTACTTGGCAATCAAAAAGAATGAAAGCTTGCCATGTGCAGCTATGTGGATAAAACTAGAGGGTATTATGCTAAGCAAAATTAGTCAGAGAAAGACAAATATCATATGACTCTACTCATATGAGGACTTTAAGAGACAAAACAGATGAACACAGGGAAGGGAAGCAAAAATAATATAAAAACAGGGAGGGGGACAAAAACAGAAGAGACTCTTAAATATGGAGAACAAACTGAGGGTGGCTGGAGGGGGTGTGGGACGGGGGATGGGCTAAATGGGTAAGGGGCATTAAGGAATCTACTCCTGAAATCGTTGTTGTACTATATTTTAACTAACTCGGATGTAAATTAAAAAAATAAATTATGGGGCGCCTGGGTGGCGCAGTCGGTTAAGCGTCCGACTTCAGCCAGGTCACGATCTCGCAGTCCGTGAGTCTGAGCCCCGCGTCAGGCTCTGGGCTGATGGCTCGGAGCCTGGAGCCTGTTTCCGATTCTGTGTCTCCCTCTCTCTCTGCCCCTCCCCCGTTCATGCTCTGTCTTTCTCCGTCCCCCAAAAAATAAATAAACTTTGAAAAAAAAATAAATTAAATTGAATTAAATTAAATTAAATTAAATTAATAAATAATAAATAAATTCAATTATATATTATTTCTTAGAGTCACAAAATCAAAATTCCAAAACCAAATGCAAAATTTAATTGTAAGGGTTACTGAATTCCAAGCTCTACATTGTTACCATTTTTTAGAGTCAAGTTATAAATTTTGACGATGAACTAGTGTTCAGTTGTAGAAATAAGGATTGATGTATCTACTTATTATTTCTTGCTTTATTTCTATAGATTTATAAATATTAATTAATTTCCCTTTACCTGTCCTCCATTCCTACTCTTTTACAGAAAGTGCTGATGGCAAAAAAAATGATAATTTATTTCATAGATTACACAATGCCAAGATTTAATCAAAGAGGAGTAAACGTCATCCAGAATAGTATGCAGTATGTGAGAGCTGGGCCTCGCTTTTAAGAGAGGGATAAACATGTTGTTTTTATTATAATAGCTGTACTGTGTTAGAAAGGAGAATTTTTGTGTTTTTTCTATTGCTGTCTGAAAGTTTAAGTAAGAAAAGCTGTGCATGATGATATATTTGGGTTGGTTTGCTCAGCATCTATTTCAAAACACTTCTTGTGTGCTTTCCTGTATTGCAGAGGCTAAAATGCTCAAACAAAACGAAAACAGTTCTCCAGATTCCCTTGAAGTATCTAGATGTGATTTGGTTTGTCGAATCACTTTCACTTCTGAGAAACATTAGCTGCTTCAGAGAAAAACCGAGCTAGGAGGCTCTGGATCTGGCCAATGTTGCAGTAGATTTCTGATTGGGAAGACAATTTCCTGATTGTTGCAGAAGCAGTGGCTCCCTTAGGGGCCCAGATGTATGTTGTGGGCTTTGGAAGTCATTACTAAAAGCTCAGCGTAAGGTCTGTTTCTTAGCCTTCTCAAATATTTTGAAAGCTTATTAATATCTTATAATAAATCCCCATCTGCTTAGCCATTCTGGGATGGGGTCAGACTCTGTTCTGTCTAAATGACTTGAGAGCAATAGATATGAGTTGTGAATATATGTGCAAGTATCTAACCTGAGCTTCTATCATATTCTAGGGCATTCTTAGCATGTACTAGGCCATCTATTAATGCATTCTCTGCTTGTCTGCATGTGATTTCCCTCCACATCAATTCTCCTCTAGTGCCTAATCCTCCTCATGCCTAATTTAATTCCTCATCGATCTAGATTGCCTGGGAGTTAGATCTGTAAGCCTTGTCAAATAATTTGGGCATTACGAGCTCTATGCCATATTACTTTGAAATACCTCTGATTCTTAAGAACTGTTCCTTCTATCATCAAATCCTGTTATTTTCAAATTGGAATGTTTGTTTTCACAACTATTGTTTATGATGTGAGCTATGAGGTACTGTTTGGAGTCCAGAATATACTATAAAATGCAGAGATCATAAATGTTCAGTTTGATGGATTTTGACAGTGGCCCACACTCAATCAAAGACCATGGAAACAAAATAGAAGTTTCCTCCTCATTTCAAAATTTTTCCTCATGTCTTCTCCATTCACCCCTGACCCCTCACCATCACCATGATCACTATTTTGATTTCTATGATTATAGTTTGTTTGATTTTGCTTTTGCTTGCACTTAAAAAATGCTATCTACTGTATTGTGTATTCTTTGTCTCTGGCTTCTATTCAACATGGTGTTTTCAAAGTTTATCCATGTGGCAGTATGTGTTATGTGTTTGTTTCTTTTTTATTACTGAGTACTCTTTTGAGGTATGAACATGCCATGATTTGTTTATCCTATTCTGCTGGGGATGGGCATTTGGAGGTTTACAGTTTGGGCATGTTATGAATAAAGAGGCTATAACCAGTTTTGTGGACATTTCTGTAGAGCAAATACCCAGAAAACACATGAAACAAGTCCCTCTGAAATATTTGAGGCTCTCCTCAAGGTCAACGTAGTGACTGCTATGAGCTGGTCAGGATAACAGGAAGGAGAGAGACTCTGAAGCACCAAAATCTGGGAGTAGAGCAAGAGCCAAAAGAGAATTACTCAGAAATCTACAAGCTGGCATCAGGACTGTGAATCACAAGGGGATGTCCAGAATTTTTCTCATGCTCATGGTCCCAGCTCTGCTGAAGGAAAAATCCCAATTCTATCTTCAAAATGTTTGACTAAAACCCAAAGGGGAAAAAAAAATACAACAGTGGCAATGAAATGAAATTTCTCTCAGCCTTTCTGTTCGGACTCAGTGACGACCCAGATGCCTTGGGAGATATCTTTCAGCTTTCCTGCCACACATCAGTCTTCAGCAGCTGCCACCTTGAGATGAAAGACCAGAATTCCCCACAAGGATTTGTCTCCTCCCTCCTGCCCTCTGCCTAGCCTTTGGCGAATACGGCCTTGACCTCCGCAAAGGCCATCGTGTCTGAGAAGGCTTCCTGTTAGCATTTTGCAGCAGCTGCCTTACACCCTGTAAAGCCTCCATTGCCTTGAAGGGATTTCTCCATTCTCTCTCCTGTTGCTGCTAGGAAAATCATGCAACCCCAGCAATCTCTCCCTCAATCCTACCATCTGTACACCGCATACTGCTCCCACACACCTGGGAAGTCCCGGCCCTGGGGGAAATAGTCTGCAGGGGCGTGCGCACACTCTCCGGGTCTCTCAGGTTTCCAAAGCATCCCTTCCGCTTGCACAAAGCTGCTAATGTTTGTGGAGGGCGTGGTTGGTTTCTTCATTACCTGTTTATACCGGGTTTCTTCTCCTTCCACCACTTTGCCAGGAATGAAAGCAGCTGTGGCTCTTCTCTCTCCTAGCAAGTGCATGCCACTCTCTGGATTTATTATCGTTTAGGTTTCATTTCACTTGTAGTGTTGTTTTGTGATGTTTTATTGTTAAATGTTTTCACGCCTTCAGCTCCATTGTTGGTGAAATATGAGAAACCATGACGTTACATCCCAGTTTACTGCTCTGGGTTCTATAATGGGATTATGAGTTGTTTCTCCTGACTTTCTACATTCCAATCAGAGGCAAGTGTCTCTTAGGATGCCTGGGTGGCTCAGTTGGTGAAGCGTCTGACTCTTGGTTTCTGCTCAGGTCATGATCTCACAGTTCATGGGATCCAGCCCCACCTCAGGCTCTGCGCTGACAGCGTGGAGCCTGCTTGGGTTTCTTCGCCCCCCCCCCCCCCCCCCGCTTGCTCTCTCTGTCTTTCTCTCAAAAATAAATTTAAAAAATCATTTTGTAAAGCTGCCGAGATTATAAGTGGTATTAAGGGGCTTATGTTTGAAAAAAGGAAGTGCATAATACTGAGTCAGATTATCTCAGAGATGTAGTTTGTCTCCCGTAGTTTCTCAAAGCTTCCCCCATTCTTATCACCTTTTTTTGTGGGAAGCAGCCATAGATGTTTACGGGTGTAAATTATTTATTTCTAACTTATGCCACAGTTATTTATACTCAGGCCACAACTGAAGCTATCCCCCATTCAATATTCCTCAGGGTATAAATAAATTAAGGGGCGGGCATAAGAATTCTGCACAAAAATGTCATTAAATAGTCGCAGTCCTTCCGGTTCCTCACTCGGGGGACTTGAAAGCAAAAGCACAGGAGAGGACAATGGTAGCAGAAGCAGGGTAAAAAAGGTGGAGGGAGAACATAAGTCATGAACACGGTCACAGAGCATTTGATGGTGCTTCTGAGAGGCTAACATACTAGCAATGCCACTAATTTGGCAGTGGGCTGAAAGAATGGTCAGTTACATACATGAGTCCTTATTAAATCCAGACACTTACTGGGAGGATCCAGCCCACCACAGGGCTTGGTTGTGTGGCTACCGTGAATTTCTCACGGTGCCTCCCAAGTTCTCCATTGTCTCATGATCAATCCTAACCAAAGGCAGTAATCTAACCAGAAAAATTTCATCTCTTGGAAAACGTACAAGATATTTCTAGAAATACTGAAGTATGATAGTGTGTAATAAGAAACCAGTCCTGCTATTAATTCCTTAATATTATGCCAGTTAACCGCATACGTGCTTCAGAATTTCCATTAAAATTTTAATATGAACCTTGGTATGTCCAGCACCTTTTCTGGATGTGGTTTTGTTATCTGTAAAATGCAGCATATGAATTAAATGATCTCTAACATTGCTGTAACTTCTAACATTCCATTATTCCATTTCTTCATCCTCCTGTAATTAAACCTGTTTTCCCTCAAATCGCTAGAATGTAACATTGATGAGGCATATGACCTAGATTCTAGAATTTTAAAAATGAGATCTCAAAAGCTATACATATATATTTATTGAGCTGTGTAAAGCCAGGCAAGTATTTTTCTGTCCTTTATTGAGTTAGAAATTATAATGAATTGGAAATGACCAAAGAATACATATCCTCCTTCCCTCACATTCCTTCTTTAGTACTTATGTATTTTAAACATATAAATTCAAGTGTAAATTTTATTGTATTTTAACATTTCTCTGATTATTGATTTATGTATATTAAGAAAAGTCGATTGGATTCCCATTCATAACATTAAAAAAAATCACCCAACTTTTTTGCCCATATGTCTTATTGGACATATTCACTTCATCACAGATAATTTTCCAAAACCCTCTAAACAATTGTTGTAATGCATCCACTTATGAGTGATTTAAAACTGCCTTATAAAAGCAAAGATACTGGGGCGCCTGGGTGGCGCAGTCGGTTAAGCGTCCGACTTCAACCAGGTCACTATCTCGCGCTCCGTGAGTTCGAGCCCCGCGTCGGGCTCTGGGCTGATGGCTCAGAGCCTGGAGCCTGTTTCCGATTCTATGTCTCCCTCTCTCTCTGCCCCTCGCCCGTTCATGCTCTGTCTCTCTCTGTCCCAAAAATAAATAAACGTTGAAAAAAAAATAAAATAAAAGCAAAGATACTGAATTCAAGTGTTAAATCTCCAAGAAATTAATGAGCATTCTTTGGTTCATAAAGTATGATCTCTTCAAGATTAAGTGCTGATATTATTACATTAGCATACAAGCTAGTATCACATTCTGGAAGGCACATGTCTGCACCACTTATCCAAGTTTGTATAATACCCCTAATAAATATATTTCAGTTTACTATCTGCCAGGCAGTTTCGAGCATGTGTTTGGATTCATGCTCATAGCATCCTATCTGACCGGTCCTATTTCCATTTTACAGTTCCATGAGGGAACTGAGGAGCAGAGTATTAAACAATTTGTCTATATCAGGCAGCTATTGTGGGGTGGGTCCAGGATTTAAGCACCATCAGCATAACTCAGAGCTTTACTCCAAGGCATTCTGTTCTCTCTTAGTCACATATCTAATATTAGCTACATATATGGTTGCTCTTTATATGACAAGGTTTTTAATGTAAAATATGCACAAAAGTGAGTAACATTAAGATGTTTTAGCATTTGTGTTTTATTTTATGATATGATATTATGATTTTTATAACTAGCCATCAAAAGCGTTGTTATTTATTGTTATCTCCTCTAATGATACTGGCAGAAACAAAAAGAAATATGACTATGTTGCCTAGAAGTATGTCATGTGAACTATAGTAGTCATAATAATAATAATAATAACAAATTTATTAAAAGAAATATCCACCTCAGAGCACCTGGGTGGCTTAGTCGGTTAAGCGTCTAATTCTTGGTTTCGGCTCAGGTCATGATCTCATGGTTTGTGAGATTGAGCCCTACATCAGACCCCTGCTGACAGCACAGACCCTACTTGGGGTTCTCTCTCTCTCTCTCTCTCTCTCTCTCTCTCTCTCCTCTCTCTCCCTCTCTCTCTCTTGCCTCTTCCCTGCTCGTACTCTATCTCTCTCTCAAAATAAAAAATAAACTGAAAAAACAATTAGGGGCGCTTGGGTGGCTCAGTCACTTAAGCATCCAACTCTTGTTTTTGGCTCAGGTCATCATGTTGGGGTTCATGAGTTCCAGCCCTACATCAGGTTCTGCACTGATATCATGGAGCCTGCTTGGGATTCTGCCTTCCATTCTCTCTGCTCCTCCCCCGCTTACTCTCTCCCTCTCTCTCTCTCTTAAAATAAGAGAGACTTTTTTAAAAAACTTTTTTAAAAAAATCTTAAAAAAACTACTTTGAAGTAGTAATTAGTATATACATTATACATATATATTAATTTTGAATCGAAATTTTTGAATAGAAAATTTTGCATATAAAGTTTTTGCTGTCAGGGCACCTGGGTGGCTTAGGCGGTTAAGCGTCCGACTTTGGCTCACATCATGATCTTGCAGTCCGTGAATTTGAGCCCCGCATCGGTCTCTGTGCTGACAGCTCAGAGCCTGGAGCCTGCTTCGGATTCTTTTTCTCCCTCTCTCTGTGCCCCTCCCCCGCTTGTGCTCTGTCTCTCAAAAATGAATAAAGGTAAAAAAAAAATTATTATTATTATTATTATTTTTATTTATTTTTTTTTTTTGCTGTTGTTAGAAACCACCTTAGATGCACTACTCCCAGGGATATGGGATGGGGTGCCAAAACAGAAACCGACCTTTAGGAACATCATGCTACTTTCTCTTGAGGAACAAATGTTTCTGTAATACTTAATGAACTTTGCATTGTGAATGACTGCAATTATGTTGTTTATAAAGGGAACCCCAGTAAAATCATAAGGTACAATGCTAGATTTAGATTATTTTTAATGTAAGGGTGCCTGGGTAACCCGGTTGGTTGAACATCGTATTCTTGATTTCGGCTCAGGTCATGATCCCCAACCAAGTCTTGGGATCAAGCCCGGCATTGGGGTTCACGCTGAAAGTAGAGCCTGATTAAAAGTCTATCTTAAGGTTTGTGAAGGAGTGCTAAAATCATTATTTTCCCAGGTTTAAATATGAAAAAACAATAGTCATGTTGTTTGAAAACAGAGACATAACATAACAAAAAGAATAAAGCTGAAACTGTTCAAAGTGGTTGTTCTGGAGAGCAGGAAATGGAGGAAGACCACAGAAGATTGCTTTTTAAAACTTTAAATCTTGGTAGAATTATTTGATTCTTTAGAATGTGTGCATCTACACTATTGTCAAATATGTATCCTACTTTTTTAAACTGTCTTCAAGAAGATGACTTTAAATGAAGAAAACAGGGCATGAGGATACTGGGAGGGACTGGCCAAGGCCTGCGTTGTTAGGCAGACACAGGGTATTTTTTGTTGTTTGTTTTGTTTTTTAATTTTTTTTTCAACGTTTATTTATTTTTGGGACAGAGAGAGACAGAGCATGAACGGGGGAGGAGCAGAGAGAGAGGGAGACACAGAAACCGAAGCAGGCTCCAGGCTCTGAACTGTCAGCACAGAGCCTGATGCGGGGCTCGAACTCACGGACCGCGAGATCGTGACCTGGCTGAAGTCGGAGCTTAACCGACTGCGCCACCCAGGCGCCCCTAGACACAGGGTTTAAGAGAAGAATAGCGAAGAGAAAATCTAGGGAGACAGTTTGGGACTTAATTTCATGAACTAAATGTCAAAGTTAGAAAAGATTAACTCCACAGATGATAGGTATCACCCAAAGGCTTTATATGGAATATATTTTAATTTCCTGAGCATTCCGTACTGTGCTCCCTGAAAAGAGGAAGCATTGTTCTCTCACAGCAGCAAGTATGGGTGAAGCAGGCTCAAGCTTCCATTTGTAGGTTCAAATCTTTTATCGGGGCACCTGGGTGGCTCAGTTGGTTAGGAGTCTTGGCTCAGGTCATGATTTCATGTTTTGTGTGTTCAAACTTCACATCGGGCTCTGTGCTGTCAGTATGGAGCTCTCTTTGGATCCTCTCTCTCTCTCTGCTCCTCCCCAGCTTTCTCTCTCTCTCTCTCTGAAAAATAAATAAACATCCAAATTTTTAAATATTTTTTTTCTGGTTACTAATAGTTTTAGGGGATGAGGGACAAAGGAAAATAAAACAATATTATTAAAGAATTATGTACTGACCAAAATATTTACCTTAAGTTTTTGGAAATTCTTCTGAGAAGCCCCATATATGCCTGTACCATGGTGTCTCCATTTAATTCTTTAGTCTTTGATTACACAAGTGCTTCAAGTACTGTAAGTACAGAATCAATTATCAGTTTTTGTTAACTCAAATGTGTTCTGCAAATTACAACTGCCTACTTAAATTAAACCCCTCTCTGGACCTGCAAAAAAATGGCTGAATGATGCCCCTGAATAGTCTCTTTAACTAGAGGTTTTCAAACTTAAAGCACATAAGAATCAATTGGGAATCATTTAAAATGCAAATTACAGAGCCTCATGGCAAGAGAATCTGATTCAGTAATTGTGTTCTGATACTAAGGAATCAATCTCTCTCTCTCTCTCTCTCTCTCTTTCTCTTTCTCTCAACCAGCTACTATAATTTTTCAGGTAGATTGAAGACAATATGTTTTCGATGGGGGGGAATAAACACTAGATTTCTGCTATGCTTTTGTCTCTTTTTTTTCTTTTTTCCCTTTTTAGCAGTTGCATCCTCTCTGGAAAATTCTTATTCTCTTGAAGTGATAATAGGAGGGATATCATTAACATCTTTTGGCAGATTGATTCTCTACTTTGACTCTCAACTGAACCTGGACACCTTATTGGGGAGAATGATATCTCAATAACACATTTTATTTGCTACCCCCTTAAACAACCCCAAAGAAGCAGACACAATTGGACTATCCAGTTCAATGATGCCTCGCCCTGTATCATCATAGGTAACCACAGTTACCTATCCATGCCCTAGCTTTGAAGGCAAGCTTTTAAAACAGGTATAGAATTTCTTCGGGGAATACAGGTTCTGTAATATCCTCTTAAAATAATAAATAAATAAATAAACAAATAAATAAATAAATAAATAAACTAAACAATGAGACCAGTCTTGGAAATTCCCTGAGCAGACAAAACCAGTTTCTTCATATAAACAGAGCTTAATTTAGCTTATTTTGCAAGACTCATTCTACCCGGGTCATTTTTTGCTTCTGCCTCTGGAAATTGTAAGCAAAGCTTGAACTGTTTCCTAAGGTTGATGTGAAATAACCATTGACCAATTTCTGATCTTTTAAGAAAATTCTAATGTTATGGCCTATCAATGTGAAGAATAAACAGTCACTGATTTCTCACTATCTATGCTGCTCTATGACAGTATACATCTGAGCTTCAATGCATGTTTCAGTTTGAATGCTTCAGTTCTGCAAACCGCCTTTTTGGTATGTGCAAAATAAACTCTTGCTAATTACTACTTTGGTGACTCACTGATTTTACTTCTGCTATTTCTGAGTATTTGATAATCCCAAACTATAATATTCCTTAATGTTAAATTTAATATAATATTAACTTAATATAAAATCTTTATAACATAGCTAAAGAACTCATAATTTATGGAATTATTCACATAGTGTGAGCAATCTCAGTAATCCCACCATCCTCAAAGAAAAAGATCACATGAACAGGTGGTTTTCCCCACGCAAAATAATTAACAATTGCAAGTTTAATATTAGAATCTTTTTGGAATATTTTAGCAGAAAATTGAACCTGAGAAAAAAAGTTGAAAGAATGTGGGAAATGAATCTATGGGGAGCAAAATGAAGAGGTTTTGAAATGTGCTTCTTTGCAAATACAATGAGACATTCCTTTAATGTAAAAAAACACACACAAACAAAAGCCCCCCCCAAACCAAAACAGACGGTCATCAAACAATGTAGAATACTCCAGAGAATTTTGGATCAGATTACTAACTTGCTAATTACTAAAGTCTTACTGAATTTTAGTCCTCCCTTGGCTTTGTTTCTTAGCATTTGACTGAATAGGATCCCAGAAATGTCTCACAATGTAGAGCAGAGCTGTGGGGAGGGAAATCTTTCCATAATTTGTCTTTATGGTCATGTGGCTCAGTGAGCAAAGAAAATGTGGGTAGTCCAAATTGAGATGTGCTCCAAGTATCAAACACCAACATCCTTTGAAAGACTTATTGTTGGGGTGCTTGGATTTTTCAGTGGGTTAAGTGTCCAACTTCAGCCCAGGTCATGATCTCATGGTTCTTGGGTCCAGCCCAGTGTTGGGCTCTGTGCTGACATCTCAGACCCTGGAGCCTGCTTCTGCTTCTGTGTCTCCCTCTCTCTGACCCTCCCCCACTCAAGCTCTGTCTGTCTCTCTCTCTCTCAAGAGCAAACATTAAAAAAAAACCTTATTATTAAAGAGAAATAATATATATATGATGTAAGTTAATATTTTTATTACATTCTGACAGAATAACATGTTTGGATATGTTGGCTTAAATACAATACATTCTTAGAATATTTTTTATTTAATTGTTTTGAAAAATATAGCTACCAGACAGCATAAAGGTACATACGGGGCCACTTGGTATTTCTATTGTGCAGTGGCTTTATAAGGATCACACAGAAAGGAACCTCTTTGATATTACGATTTAAAATAATAGCAACAACACCTCCAGCCCTGCTTCTCCCTTCTTCCTATCTTTCTATCCTGAAGGTGAGGTGTTTTTTTTTTTTTAATTTTTTTTTTCAACATTTATTTATTTTTGGGACAGAGAGAGACAGAGCATGAACGGGGGAGGGGCAGAGAGAGAGGGAGACACAGAATTGGAAACAGGCTCCAGGCTCTGAGCCATCAGCCCAGAGCCCGACGCGGGGCTCGAACTCACGGAGCGCGAGATCGTGACCTGGCTGAAGTCGGACGCTTAACCGACTGCGCCACCCAGGTGCCCTGAAGGTGAGGTTTTAAAAGAAGACAGCAGCAAGGATATAGATGCCCTTCGAATAAGCAGCTTCCTGCCCCCCCTGCTGATCTTGTGCCTCTGCTATAGATCGGGGCCTGTTCTGCCCTTGTCCTTGACACCTGGCCTCTTCTCTGTCTTTGTCCTTGGAAATAATGCCTCTGTCCTGGCCTCTGTCCTCAAGTGACTCTTCTCTGTTCATGTTCTGCAACCACTGCTTCTGCAACCTTTTGAGAAAAGAAAAATTGATAAACTCAGTTTTATTTTTTTACCCTGTACAAATTTCAAATAAAAAGGCAAGAAAAATATCAGCTATTCTTAATCACAATTGCAATAAATTGACATTTAGGTTGTTCATCGTTATTTGTCTAATATGTCAGTGTATCAGGCTTAACTGGGTTGGCAGAATACCTGAACGCCTGACTACCGGGATGAGGAATATGAAAGACTGAGAAGAGATTTTTTTTTCTCCTTTGGAAGAAGTGGTTTGCTAAGCAAATTAATAATGTAAAAGTTCTTCAGAGCTAATTGCAATTCTTTCTTACTTGATCATTAAAGCAGTTTCCCTCTGCTAGGCAATATTTTGTTAGCCTAGTTTAGCCATAGTGTGCAGTAATAAAGCTGAATTTTTAAAAATATGGCCTATTATTCTGTCATTGTTTTTTTAACTAGGAATAAACCTTGCTAAAATTAGAAAAATTAAATTAGACTTTCATTAATTTAATTACTTAGACCTGACGTTTGTAAAAAGCTAGTTCTTTTAAAAATAACTAAGAATAAAATCTCAAGTTATAAGTTTTTTGAGATCAAAATTTGACTACCTTGTCCTGGAGTATAGCCTGAGGTTTGTGCAAAATGTGCCTTCAAGATACATCTGTAGTCTTAATAATTAAGATTTAAATGTATTTTTACCATAATAGATAATGTAAAGAAATGTGACTCTGGACTAACATGCATTTTTCTGGATTTTTCTTTTCCGGCTATAATCCAGACCAATATGCAAAATGCATATATAAAATATGAAATCATCACATTTCAATGCATTCAATAATTTCTGCTGTTATAATTGCTAATCCTGAAATAATTTTGGCAGCCAGAAGGAATCATGCTAGAGTCTCCCCAAACTGCTCAGAATACAATCATTTGAAAATGGAGAGCTACAGAGAAGCATAAGAAACTGATCTGAGCATGAAATTCCCTGACATGACTCAAATCAGTCTAGTAATTTAGCAGTGAGGGCTGGCCTAGAGCTGAAGGAAGAGGCGTCACGCCAGGTGGCATAGGAAAAGACCGGCTGCCATGGGACGCATCGCACTCTCAGGCGCAGCGTGCTACAAGGACATGCGAACCTGTCAAAGCAATTATTGCAGAGCTCAACCGCAAGAAGATGACAGTTCTATGGGTGGTGGAATCATGCGCCTGAGGAACCAGTCTCTTCCAAATCGGAGAGCTCCCTAAAGTAAAGTAGGAGAATAGGACTCAGTCCCGAGGGGAACTGGCTGGCAGATAATGGACAGGCAGGTTGCTTGAGTCCTGTCCAAGTTCACAACTGTCCACTCCTTACCCACTGACTTGGCTTGACCACCCTTTAGTTGGGCCTTTCTCCTTCCCAAGGGCCTCTGAATTTTGGCTCACCTCAAAACTTTGGCTTGTAAGCAAGCACTAAGGTGCAGAAGACTCACTCCAAGAACTGGCTGGGCACAGCGACATTTGCTGCAGAACTGCTCCGTCGGGCTGTCTGCTGGCCCCTCCTGAATGGTCCAGCTTCCCCTCAAAGGCCCTGCCATCCTTGCTTATGCTTCCCTATGAAAGATGTCTCTTTCTGGTTTGTTTTGTTTCATTTGTGATCCTTGCCAATGCTAAGATCAGAGTATTCTCCCTACTTCAATAGTCTTGGAATGAAGGAAGCTTCACTTTTCTTATTCTGGACTTATTTTTCTTTGACACTCCTAAAAATGGATCTGCATTATCTTTCTTACCCCCCATGAATCTCTTGTGTCACTTGCCTTCTTGTCAAATTCCATAACCACTTTAAATAAGTAGCAAATCCAAGAATAGCAGTGTTTCCCAAACATTTCTATTACTGCACATACTTTCAAGAATGACTGGAAAGCCCGCGAATTCATTTCCCCTTTTTTTCCAAATAATTCCTCCTACAACACATCTCAGCTCATACTTGGGAGTCCTCTGATGCCTTGATCGGATCAGATATCTGCTTCGTTGTTGGTATTGTTGTTCCATTGCTTTTGATGCTCAGCCCTGCAAGAGTTATTCTCACACCACAATACAAATGCCTGTTTCCTGATAGCTGCCGTCCTAATCTCCTTAAGGGCCAGGTCAGTGTCCCGTTCAGCATCACCTCCCAGCACCCAGCACAGAGGATACCACATAGTAGTTGCTCATTAATATTTTCATAATAAGTTACCCAATAAACGAAACGGTGAATGCTCACAAGCCCCCCGTTCATTAGGAAACCAGCATGCCTCCATTAATCAAAGCAGAAGATGAATTTTACAAGAAAAACCTGCATAACAATGGCCAGGAACCTGCAAAAGTAGCACAGGAGAGTGAGTGCTCACAGGTCCAGAGCCGCAAGACTGTGCTGAGATAAACCCTGAAGTGTAATATGACTAGGGCTATGTAAGCCCAGTAAGTCACTCCCCAGCTTCATCTTGGCTTAGAAACTAAGCAGAAACTCAATGTCATGGTGGTAGCAGGAGAGGAGGAAGTCAGAGGAAGAAGACACAGAAACTGGGAGGGTGAGTCCTGCTTATTTTCATTAGTAACTTAACACTGTGGTTCATGCTATTTTTACCAACCTAAATACCACTCTCAAGCTATTTCATACCTGTTCATTGTAAATCCCTATTTTCATCTCCCCAGTTTTCCATCTGCTTTCCTCTGATCGGTTCAAACGTTTGTGAACGATTCTCCATCCTTAGTGTATTCATTTTTGTTCCTCTCTAAATGGAATCCTCAGACTGTGCCTTTTTTTTTTCTTTTTTAAATTAGTTTAATGGAAATCTAGTGTTGAGAGACGTTGATATTCTAACCTTCAGAATAAGAACTTATAAACTTTACACGAACTTCACCACCCAAGAGACTGCTTTTATTACAGTATCAAAGTAATGCAGATCGCAAAGCTATGTAACATTGAGACTGGCAAAAGGTGTTGAATGAGTTCCTTCAGCTGATGAAACTTGACCACATGGTTTATGAAGTTCACTGAGCATTGGTATGTGTTTCATTTAGCCAGGTAACAATTGCCTCACTTAATTGCATCACTGTGTGATTCTTCTGATGAAGGCAGATAGGATATGCCTTCAGACAGAAAAAAAAAAATCTCACTATGTTAATCCAGTGAAAGGCAATACATGTAAACCATAAATATAATGACCATTGAAGGTTTTTTTTTTCCAAAAATAACTGTAGATATTAACTTATTATTATAGTTAATAAACTATGTTTTGTTGAAATTAACATTAAAATATTAGAAAAATGAACACAAACTATAGAACAATAATAAAATTCCAAAAGGGAGAGTATGTTTAAAATAGGTTTTTGAATCTCAAGTCATAAATTAAGTTACTATTTTGTTCTAGTAGACTTTTGCTGTATTTTTATTGCCGTTACTGCCATTTGGAGATAAAACGATCTTCTCATAAAGAAATGTGATTATTCATGTTTACTATGAAATAATTTTATGATCTGGCTTTACTATAATGCATCATAGTATGAATATCAGTTATTGGTATTATACATATTTTTTCTTCTTTCTTTCTTCCTAATCACTGTATCAGCCTGTCAGTTTGCAAACTGGCCCTGTACAGGCATGGCAGTAAGGGACTGAAGAAAGAGGCAGGTCACTCTAGATTGGTAGATGGCAGGTTTTAATAAGGAGACTTCTATACGGAGCTTGTCTTGGACAGCTGCAAGACCAGTATATTTCCACACCCACCCGCCAAAATCTTAAAAGTTGATATAGAGGCCTTAACTGGGCTCAGTCCTGTTTACCATCCACATGGTCTCAGCAACACATTGTTCTCTCAAGGTTGTGTCCTTGGGTTGTGTCCTGCTAGTGCACGAAAGACAAGGGTGCCACATGTTCTGGGCACAGGGGAAGGGTGAAGGAGACACCTATCGTGTGGGTCCAGCTCGAGTGTCAGCTGCTGGTCCTGTCCTTTCAATTATCTTCTCCAACACAAACATGTTCAGATTTTGTTTAAAAGAATACTGCGCGTGGGGTGCCTGGGTGACTTCGTCAGGTGAGTGTCTGACTCCAGCTCAGGTCATGATTTCACGGTAAGTTTGAGCCCCACAATTGGGCTCTCTGCTGTTAGCACAGAGCCTGCTTTGGATCCTCTGTTCCCCTCTCTCTCCCCTCCCTTGCTCACACCCTCTCTCTCAAAAAAATGAATAAACATTAAAAACAATACTGCATGATAGCTACTGTGCTCTTTTGAAGATCCCTCCAGGGGATAAATACTGTGCAGTGAAATGGGAAGGAAATAAAAAAATGTTGGCAACTCTGGGGCACCTGGGTGGCTCAGTTGGTTGAGAATCTGACTTTTGTTTTGGCTCAGGTCATGATCCCAGGGTTTCAGGATAGACCCTGTGTTGGACTCCACACTGAGTATGGAGACTGCTTAAGATTCTCTCCGTCTTCCCCTGCCCCTCCCCTGCTTGTGTTTTTGCTCTCTCTCTCTGTCTGTTTCTCAAAAAAAAAAAAAAAAAAAAAAAAAAAAAAAAAAAAAAAAAAAAATGTAGGCAGTTCTGATTCCTTCTTTAGCTTGTGTCTGGCTGTCAAAACTAATACACAAGCACAGTCCTGGGCTAGATGAGAGGCAGTGCTTTGAGGAAAGCACTGCAGGCAGGGCTATGGAGATACTGCTGAAGAGAGAGCATTGTGGATCATACTTTGCTGTCCATTACTCTAGCCAGTCATTACTCTAGCCAGAACTAAAGAGAATGGGTTGATGATGTACTTCTTTATTAAACCAGTATGTACTGATTGCAACTGTAGAGAAAACATTGGCCTAAGCATTAGGAATGTATTTTAAAAACTAGAAAAATGACTTCTGTTTCATAAATATTAGATTTTTCCCATCAGCACAACTAAAGCTTTTAAAGCAGCAAGTCCCCTTGATCTAGTCCCAAAGCTGGACTGTGACAGAAACAAGGAATACATAGCTTCAGTCCATGAGGCCTTATGTTTTCGTTGTGGTTCTGCGGCACGATAAGCAGTTCATCCACGACCAATAAGCCTATTTTATGTATGTATAATATATCATAAACATTTATGCTACATATTCCCTCTATGTAATTCCAAATTCTAAATCATGGTAAGAGGACCTGATTCCTAGCCCTGCTTTCAGCTGCTTGACATAATTGCTTTTTAGTTTCTGTGCCCATAAAATGTGAATGGTAATACAGTAAAAATCAATTTTTACTGAGTGGGTCAAGATGAAGATCGTTCCGTAAAAACGGATCTTCCCCAAGGGTGGTGATACATATGGACCATTTAACTTTATAATTGTTCAGGGGAGGGAGTGGGAAGGGGCAGTTGTCTAATAATAAAGGGGACAATATCTATATTTTTAAATTTATTATAATTTTTGTGAATGAATGATGATGCAAAACTACTCCATTAAAATAACTAAATTAAAAAAAATAAACTAAATTAAAGGTCCATAGTGAATTTTGCTGTCTGATCACACACGTATTGTCAAGCTGTTAGTTCCTTTATGAGAGCAGACAGGCATGTAAGCTCCAGTTCTACTCTTTCTCCTTTCCCTCCTTCTTTTCTCCATCAGTATTCTTTCTCTACATACTGCAGGCTCTTGAGAGACCTCAAGCTTGCTGAGCCAAATTTCATGAGACACCTGTTAAAAGGTTTCTCCTTCACATCTCTTTGAAAGTGAAAAAGCCCCACAGGCCACATTCTGTTGTAATTCAACTGTGTCTGACACCTAGAAAGATTTAAAAATATTTTTAAAACCCCATTTAAAAAAAAATTAATGAATATATAAAAAAGTTTTCTTGTGGAAGAATATTCTTTTATTATAAGTGAAGGCTAATGCATCTTCAGTTTTAATTGATTAACAATGCAAGGGGAGGCTGTTTTTTACTGGGGTCTCAAATCAAAACTGATTTGCTAAATTTTCTAAAAGTGCCAACATTCTTGGGGAAGTCTGTTCTCTTTTGGATTTCTGGCCTAGCACTTTATGGGAAGGTGAAAAGTAGGAAGAGGAAAATAGATCAGATTACCACGAAAGGACATGTTAGTATATAAAGGAGAATAATACACACACACACACACACACACACACAAACACACACACACACTCTTAGAAAGTTATGTGAGGATCAAGAAACAAAAATCACATTCTAAGCATGCTGATGAATAAAAAATTGTAAAGAAAGGTAATCTGATGACAGAACTGGCGATTCAGGTAAAAAAAAAAAAGTACCTGTTTATGTTTCTGTAACTGCTGTGCAAGTAACAGATATTAAGAATATTTACAAAATTTGGAAAGTGTATGAAACGTTGATCCTCAGCTCTTCTGATAAGGGAAGGGAGAGCTTAAGCATGCCAAAAGATTAGAAATTCAGTAGCCTTGGGGCGCCTGGGTGGCGCAGTCGGTGAAGCGTCCGACTTCAGCCAGGTCACGATCTTGCGGTCCGTGAGTTCGAGCCCCGCGTAGGGCTCTGGGCTGATGGCTCAGAGCCTGGAGCCTGTTTCCGATTCTGTGTCTCCCTCTCTCTCTGCCCCTCCCCCGTTCATGCTCTGCCTCTCTCTGTCCCAAAAATAAAAATAAAAACGTTGAAAAAAAAATTAAAAAAAAAAAAAAAAGAAATTCAGTAACCTTATTGTCTCCTGTGATAATAAGCTTACTTCATAACCACTTGTGTGTGGATAAGTGATTTGGAAATAAGGGTACTTTCTTCATTTATTCCACATGGTTTCTTAGACATACCATTTAGATATGGGTAGTGTAAACCAAATGAAGTTTGATTTGAAGATTCTGTTTAAATGCTCATCTTGAAGAGGTAAAAGTTACAGGTTATAATATGACAAATGTATTCTACTTGTAATTATCATAATGAATATGTACTAGTAGAACTAGTGTTAATAAGAACTTCTACTTATTTCTGCTTGATAACTTATTAGGTGTCATGTCTAAAGCTATATTGAGTGTTCCTTAAAATACAAAATAGTCATTACCCACTCATAAAGTAAGAGATTGACTAAGGAAAATTATGTTGTCTTTACTTGTTTTTGGTCCTTAAATACTTGTCTAGGGCACTACTTCAGGAAAGAAAAATTTGGACCTGACTAAAATGTAACGCAAACTATTTAAATATTACCATGCTCAAAATGTTTTCTAGTGGAATCTTAAATGTGCCTTTGTATTTTAGCTTGTAAAAAATTCCAACTTAAATTCAATCCATATTTCTGTTGGATTTTTAAAAATCAATTTCTTTTTATTACACTCTCTATTGTGTTTAGATAACTGAAGGAAAAAAACTACTTTGTGTTACAGAACTTGGATTACAGGAAGAAAATCGACCTCTTACAGAACCAGATCTGTTTAGAATGCTTTCTCCTGCTTTGTTCCTGTGTGTGTGTGTGTGTGTGTGTGTGTGTGTGTGTGTTGGGCATCTTTCTGTAAGGTTATAAGCACTTTTTAAAAAACATCATTTCACTTCTTCATGGACTTAATAAAGAACCCAGGACTGATAGATGCCCATTACAAGTATTTGACCAACATAAGTGCACTTGATTTCTCAAAAAATCCTGGACTTTATTCAAAACTGGAGACACTGAGAAAATATAGCACAGTTGTAAACAAATTTCGTTAAAGTATATCATATCGTTTATTTCAAAGAAGAGCTCTTAGGATTGTAATAGCCTTTTTGTTTTGGGTTTTGGTTTTGTTTTTTTGGTAACCATCTGGTCTTTTTATCTGTTCCTATTTTTCAATTTCCCATTAAATGCTAGGTCAGGAATCCAAAGACAGCAGCCTTCTTCAATTAGAAAAGCCTACTTAATTTTATGCATACATTTATTCATTCACAACATTAAATACCTCGAATGTAATTTTTTGCTATACATATGTTAATGAATATATTTGTGTGCTTATATGTTTGCATACATGGTATACATGTAATACACTTATATATATACACACGTATTATACATATATATTATACATACACATAATAAAATATTACTCCTTTTAAAGATACTTTCCCTTTATTTTAATGAAGGAACCATTCAATACTCCAAAATACTCATTTTTAAAACTTCATTGAAATTCTACTGTTTCTTATTACTCTCATTTCTCTATGCCAAAGAACATTTTTAATTAAGGTTATATGCATCCAGGGTCATTAATAATCTGCAGATTAATTGCCACCACACGATTGTAAGATGGTTACTCCGGAAAGATTATAAATTATATTTAAGTTTGAAATGCTAGTCCATTCAAACTGAATAAAAACACAGTGGGGGCTGATTCGCTGAGTAAATGGAGGGAAAGTGAGGTCAAGAAAATAAATAGTTAAAAAAAGCAATAGTTAAAGAATGCTAGGGTAACGATTTCATTTTACCTATTTTGGTGAGCTTATAGTTATGAAAAATTTAGTAAATATAAAAATGTCAACTCAGTTGACTTTAGAAATGTTTAAAAATGCAGATAAACGTAATATTGTGGCATTTTATTTAATTTTTCATAAAGTCTTATGGATTATAAGACTATATTATCATTTTAAATGTAAGAATCAATTATATAAGAAATATCTGTAATTTCATATTTTCCTATGCTTTCCATTATAATGGAAAATAACACCAGCACTTTTAAATTACTAATTAGAATTTCTCCATAAATCATAACTTGTTAAAGAAAACTTCTTTAAATGTTACCTTCTATTTCTGTCAGCTACACAACATTATATGTGAAATTTTGTTATATACAACTTGTTTTAACACTTCCATTATTAACTCATATATTTCAAGATCAGCTTTACTTGAGTAATATTACTATGCACATCTGAAATTTGCTACCTATGGGCTTATATCATAAGAATGCTCTTTAAATGATCCTGGGGGTTATAACAGAATTTCAGAACAGGCTATAATAACCCAATAGTAACTGGATATGTATTTTTTAATTCCATTCTACTTACATATTATTTTTAGTTAAAGTAAACAAAGAATGTAATTATACAAAAACACAAAACAACAACAACAACAACAAAGTATTCACCTAAGAGGACTAAAGGACCATATCTAAAAAGTTTATGAGATAGTGGTGAGAATAGGAACTAAGCTATAAGTGACTAAGTCAGTTAAATGTGAAATTTTATTTTATATAAACACACACACACATACACACTGAGGGAAGAAAAGGGTATATTGTTAAAAAGCCATAAGAGAAAATAAACCAATTTTTTAATAGCCCTAACAATGACATTTTTTTAGCTTTATTGAGATATATTTAGCATACAAGAAATTTATCCAGTTAAGGTGTGCATACAGATCAATGCTTTTTAGTATGTTTACAGATTTGCACAAACATCACCATAATCTAATTTTAGAATATTTTAAAACCTCCAAAAGAAATCTTACACATTTTAGCAGTCATTCCTCATTCTCATTCCCCTCTCTGACCCCTCTTCCTACATACCACCAGTTCAAAGGAAACGCTAATGTCTGTCTCTGTGCATCTGCCTGCTCTGAAAATTCTACACAAATGGTGTAATATAGTATGTGATCATTTGTGATTCACTTCTTTCATTTAATGGAATGCTTTCCATGTTAAGGTGAGGTAACACATAGTAATATTTTGTTATTGATTTCTTTGTAACTGCTAAATAACATTTCCTTATATGTATATACTAAAGCTTGCTTATCCATTCATTAATTAATAAGAATTTAGTTTTTTTTTCACATTTTGTCTATTGTAAATAATGCAGTTATAAATATTCTCGTACATGTATCTGTATAGACATATATTTCCATTTCTCTTGGATATACATGTAGTAATTGAATTGTTAGATCATATATGGTAATCCACGTTTAGCATTTTGAGAGACTGCCAAACTGTTTGCAATGTGGCTGCCCCATTTTAAATTCCCATCAAGCATGTATAAATTAATCAACAATGTGCAAGTTTTCTAAAATTTGTTATTGTCTGTATTTTTGATTATAGCCTTGTGAGTGTGAAGTGCTCTCATCATGGTTCAGATCTGCATTTATCTAATGGCTAATGAGGTTGAACATCTATCCTTGTGCTTATTGGCCATTTATATATATCTTATTTAGATAAAAGTTCTATTTAAATAACCTACTACTTTTTAAATTCAGCCATTTGACTTTTTTGCTGAGTTGTAAGAGTGTTTTATAAATTCTCAGTACAAGTCCTTTGCTATCTATATGACTTAGAAATATTTTGCCTAGTTCTGTGGACCGTTTTTGCACTTTCTTGATGGTGCCCTTTTATGCACAGAAGTTTTTAATTTTACAAAATCTAATTTATCTATTTTTTTATTGCTTGTTGTTTGGTTTTCACATCCAAGAAACCTTGCCTGACCCACGGTCAGGATGACACATTCCTGTTTTCTTCTAGGAGTTTTATTGTTTTAGCACTTCCATTTAGATTTGTGATCCATTTTGAATTAACTTGTGGGCATTCTGTAAGGAAAGGATCCAATTTCATACTTTTTCATTGGACATCCAGTGATTTCAGCACCTATTGAATTGTCTTGGCACCTATATTGAAAATAAACTCACTATAAACAAGAAGGTTAATGTCTGGACTCTCAATTCTATTACATTTACCCATATGTCTATCTTTACATCAGTACTATACTGTCTTTATTATTGTAGTTTTGTAGTAAGTTTTGAAAGCAGGAACTTTGGGTCATCCACTTTTGTTCTTGATTTTCAAGATTATTTTGGCTATTCTAAACCCAGAATAACATTTTAGTCATAATGCTATTTCTAAATGTCTAGATATTCTTCATTAGAGATTGCATTTCTTGTTCAGTTTTATCATTAACAAAATATATATTTTGACTGCATCACAGTATCTATGTGGGGATCAAGTGAAATAAAGTACATAACAATTTGAAATCATAGAGTGCTAGATCAATATAATTGGTTTTGATTAATATTGCTAATAATATATCACTGTTTTGTTTATCCCCAAATATTCTAGAATTATCATCAATTGAATGTGAACAATAACCAAAAAAGACATTAAAAGATAGTTGCTAGAAAGGAAGGTCTCATACTATTAGACTTAATGAATTCATTAATCTCCCCAGATTTTGAAGGCATCCATGGGAATATCCTAAGAACTGAGTGGAGGAAAACACAGTCCTAGGATATAATATATGTGATATTAAATTTATATTATATGAAAATAAGGATTTTTTCCAAAGCAGACAAGTTATTATCATGTCTCTACCAAATATAACATACATCTGGAGTTATTCTCATCAATATTTGTAACTTTTTTCCCTATTTAATTTGTTATCAATTGGTTGATTCAAGTCATTGCTACCACATATCCACAGTTTAGATATGGTTACATGGCATATTCAATGAACCTATACAGATCCAAACCACATATATCTTCTGAAATCTGATAAATTCTTAGTTATAATAAAGCCAGTCTTGCCATATGTGTGTGTGTGTGTGTGTGTGTGTGTGTGTGTGTGTGATCAATTTGAATGTAAAAACTAGGATTGATATCAGTACCAATAAAAGTGTCAGTAACATAGTCCTCTTCCTTGAATAGTTCTGGTGAACATTAGTGTATACGTATACTCGTAAGACACTGGGAAAATGGAAGTGAAACAGTAGTGGTCATTGCATCATGAAAGTGTAGGTATCGTTGTAGTGACAGATAGACACGGGGCACCTCTACTCTGCAACCAGCTCTTCTGATTGCTGACTCTGATAACTGACAATAGCTCCAACCAAACACTTGACTCTGAATCCATAGATTCATCCTGTGGATTTTTCTAGAAACGTTGGAGCTATACTGTTGTGCTGGTCATGCTTAGCTTCTCAGAATGAGTGGCTGGTGATTCTTTTAAGCCTTTCAGACCTTTACAATTTTATCTCTCACAGTTGTGCATAGGCTAATTTCTATTTTTTAAAAAGTTCATTACATTTAGCTTATAGAGTTTCTGCTTCCCTACTTGAGCCCTAAATGACACTGTTTTCTTCCTCCCTCCTTCCTTCCTTCCTTCCTTCCTTCCTTCCTTCCTTCCTTCCTTCCTTCTTCTTTCCTTCCTTCTGTTATTTCTTCCTTGCTTGCTTTTTTCACTGCTTTAGCAGCTTTTACTCTCATTGTTTGCCTACGTCTCTTTCTCTTTATACACTCTGAGTACAAATGAATTTTGGCTCATTGTTCCTCTTTACCTTTTCCTCCTCAAGGAACTCATCCAACCCCTGAGTTTCAAGTTTCAATTTTTTAAATTTTATTTATTGAAAAATTTTATTTTTATCTGAGTATAGTCGAAGCACAATGTTATATTAGTTTCAAGTGTACAATATAGGGATTCAACAAGTTTATGTTATGCTATGCTCACCACAAGTGTAGCTATCATTTGTCACCATATAACACTATTTAACACTATTACAGTATCACTGACAGTATTCCCTACCATGTAGCTTTTATTCCCATGAATTATCCATTCCATAACTGGAAACCTGTATCCTTCACTGCCCTTCACCCATTTAGCCTTTCCCCCACTCCCCCCCACACTGCAACCATAAGTTTGTTCTCTGTTTTTATAGGTCTGCTTCTGCTTTTTGTTTGCTTGTTTATTCATTGTTTTTCTGAATGTTAATTTTCAAATCCAAATGAGCTCTAGTTTCATATTTCAAACTTCTTTCATATTTCAGACATTACTACTTGGATGTTCCAAAATTCCAACACAGCACTGTGAAATGAAGCAAATTTGTGCCCTCTCTCTTTCATTAGTACAACACTCCTTCCACCTTTTCTTTTCCCAATTCAAGATATTAATTGTGTCCATCATTGTATTCCATTCATCTTATCTTTATTACTCTTGTTAACCCTCAGCATGGAGACTATTATAGTAAGCTCATAGTTTCCTTAATTCTGTTTCTTCTCTTTGCTTTGTTTAATTATAAACAAAAATGTATTTCATGTTCCTGCTCAGAAATATTTTTTATGTTTTCTTTCTTAATATAGTCTGTACCTACAGCTCTCCAAATTTAGCAGTAATCCCCAGAACTCTCCAGAACTCATCTTGGACATGGGCACTGCAATATCCTTTCCGACCTTGTAATTTATTCCTACCTTTCGATATTTACTCAGGCTGCCTCCCTCTACCAAGATTAATTTGTTTTCTTTTTTTGTATTCCATTGATTACTCATTCACCACAAGTTTTTTTCTACTATAGCTTTACCATTCCAGACTTTAAAATTTTTAAAAATATTTTTCTTATTCTGTCATATTTGGCTATGTTTAATTGGTAAGTATTACTTGTTTCTGTTTAAAGAACTTGTAGATTTTCTATTCTTGAGTGTTTTCAAATTTCAGAATGTCTGCCTTTTTATTTGAATGTCAACTTTTAAGGCATAATATTCTTGGACTTTTTTTGGTCTTTATAATTTTGTTGACTCTTCTGTTATCTTTTGTATTGGGTTTCTACAAAGAATCCTAGAGGAAACAAGTGTCTATCTTACTTTCTTTCTGTCTTTTTCTTCTATTCTTTTTTCCCTCTGGCTGGCTCTCCCATTTTTTTGTTTATGTTTGGTAAAATCTTAACAATAATGTATTCTGATATTTGGAGCTTTGCTTTGAATCTTGCCCTGCAAGAAGAGCTCTCTGTTGTCAGCCACAGTTCACTCTTCATTATGTTATCGGTGATTTCCTTTTGATTTGTTACATAATTTAGGCCAAGGATATATCTGTTTACTTAAAACTATGTGTATCCTACTCAAATATGCATTTCCAGGCTTTGGATTTGAAACAACTCAATCCGTGGCACTAGAATTTTGACTTAGAAGATTGATTAGTCCCAGCTATTCACTTTTCATGTTTTACCAGTTTTTTCTACACAGCTGTTTCAACTGCCTAATGATATCCATGAAGACTATTGATTTTCAGGTTGGAGTCTATTCATGAGAATTTTTGCTATGTACCAATGTGACTTCTAGGTATGGGAATATGATTAGAAGCCTTTCCATGGTGTTAATTATTGCCTCATTTTTCTCTTGGTCTCTGACACACCCGCACGCGCGCGCGCACATACACACACACACACACACACACACACACACACAGTTACCACCACTTACTGAAGTTGATGTGGTCCTTTGCTTAGGTACTAGGCATTAAAAAGTGTATATGTATGTGGTGTGCACACATGTGTGAAATAATTAGTTCATTAATTATCAAATTACCATTTGATTCTGTACTCTCTGTAGTTCCATCCTTTTCCCTTAAGAATATTCACACCTTATGTTAATCATTACTTGTATATTAAAGTGTTTTTCAAGTATGTCTGAATATATATTTTAACAAGTACATTTGTTGATATCAGTCATAGACAACTACCTTAACAATATAGCTGTCATGCTTTAGATTTGTATGCAACATTTAAAGTGAGTTTGAAACGGTTTACTTTTTATCTTGTAATAGGCTATGTTATGTTTTGGTAGCCAGAAATACTAGATCTCAGTGGCTTTACAACCTAAATGTATTTCTTGCTTCTGCTATCCCATGTCAAGTTTGAGTGACTCTTCAGGACAGCTGACCTCCATTTTATGGCCCAGCATTCTGAACTGTTTGAACCTTGTGGCCACTCTCTATCAAGAGGTGCTATCTTGACCACGGCAAAAGGGGTCGAGAGAAGGCTGTTACTGGTAGGAAGACTTCAGTGCCCAAAAGAAAATGTGTGACAGTACTTATTCCAAGGGTGTGAGGGCATGTAATACCCACTTGTGCCCAAGAAGAGACGGGGATATAAATTAATGTTGTGCCACATGAAGTACCATGTATGTAACATAACTAAATTTCAAAAGGTAGTCATATTATTTTGATATTAGAATTGAGACCACAAAGCAAATGCAATAGGATTATAAGACTTTCAAATAAACACCTATTCTCTGAAGAGAAAGAACAGGGCCATTCAGACTTCTTTCTAATACATTCCCTTGTAAAGATGGAAGTTTAAAGTATTGACGTGTGTTTTACTACTCCTAAAAAAGCCAACATATCTTTCTCAAATGAAAACGCACTAGCAGAAGCTACCTTGTTAAACAAAAACAGACTTATATTGTTTCAGTAACTATTTTGTTTTAAATTTTTCCTCGTTTAGTACAATGAAGTTCAATAGATGCTACAGACAGAATTTTTTCCCAGTTTCAAAAGTTAATCGTCTCTTAGTTAATAAACCACAAAGAAAACATAAGGCATGATTTAGAAAATGTTTAGGCAATGAACAAAAACCTTAAATTAAAGCTCTATAATTTGCTGTTAAATATAAATAGAGAAACCTGACAAAATACATAAGATTATAAGTAAATTGAAACAAACTAACAAAAACAATAGTAACTTTTCAGGAGAAGTGGATATTTTATTTAAAAATCTCAAACATGTATATTTGTGTGTTCTTTGGGCTTTCTGACATGGTGCTCAAGCATAAACTGATGATCTAAGCACCACACTGAAAAAGAGAATAGAAATAGAAAGATACATGGAAAAGAAAGGGAGGAAAGCAAAGATAATCTCTGGGGTAGCATGATATGCCAGATGTCATTTTCAGTGCTGCCTTAAAGGCTATAACTTTTTTTTGGTTTTCTTTGTTTTAGAAAATGTCATGTACCATGAGCTGCAGCTTTGCTCCAGTTTGGCTGTCTGTCATAGTCACTGTCAACAAAGCCAATCTTTTTCCCACCAGTCTGAGTTCAACTACACTGCTGACTTCCTCACAGAGTGTGGAAAATTTATTGCAAAGCAAGGTGCACTTCATGCTTACAGCTATTGCAGCAATGCTGGTAATAATATACTGGCATAACCCCAAGCAGCTGCTGTGTGTGACAGAGGAGAGTCGATTCCTAAAGCACGATACATCCCATATTGTATGTGAGAGTGTGCATTAGGAAATAGTCCTCTATTGCAATTGAAATCCTCCATTTGCAGCCGTAATGTCCAATGCTTATATTATTTATTATTGATTCCTTTCAACAGCAAAGCAAGCAAAGATTTTGTGCATGCATGATTTGGAATGTAGATCTAGATATTAAAAACATCATTATAGTAAAAGGGACTTCCAAGATGTGGGGCTTGCACAGTAAACGAGAATATATCTTTCAGGTTTCAGTTTGGGGAAAAAGAATTTTTTAATAGAAGGCAGTGAAACTTCTTTTTGTAATTTTAATATTTTTGAGTCTTTATTAGCAAAAACAAAGGTAGGTTAAAGTTTCTTTCCAACGCCGCAAGGGGCAATATTCAAAGGTACAATGTGTTCAATCAGATACCAGGTGGTTAAATCCCATCTCTAAAGTTTGCTGCCTGTATAACCTTGACCCGGTTGCTCTTCAGCTCTGCCCTAAATTCCCCAATCAGTAAAATGGAATAAATAATGACACATATTACCTGGGGTTGTGGCAAGAATGAAATGAACAGATATGGGTAAAATAATTGAAAAAAAGGATGTCACGTAGTAAATGCCAAGTAAGCTTAGCTATCGCGATTAGAATAATGTCATCTCTTCTTTTGTCTAATCATTTTTTAATGCCCTGCAAAGTTTGACCTTATATTTCCTATTTGAGTCCAAGTCCCTTATTCTGGCACTTAACATTCTCTATAGCTTGACCCGTATTAGCTTTTGAACACTGAGGAATTGAACTACCTTGGGTATTTTCGAGATCAGTCCCAAACTCATCTTCTGTTTGCACACCACATCACTAAGGAAAGAAAAGCACAATCTCCTCTTTCTTCTATCTACTATTAATATCTTAATCTCACCACCAGACTGTTCTGATTCACTCAATCCTGGTTCATTGACCATTGATACTCATTCCTATCCCCTTTTGCTATGCCCTCTGGAAACTTCATGACATTGCCAATAAAGTAATTTATTATTTTTTAAGTGTTTTTATTTATTTTTGAGACAGAGAAAGACAGAGCATGAGCAGCGGAGGGGCAGAGAGAGAGGGAGACACAGAATCTGAAGTAGGCTCCAGTCTCTGAGCTGTCAGCACAGAGCCTGGCGCAGGGCTCGAACTCACAAACTGTGAGATCATGACCTGAGTTGAAGTCGGACACTTACTCGACTGAGCCACCCAGGTGCCCCAAGGAATTTAAATCCTCAACAATTTCATTGAAGGCTTTCTCCACTTTATGGATGTAACTGAAACTTAGTCACCTGGGAACAGACCATTCAGATATCCTTCTTCTATACTGATTCCTCCTTCTCCAGTAGATCCTAACCTAATTCCCATAGGAATGTCAGTGATATGCTTCTATCTTCCTCTTCAGCCCCATCCCCACCAGAAACTACCTCACAGATTATGGGTTAGTATCAAAACATGTCTTCAAGTTTTCTGCAGATGCTGTCACTTCATTGATCTATTTGTCCATCCATGTAGGACTTCATCCATCACACATTAATTATCTATTATGTAGATAACATTACGGAACATGTCAGCTACTTAGCCAGGAGCAAAGTCAGATTCTTATCCTGAATTCCTGTTGCTCCTAAAGTATGCGGTTTCCTTTTCTTGTTTTATGTTTTATGTTGTTTTTTTTTGTTTTGTTTTTTATCAACGAGAAAAAATGTAAACATCTTTTAAAATTTGGTTGAGAAATCAATTCAGTTGGGAAAATTTCTCAAGCTAATTTCTCTACCCTTAATCTGAGATAGATATCCTTACTACTTATGCAAAGATCATGTTCCCTCTATGTCTTATTATGTTTATCGGCATATGTGGAATTCTCTGATGCAAGATTAAGATTTTCTATAAGTAGGGATCACATTCATATTCACATCTCCAGCTCCTAACACAATGTCTGGTATATATAGAAACTCAGTAAGTGATTGATTCCAAATTATATATATCACTTAAGGAGACATCTAATACTTTAGTTTTAGTTTTCTTTTTCTTAATCACAGAGACCCATTTAGACTGAAGTATCTCATATTTGACTCTGGAGTTCAATACTCAACAAGTTTTGAATAATTACATATTAGTCTTATTTTTGGGCACACTTAAAATCTTACAAGAAAAGGTCAGTATAAGATAGAGACTTACCATCATTTAATATTCCTTAGTGGCCTATATTAGTGCTGGAAACAAAAAAGGTACCCTTTCTGTCTAAAAATATAAGATGTCAGGCCTCAAACCTGATGCTTTGTAAATTTCAAATTAAAGATACTTGAAGGCACTTTTATTGAAGATGACTATTTACAATCATAAATGCAACTGGGACTATTTGTAGTCATAAATTAATGTAAAATACAAAGTTAGGGTTTGACATGTTTAACGTTTTTTTAATTATTTGATAATATATCTCTTCGATCTAATATTATTATGTCAAATCGAAATATTAAAATACAAGCATGGCTTAATTTAGAGTAAAATCTTACCCACATATGGAATAACATATTAATTTATCTTTGAGATCCCTTTGTGTATGATATCTATCTTAGCATCCCTTTGTAGAGTGTTACCGTTTTTTATTTATAAATTGCTTATTTTCAAAACTTACGAAAGCTTAAGTTTGTGTTAGTGAAATATGTGTGCTGTGTTTTCTTGAAAAATAGTTTTATCATGAGAGGGTCACTATGGGGTGTCTTTATATTTCACATCCATTCATAAGCACAACCACTTGGTAATAAAGAATAGAGGATACTACTGAAGTTTGTATAGGCAGGGTGAGAAAAAGATGATTTGGGAGCTTAAAAAGGGAAGCTATTTTCAGAGAGAGTCACAGAATATGGATAGAATTAAAATGATATAAAATGTTAATAGTTCTTGAACTGAGTGTGATTATATGATTATTTGTATTCATTGACCCTCTCTTCCAATTTTTCTGGTCCATTAGTGAAGAAAGGTGAGGCAATGTAGACTCATAAATGTTTAGTTTATTATGTAATCATACTTCTAGAAGGTCTGACCAAGATGGTCTTACAGTTCCATGGCCTATGCTCAATTTCAGGCAAGCTTTGCTTTTCTTAGAGAATTTGCTTTAGAAAATTTTAAGTCATAAATTATTTCTCTGCCTCTTTGAGATGTGTATCATTTGTGATCCAGAAATGTCTTTCTTAAGGACTTAGGATAAGACCTATGAACTGTCCCTTTTAAATATACTCATAATGAAAGACAGAGTCCTTACACCCCAGACTCTGGGAGAGCGGGACCTAACTTGAATAAAGATCATTTAGCAAACACAAATGGCCTCAGCACATTGACTAACCTCCCATCCTAATAGTCTCCAGTACTCTTCCATTATCTTATCCCATCTTTTAAAAACAATATTTGTGTGTATGTGGAGTTGAATTCCATCTCTCTCCCTGATTGTGATAGTCTTGAATAAAGGCTTCCTTTTCTGTTTAGTTGGTCTGATACATTTTTTCTTTCAGAATTCTTAGGAGGTGCAAAGCCAGTAGTCCAAGAAATATACAAAATCTATCACCATTCTTATTCTTTTTCTCACTTGTATTACCTGACTTCATATTTTCCTAATTTGGGGTGATTAGTATTCATATTGTCTAATTTCAGTTTCAAGTAAAATATATGGAACAACTGTCTTCTTTTTTTTTTTTTTTACTTCATCATTATTTTAAACCAAATTCTTAAAAAAATTTTTTTGATCTTTAAATAAGGCTATGGGAACTGTAAGTTTATGAGAAATACATATGAGTACATGCCTGAAGGCAGTTTAAATGAGGAAAGCAATTTGAGTTTCTCAGACTTGACCTAAAATGTGTTGCATAAAATACAAATTAGTTAACCCACTTAGAAAGGAACTTATTCAAACCGTGAGTCAGAGGGGCACAAATCTGGAAGTGAACTTAAGTGAAGCCTGGACTCAGAGGCAGATCTTGGTCAGAGAGCTACCAACCAAATCTGTGTCCTTCTCTAGGCTAAATTGTGAAGTTATGGAGGCAGACTTCAGGGTCTTTTATTTCAACATTATTGCCTCAACTCCTCTCCTTTTTCATGACCCCTCACATAAACACCTTAATTGAATTTACCTCCTCAAGAAGCCACCATTTTATACTTACCAAGCCTCTCTACTCCATTCTATTCTTCCTAGGTTCTGTTCACTGATGAGTCAGTCTGTTGAGTTATGTGAATAAGTGAGCTTATTACGTTGCCTTTACAGGTACCATATTTGTGTTTTAACAGGGACCTCTAGACAGAGAAACTTAATCCTAGGGCAACCGTACCAAACATCTTGATTTTTCCAGTGTATTTAATAGGTCCAGTTGTGCCAGTGTAGTTACATAATAAGCCCTTTTACTCTCAACAGTGCCCCCGTCCAACCGTACATTTTAAATGGGCACTTTCTGTATTCCAAAAAGCGCTTCTAATGATGGAAGTTTCAAATACAATAACAAATGGTTGAGAGAGAAGACTGCCAAATTCTTGAGCATTAAAAAAATCATAACACAAGGGGTATTTTCTAGGATTGTTCATATCTACATGATTTATGATCCCAGGAAATCCAAATGCTCAGATAGTTGATGGCCTTAAAGTTATCAGACCCTCAGCAACATTACTTGTTACCTGACATGACTGTGCAGGCAGCAGATTTAAGAGAACTTGTCACAAATACTATGAAATTCTAAATATGTAGGGGAATATAAAAATTAGAAGCTGGACAAACAAATGGAAAAAACTGCACAAAATAATAATTATAATTTTAATTTTTATAATATTTATAATTGCCAGGTGTTATTCTAAATATTTTACTAATATTAACTCATTAACTCATTAAAGCAACAATTTTATGAGTATGATATTCTACCCATTTTATAGATGAGAAAACCAAGGCAAAGAGAGGCTATGCATTTACTCAAGTCTCTAAGAAGTAGTGAAACTGGAAGACAAACACAGATAGTTTTGTTCTAAATTTGCATTATCTAAAACAATTCTATACTTCCTCTTGGGAAAAGAAGAGTGAGACAGAGAAAGAGGCGGAGGGAGAGAGGTTGATTCTGCTTTCATCATTGATTTCCGCTGTGTTTACTTGCTACCTGTCTTCTCCCACCCCTGAGATCACCAATGTAGTCTGTTCTTGAATTGCCTTCTCCCATTCTTTACCCAACTTCACTTTTCATCTTATCTCGTTCTCTATCTCCAGGGAAGGTAGTCAAGACTGCCAATTCCTTTATATTTTACTGTTGGTTGGGACTCACTGATTCCAAGTCCTAAGGAGGAAGAAAGAGAGAGGAAGTCATCATAAGCTTATGTTCTCATAGTAGACTATCAAATTATGATAAGTGGATGCTAATTATCAATATTTCCATGCATTATTTTAATTAGAATTTTGTCATCTCCTCTGCCATAAGTTCCATTTTCAAAGCTTTTTCTCTAGATCTATCTTGAGAATCTGGAGGCTTTGGGAAGAGTGGTGTTTACACGAGGAAGGGAGCTGGTACACAAGAATCTACAGTGAAGACATTCAGAATAAGCATATCACAAATGCAAACGATTGGAAACCACTTTATAAACTGTAATTGTTTCTATTGAGTCAAGTTATAATAATCTGTACCTTCTTATAGACTGGGTGAACTGGTCTCATGCCATCCCTTTCTGGTACTTCTATTATATTTTCAGTATATATTAGTGCTCCATTCTTTTAATATACTACCAAAATATCTCGATCTATCTGATATAATGCAACTGCTGTGCTCTAGGAACAAAATGAAACTAAGGAAAACTCAAGTAAAATATTCCTAAAAATATATTTCTATAAATCACACATACTGGCCTATATTTCTCTAATTTGACATAGTTATAAAAATAGATGTGTCAGATTCTTTATTGCCATCCTTGCTCCTTAATTAATCACCTAAATGCAAACTGTAAAGGCAGAGAATTTTTGCCCTCTTGTACCTAATCACACCTGACACTAGAATTTCCAAGCCAAGAGGATCATGACTGGCGCAGCATGTAACCACTACGAAAGTTGTCAAGTTCTTCAAGATGCCATGGCGATACTGGGAGATTTTCGGGGTAATACCCATTAGCAAGGAGGTCACCTTCAGAAAGATGAAAGTTATTTGAAGTATCTCCCTCTCTAATCTTAAAAAGTAGAAATATAATAAAATCTAAAACAAAGAGATTGGAAACATAAACGAGTCCAAGAAGACCATCATGAGAGAAAATTAAGCCACAAGGAAAGACATTATCAATATATACACCCAAAACAAACACAAAAATCCTGATGACTTCATGACATTTTTGTGTCTAAAATGATTAGACTGCACCAATATGATGTGATTCAATAACAATGGTGTTTTATTGATTAGTGAACAACAAATAGAAATTAATTAATAGAAATTAATTAATTAATTAGGATTCGATATTTTTAGCCTTTGAATTTTAAGCTCATCATAATTTTTTTTTGAATGGGGTTTAGTGCACAGGCAGTAAAGTAGAGGTTAAGAATACAGGCTCTGAAATTGTGACACACTTGTGGGGGGATTAGAGTGTACTTCCATCATTTACTAGCTCATTAAACACTATATTTTGTGTTTGAAGAATGGAGTCAATAATAGAGTCTCTTGCACAGGAGTTTTGCAAGGGTTACATTACATGCTACATTCAGCCAAGAACAATATAAATAGTATTATTTTTCTTATTATGATAAAGCATTTAAGTATTTCAATGAATGATTTTAAATATTAATAAAGTAATATTATTACTGTTGCTATAAAAATTTAGGCTTGGTGCCTGGATGGCTAAGTCAGTTAAGCAGCTGACTCTTGATTTCCGCTCAGGTCAAGATCTCACAGTTCATGAGACTGAGCCCCAAGTTGGGCTGTGCACTGACTGACAACAGGGAGCCTGCTTGTGGTTTCTCTCTCCCTCTCTTTGCCCCTTCCCTATTCATGTTGTGTGTGTCTCTCTCAAAATAACTACTAAAATAAACATTTAAAAAATAAGCATAAAAAGCATGGCCATCAACCAGAAAATAGACTCTTCACTATAGAGAACAAACTGAGGGTTACCAGAAAGAAGGTAGGTGGAGGGATGGGTGAAATAGATGATGAGGATTAAGGAGGGTGCTTGTCATGATGAACACTGAATGTTGTATGTAAGTGATGAATCACCAGATTCTACTCCTGAAATGAACATTACACTGTATGTTAACTAACTGGAATTTAAATAAAAACTTGAAAAAAAACCCCACAAGATTGCCATCGATTCAGCCTCAAGGGAGTAATTTGTTCTTTATATTCCTATCAATTCTTCCTGCTCCCCTTGAAAATTACACCTTTTCTACACTGTGGTAGTTTTATATTCATTTTATATTATCACTCTACAAGGAATTTATTGTACTTGTTTCCCTAACTTCCATGCCCATCTTTTATCACTACTGATTTATTCAGCATTTTTCTAAAATGATAATTATATTGCTTTTGACTAGAAGACATCTTTGGTTTATAACTGTGCTAGCATTTACTATGCAATTATTAGTGGCACTTACCCACCTTTCTGGTAGAAATCAAATATGGTATTTCAATTTCTTTCTCAGAACAATCTCAGGAGTTTTATAATACTATCTCCAATAACAGATGATAATGCTTAATTTGCAAGTAACACCATGACAGCGAAGTTCATCAAAATCTATTCTAACCACTGATTATTCCAGATCTTGCTACTAATTCCTTCCTTCATTTTCCCCCCAGAAAAGTACTTGCATTGGACATACGTAATATCTTGCATCTCCTAGGATCTCTTGTGTCTTTCACGTTTTTGTGTCTTTGAACAAATTCTTTCTGCTCAGAAAGACCATTTCTAATTTCTCTCTGGAAGATGTCACCATGGGTTAGAACAAGACGGGTTCTCAATGCATAAGGTTCATACTTTAGTACATAGGCAGTGTGTATGTGTGTGTGTCATGTCTGTATCTGTGTATATTTTATTTGTTTATTTTTCTAGACTACTAGATGAAAATCTCTTCAAATAAAGAATCAAAGTTCTTTATTTTTATTAATTTTTAAATTTTTGTTTGTAGTTCCTAACACAGTGTTAGGCACATTACAGATGCTCACAAATGCCTGCTTTAATTAATGAGTGAATGATTAACGTTTCATGATGTTGATATTTGGTACAATGAAGTCAAAATACCATACAAATTATCGCCATTAGAAAAGATGGTTGTGTTTATATCTAGCCATTGTTACATAGTAATCACTGGTTTGATTTGATGTTTTAATGACCTGACAATAAAAAAAAATAATTCAGAACTGTGTTTTCTAGGTTGATATTTTAAATTTGACTTTTAATACACAAAGTGGGAAATATTAAAGTAAAAGATTTTCTTAATAGATTCTATGTCTATTTTTCATAACATTACATTTTTGGCAGCTGATCCTTATAGAATAAAAATGATGTGAATCTAATAATAAAATGTAAGATAGCCAACTCTATTTCCTACAGAATACTTTATAAAATAAATTACAAGAAACCAAACTCTTCTAGACAGTAAAGATGGATAATTCCAATTTATCTTATTTCATGAATAAAAATATACCTATCATAAATCCTTTCTTTTAACATAAATGGCTACTGTTAAATTTCTGATGAGGCTACCTCCCACAAATTATCACCTAAGAATCCTTAAAAAGAAGCTGAAATATATTATAGATGAGTTCATTCTGCGCATTCATATTGATCCATATACTACATTTGACTTATTGCATTCAATTGTCCTTCTAAAACATATTTTATGTAATGATCATAATACTTCCTATTAATTCATCATCATGTTGCAAATGCCAAGTGCATTTAAATATAAAAGATCTGTATTCATCCTAAAGCAATAAACATCTATTGGTCTTGCCAGTATAGAAAGTGTGTGCCCAAACTATAAGAGCAAGAAAAGCTTATTTTGGTTGACACCAAAATCAACAATTATATTTCTCTTTTTTCCTTTATTTTTCTCTGTTTTACCATTTTGTATTTTATATCCCTTAACTTTCTGGTCACTCATATAATTTTCTGTTCTACCACTGGTCGGAACATATAATATAAAAAAAAAAGGTGAAAGCTCTCTTTGTCAGTATTCAATATATGAAAGGAGCTGTACTTTGCAATTTACATAAATTGTTCCATTTGTAATATAGGTCTTATTTCCCCATCTAATTTTTTTCAGATGAGGAAACAGACATGTGATAAACATGTGCATGATGCCTATAGTAATACTAAGAAATGGCATAGTAACTCAAAGGAAAAGCCATTGTAAAAGTCAGAAATGCTTCATGACAGAAGTAAAGTGTTGGGAAAGTATGTCATGTTTGAATTTACGTATGGTAATAACCAGTGGAGAATTTGTTTAAAGGAAAAGCTGGTGATAATTTTGATGTAATTATACATGGCTCATGAAGAGTATCAAATGCCAGATGGAAGTAGGAATTTATTCTATTATAAATGGGATGCTTTATTGGTTTTACATGATGCTTTAACGTGTGTTAAGCTGCATCTTAAGAATATTATCCTAAGAACCCTAGAGAATCTATTGGAAAAAGAAGAGATGGCTGGCATCAGTTGGAAATTTTTGCAATAGTCCACAGAGACAGTTAAGGATGGACTATAGCCGTGACTATGAGAATAGAAAGAAAATGTAAGTAAATCTGAGAAAATGAGAAGCCTTGGAAATGATAGAATATATAAAGAAATTATCTAGAAATGGGAAAAGAAGCAGGTAGGGTCAGAGATGTTTTAAGTTTCAGAAAAGGAGGACAGAAAGAATGGTACTACTGTCTTTGACTTAACTGGGAAGGCAACAAGGTTTATAGAGGAAGACGGAGAACTTGTTTGCAGTATGATAAATGTCCAATCATAAAGCAATCTTTAGAATCAGATACTTTGTGGTTGATTCGAGATGCTCGGATTCCGGTTGTAAGATTTCTCTCTATAGAGGGTAGTGTCAAAGCTGTGAGACTACCTAAATTCTCTGAGAGAGAAAGAACAAAATGTGATGCCTAGTCCCTCTCACCACACCCTAATTTAGAAAGTGAGAAAGTGATAAAAGGGGGAAAAAATGAAGATGCATCCAATATATGGATCTAGAAGCAGGCAGTATATCTTTACAGAAACCAAAGGCCCCAGTTGTTTTTTTTAATTAACTACAATAATCATAGCCACTTGCCAACATTTTCAGAATTCTTTCTATTCTTCTTTAAAAAACAATTTTATTGAGACACCTATGACATGCAAAAATTATATACATATTTAAAGTACACAACTTGATATTTAGATACATATATATACATTATTCAAAGATCACCGTAATTAAGCTAAATGACTTATGCATCATCTGTACATTGTTACTGTGTGTATGTGCACACGTGTGTGTGTGTGTGTGTGTGTGTTTGTGTGTGTGTGTGTGTGTGTGTCTGTGTGTTTTGGTCAGAAAATTTAAGATCCAGCCTGTTAGCAAATCCCACATATATAGTAGTGTTAACTATTATCACCATGCCATATATTGGATCTCCAGAACGCATTCATCTGCATAACTGAAACTTTCAACCCTTTGACCAACATCTAATTTCCTACCCGAATCTCTCCCGTAGCAAACACCACTCTACTCTGCTTGTGTTTCTGTGTCAGGCTTATTCCACTTAGCATGATATCATCTAAGTATATTCATTTTATCATAAATGGTAGAATTTCCTTTTTTTCCTGCTGAATAATATCCCATTGTGCATATATATATATATATATATATATACCAGATTTTCTTTGGCTGTTGGTACATTGGCAGGCGTGTAGGCTATTTCTATGTCTTGATTATTGCAAATAACAAAAGTACCCCTTTGAGATCCAGTTTCCTTTGGCTGTATACTCAGAAGTGAGATTATTGGCATGAACTTTTATATGCATTATATTTATTTAATACAAGACTTCATGAGGTAAATGATATTTGTTATTGTCTCCATTGCAAGTACAGGAAATCAAGACACAGAATATGTACAGAATATGTACATAACTTGACCAAAATAAAAAAAAAACAGTTATGATAATGCAAACCCCTAAATTCATATATGAATGATTCTAATTATTACTGATAATGATTTGGATGTTAGATTAACCTTCATTGTGTAAGTATCGATATAACTAAAATTCTTGGCTTGTCTTCTCACTACTTACCTTAATTTAATTTAATTTAATTTATTTTTTTAATTTAAATATAGTTGACACACAACGTTACATGAGTTTCAGGTGTGCAACATAGTGATTCAACAACTCTAAGCATTATGTTATGTTAACCACAGCATAGCTACCATCTGTCACCATATAACAGTATCACAATACTGTTCACTATATCCTCTATGTTGTGTCTTTCACCTCTGTGATTCATTCATTCTATAACTGCATCTGTATCTCCCAATCCCCTTCACCCGTATGTCCATGTGCCCATCTCCCAGCCCCTTCCCCTCTGTGCTGTTTGTATTTATAGGTCTGATTCTGTTTTTTTGTTTGTTTGTTTGTTTATTCATTTGTCTCATTACTTACCCTTAATTCCTTCATACCGTGGAGAGACAGGTGTATTCACTTATTGGTGAGATGAAAAAGGCAATTTCCCAGTACTTTTTCTGTTTACATGCAGAGGTGAAACAGGCTGGTCAGCTTCGCTGGCATGCAGTAAATTTAGCAGGACTAAATGGGTGAGGGCTGCAACTTCTGGGGAGGACTAAGTCCAATTCAGGTCATGTCAGCCATCCCACTTGGTTTAAAACTAACCTTTTTTCTAAGTAATTTTTAACAACAAAAACAACAAGTAAAAAATTTGATCTCATTTGCCTGAAACATACATTTATCTCTCAGTTTTTTTTCAACTTGGGCAGAGAAGAGAGGAAATATGTCTGCTGAACCTTCTATCTCCAATGTACGATAGGCTATGATGAACATGCCCCTTGCTTGAAAATAATGCAGAAGTCACTTCCCTTGGAAAAACCTACTGTCTTGTTCAGGGCAAAGGGAATTTACTTGGTCCTCAAATATAGAAGGTCAAACTAAGGTGACCCTAATGAGTTATAGCCTAGTGAATCCTTCCCCCAAATGCACGTGGAACCACTGACTTACCCCTTTCTAAAAGACCGTTACAAAAATGATAAACTGTCATGCTCTTGATTAGCTCATGCTCCACAGCAAAGTTTAAGGAATGTCACTCCTAATTTATCAAACTGAAAATAGAGAGACATTCTTGCTAAATTTGAAGAAGTTAGCTACAGTGTTATAAGAGGGTCTATGAAGAGGGTTACATGGCCAGGAACTATGGGTCTCCTCTAGATGCTAAGATTATCCCTTGAAAACAACCAACAAGAAAACAAGAAACTAAGTCCTAAACCACAAGGTGATAACTTTTGCCAATAACCTCAGGGAACTTGGAAGTGGATTATTTCCCATCCAAGCTCCCAGATGTGAATATAGTATGATCTGCATCTGGACAGCAACCTCGTGAGACCCGTGAACTAAGTATCTTTTTCCAGAATACTAACCCATGAAGGGCACCTGGGTGGCTCCATCGGCTAGGCGTCTGACTGCTGATTTCAGCTCAAGTCATGATCTCATGGTTCATGAGTTTAAGCCCCATGTCAGGCTCTGCCCTGACAGCACAGAACCTGCTTGGGATTCTCTCTCTGCCCCTCCATCACTCTCTGACTCAAAATACATAAATAAACTTAAAAAAAAAACCCAGAATACTAACCCACAAAAAGTATGAGACAATAAATATGTGTTACATTAAATCACTGTTTATGGTAATTTGTTATGCAATAATAAGAAATTAACATACAAAATATATAATTAGGATAATCACACCTGTGATTTGGCAGAACTCCCCAACTACCATTAGATCATTTTCTTGTTGTGTAAAGGCTAGGATAGTGGTGAAAGTGAGTGACAGCCTCAGAAATGGCTCCCTTCAGCAGCCAAGATAGTAAATAAGAAAACAAAAATCATATCATGGTGGTGTGGTGGGAAAGTTGTAAAACTGAATGTAATCATGAAGTATGTAGAGAATGAAAGGCTGGGGATCCCTATGGTTTCCCCACTTAATTCACCAGGTGGGTTCCTGCAGTAGAGTTAGGAATTTTGGATGCCACTAACCTATTAACTTAGTAACTTAGTAAATTAGTAACACAAATTTCACTCACCTTGCTGGATGGGATAACTGCCAAAGTAGATTTTTATGATATCTAGGACATGGTTATGTGGACATTGATTTTGTGAATGCATTCTTTTCTATCCTTATCATAAAAAAGGATAAGTAACTGTTTGCACTCACATGGAACAGAAAACAATGTATATTTCCAACCTAGCACAGAGGAGTATATTAACTTTATACTCTAATACCAATTATAACAATATTGACCAAAGAGATCGAGACCATCTAGACATCCTGCAGATCATTAAAATGACCCATTCCCGGGGCGCCTGGGTGGCTCAGTCGGTAAAGCCGCCGACTTCGGCTCAGGTCATGATCTCGCGGTCCGTGAGTTCGAACTCCGTGTCAGGCTCTGTGCTGAAAGCTCAGAGCCTGAAGCCTGTTTCAGATTCTGTGTCTCCCTCTCTCTGACCCTCCCCCGTTCATGCTCTGTCTCTCTCTGTCTCAAAAACAAATAAACATTAAAAAAAATTAAAAAAAATAAAAAAATAAAATGACCCATTCCCTTAATGACATCATGCTAATTTGGTTACATGAGCAAGAAATGCCTTGCATGTTAAAGGCTTTGGTTGATACATCCAATCTAGAGGGTAAAGGATGAACCCTACGAAAATCATCATATCACATTAACACTTAATTTACTTCTTTAGGAATTCTATGGTAAGGGGCATTTTGGCACATGATGTCTAAAATAAAAGACAGGGGCACATGGGTGGCTCAGTTGGTTAAGCGTCCAACTGTTGATTTCAGCTTGGGTCATGATCTCATGGTTCATGAGATCGTTCACTGTGACTCGTCGGGCTTGGCCCTAATAGCATGGAGCCAGCCTGAGACTCCCTTTCCCTCTCTCTCTGCCCATCCCCTGCTTATGCTTTCTCTCTATATAAAAATAAATAACATTTTTTAAAAAATAAAGTAAAAGACCAATTATAGCATCTTTGCCCATAATTATAAAGAAGTGTGTATAACTCCCTGCAGGACTTTTCACATTATAAAGGTAATATATTTTACATCTCAGAATATTGCTCAGTCCAAAGGCACCTGGATGGCTAAGTCTGTTAAGCATCCAGCTTTAGATCTCAGCTCAAGTCTTGATCTCAGAGTGTGAGTTCAAGTCCTGTGATGGGCCCCATACTGGGTGTGTGAAGACTACATTAAAAAAAAAAAAAAAAGAATATTGCTCAGGTCCATTTTTTGATGCAAGCAGCCCCCCCTACTTGGGACTTGTGATTTGCCCAAATCTGTATGAGTAGATATATCAGTGGTGGAAAAATATATGTGACATTTATGGCAAGCCTAGTGACAGAACACTGATGCAGGACCCCAGAGATCTGGAGTAAGTTTGTACCATCTTGTAAAAAACAACCCTTGACATGTTTTGGGCTTTAGTGTAAATGTAGCACATGAACATAGTGTTTAAGTGACCATAACTTTGGAATTCTAGCTATGAGCTAAATTATTTCTGTTCATCAAGTCATTACGTTTGGGAAACACAAGCAGTAGTCCCTTATCGGATGGAATCAGTACCTCTGGGATAGCTCAAGCAAGACCAGACAGCAAAAGCAGTCTGTGTAAATAAGTTGCTTTGAGCCCATTCGCACCCACCATCTCCTCTCCTTTAGCTCACACTCGTGGCTCTGTAGAAAATCACATATGATCAGCTAACAGAGGAAGCAAAGGCTGTTATTTACATATTGGTTAGCTCATAGTCTGTGTAAGCTGAACATGGAAGGCAGCTGTGTTACTCACGATGGCTCTGAAAGACATAGATGAAAGAATACTTTCCAAAACAGGCAGAGTTTCATGGCGGTCCTCATCACCTACTGTACGTATAAAGGGGCATGGAAAATGTTGAATATATATGGAATCATAAAGGATTCCATAAAGAACCATGAAGTTCTCAAAGAAGGAAAACCTATGCCTGAGAATAAAGCCATAGTTCCACAGAACAGTCGGCTTTGGCTGCCACCTAGACTTGGTAGGTGCCTCATATGCAGAAACCAGTGGCCATGAAGAGGAGCTAGTATGACAGGAGGAGGTGACTGCCACTCTTATATGTCAGAGAGCAGGGAAGTATAGGCCAAAACCCCACAATCCTTTTGTGTTTTTCCTGATATTCTCTTATCTGATTGTGATGGTATTTAAGTGAACCAACCCTAAGACTATGTGTCCAAGGGCTCAGACACCTTGAAGATTCTCTTAGAGTCATCCCCCAAGGTAAGCTGAAACTAACAGAGGTGTTCACAGATGGTGAGGGGAATCTAGAATGGATAGCGGGGAGGGGGGGAAGGTGATAAATATAAGCTGTATTCCAGAGATCAACTGCAGAGTTGAGACTTGTAGCACATTCCTCAACCCTTCCTTTTCTAAGTTTTTTCTAGAATCCTAGAGGAACTGCACTGGGAAAAAGAGAAGTGGATCTAAATGGCAAAAGAGATTGACTGATGGGCCAGGAGATCTCCATTCAGTGTTGGACTTGTTGCCTCTATTGCTGTTGTGCTGCAGCAGACAGCTTCCGTGCTTAGCCTCTTTGGGGATGCTTCAGTATCAGAGATCTCAGATCTCAGATCTCATGAGATATATGCCTGTCTCACAGTGACATTTTTCTGGGTTGGCCAATAGATGGAAACAAGGATACAAAATATCTTGGCATTTTAGCTCAATGTGGGGCTACTCTGTAAGGCTATTTAACACCAGTTGACTGAGTCTTTGGAGTCCATCTCACAACTCTTTTCCCTGATCACATTGGCTTCCTTCCTCTCCTTCTGCTGTGTACTCTAGTAAAATCCCTGCTGCCCCCCCCCCACTTAGCTTCCTCTTAATATTCTTTCTGGAACACCCAAACAGCTATAATTGCCATGATATAAGCCATATATATTATCAGAAGTATGACCCTCCCACAGAATGACCACACTGTAGAAAATATTTATTTACATTTTTTTTCACGAATGTCATCATTTTGTGTAATGTTACTGTTACTTTTAAATTTATTTATTTTGAGAGAGCGAGACAGCATGAGTGTGGGAGGGGCAGAGAAAGAGGGAGAGAGTGAGAAACCCAAGCAGGTTCCACACTATCAACATGGAGACTGATGTGGGGCTTGACCTCACAAACCGTAAGATCGTGACCTGGGTCTAAATCAAGAATTGGACAGAACTGACTGAGCCACCCAGATGCCCAGTATAATATTTCTAAATCACACTTTTCTTGATGTCATTTCTTTGTTTAGCACTTTTAAGTAACCATCGCCCCCAATAACTGTTTCCCAGCACTGCTTTCAAGAAAAAATTAGTGTGTTAGCTTCCTACCTATACCACACACGAGTTACTTAATGTCCCTGGATTCAGCTTTGTTATCTAAGAAGTGGTGAACCAATGATATAAAATTAAATCTGTGCTAAAAAATGGTAATAGTCCATCCATATGACCGATGAAGTAATTTTGAATTCAAGTCTGTGATTTGGATAAGCCGCTAAGGTGGGTTGGAGGTCTTAGTTTCTAAGCCAGATTTTTTTGAGATGAGTAATTTTTATCCAGTATTCTCTAATAATGAGACCATTCATTTACCTGCAGTGTTAAATAAAACTAAGGCACTACAACTAGTCATATTTATATTTATTGGCAAAACCAAAGTAAATCTTGGCTTCATTCTTACCAGAATAGTCTTTCTTTGTTCAGTTTAGGTTAGGCAAACTTCCATTTTTTTTTCATTGCAGGCTACAAAGAGTGATAGTCGCTTCTAAAAATTAAATGAGGTTGAGATTATTTAAAGATCTTTTATGTGAAGTTTAGCAGCTTAAGATACTGCATGTGCCCTGAAGAAATCTCATCATTAGATGCCTTTGAAAGCCCTTATTTGTGTTTCACTCAGTCTTGATATGTCTTTAGCTTCTTTAATCAATGAACACAACTGCTCCACATAGCCCCTAAGGCAGGAGTTGCCATAAATAGTCAGTTTTCAGTGTAAGAAAAAAGCAAACTGAAAAGGGTGTTCCAGAATATGTTTACTGGTGTCTCTGACAGAGGTACTCAATCACCCTACAGCTACCACACGCTGAGAATGGCAAATGCATCTTGTCAATGAAATCACTGTCCTCCCTATTCCCTTGTAATTACATTTCAGTGTCAATAGTCTAAAAGTGAATAATTGAAGCATTCGTGATATTTGATTGGTTAGGCAAATATGACGACAAAACTCCTAAGGACGGAGAGGCCTTTAAAAATTATTCCTGATTTGTGTAGGTTTTCTCTATCCATTGCTTAAATGTAAAACAAATAATTGCATAAATTTCCTGTGTCTTTAGCCTATCAAATGAAGCCTATGAAAGGCGGAGAAAGAACTGGTATGGAAGACATAACTATAGACTGAAGAGTAATTCTATGTGTGGCAATGCATTCTTGACATTACACCATGGAACTTAAGAATACAGGCTTTTTGGTTAGGCAATTTGGGGTAATGTCTGAGGGCTGTCATTCACAAATCATGTAACTCGGTTAATCACTAAACTCTACTTACTTTGGTTTTCTCTTTTATACAATGGGGATATTAACTAACAGTACTTACCTCCCAGGATTGCTTAAAGTATAAAAATAAAATGTACATAAAGGAGTTGGCTGGCATACAGTGTGGATGTAATACATTTTAACACTTCTCCTCCTTTCTCTCCTTTTTCCTCTCCTCTCATTCCTTCTTAGTGCTAGGTGTTTTTGTTTTTGTTTGTTTGTTTGTTTGTTTATGTTTATTTTTGAGAGAGAGAGCACGAGAGAGAGAGAGAGAGAGAGAGAGAGAGAGAGAGAGTAGGGGAGGGGCAGAGAGAGAGGGAGACACAGAATCTGAAGCAGGCTCCAGGCTCTGAGCTGTCAGCCCAAAGCCTGATGAGGGGCTTGAACCCACAAACCACGAGATCATGACCTGAGCCGAAGTTGGACATTTAACCGACTGAGCCACCTGGCTGCTAAACCGACTTAGCCACCTAGGCACCCCTGCTAGGGTTTTATGATAGAACTAGAAATCTGAAAATGCTGCCACCTTTTTTTTGTTTTGTTTTGTTTTGTTTTGTTTAATTTCCCTGGACCTTTCTTTTCATTCTCATGTATGATCTCCCTGAAGAAGTCCTCCTGTATTACCAATCTAAATTAGTTCCAACAAGTAATTCTATCTAAGTACACTCTTTTACTCTTCTCCTACTCACATCACTGTATTATATACCTACTTATTTACTGTTTTATAAGTAATTTCCAATTCCAACACCGGTGCCTGAGAGAACAGACTTTGTCTTGCCACGCTCTATCTGTCCTGACATCTAATAGGCCCAGTGTAAATATTTGTTGAATTAAGCACGAATTCCTTTCTCTTCCTGCTTGTTGATCAGAAGTGCCATTGTTTATTCCGGAGAAGACCACCAGAAAATCTGTCGATGAAATATCATACAATTTATTAGACTTATCGTAGGAAGGGAGAATTATACCTGACTAAGGTTTTCTTAGAAAGGAAAATTGGGACATGGTAAAGTTAAGGTTTTACGGCTTGCATTGAGTGACTTTGAGGTGACTCTTACAGGATTGGCAAGTAGCTGGATTACTATTATGATGCAATGGTTTTGGATTTGTGGGCACAGCAAGATGAGGAACTTGAAATGAGTCATGATAAGTAAGCTATTCAGTTGTGTTGGTGTCTTATTTTCTAGGAACTGATATTTCCTGCAGTAAGCATCTGAGTTATTTTTTGCTTATTCCCAGTATTGCTTAGTAAAGAACAGGAAATTGTGCTTCATCCAAGAATCGTTTAACACAGAGACTGGGAAGTGTTATGAGAGCCAATCTTAACACAGGGACAGAAAATTATTTGGTGTTAGTCATTAAGGCTTTGTTTGCTTTTGACACATGGATTCCTTTCTTATTTTTGCTCTATCATTACATCTGTATATTACAGCTTCACTCAATTCTGATTTCAGTTTTCATTTGTTTTTGCATTACATCATTCTAGAGCTCTTATTACTTGTATTTTTTTCTATATCCTTTACCAAATAAAGTTATATGGTTCCCATATGTTCAATACATATCAAAATTCAATCCTAAGCTGCCTTAATATTTCATCTGCCCTTATTCACTCGTGTATAACATGCATTGTCACATCCTCAAGCATAAGCTGTTTTCAGTTGACTCCTGAATATTAAATTTTTAGGATGATCTTATCCTAAGGTTTAATCCACTCTCAAATACAAACTAGTCCACACTTATAAGGTATTACTCTATTTTCATATCCTTGTCTGTATTTCTAAATATTGACCAGTGGGCATCATCTTATAGTATTTCTTAAAAGTTCCATTAAAGATTCTATTATTTGGATGGGCTGATGCTTTGGAAATAAATTTAACTTTGTTATCTCTGGCAACCCCTCACCTTCATCCCATTATAGTTTTTAGCTGCAATTCGCAACACCAGTTGAAGTGTCTCCCATGATAACCTTTCTGTTTCATTCCCATGCCTGACAATATAGTTTAATCTATTAGCTGAAGTCTGATTTTTATAAATATATTTTTCTATGGTCTCTTAGATGCTTCTCTTCACCTTCACAAGATACACCAGGAGTTCGAGTTCCACACCTGGTTCTCTGCTGTCAGCACAGAGCCCTCTTCGGATCCTCTGTCCCCCTCTCTGCCCCTCCCCAGCTTGTTCTCTCTCTTCTTCTTTCAAAATAAATAAATAAGCTTAAAAAATTAAAAAAAGAAATAAACTTCATTCCTGATCACATATTGTCCCTTCTTAGCATACTATTTCTCTCAGTTCTGTTAATCTTTTAATTCCCAGTTCAAATTCCTCTTCCCTGATACCTTCCCCAAAGTATATAATCCTCAGGGTGAGTTAACTCTTGAAGGCAACAGAGTCAGGGACAATGGTCAGCTGTGATGAACAATATGTATTACCTTGACATTGACTGTCATTTCTGTTTTTATTTGTATTTACTTTCTACCCCATACTAGATATGCAAAATCTTATGACTAGTTTGTCACACACATTTTTAGATACTCTGAAAACTACTGTGTACATATACAGCTCACAACAAATATCTTGTTTGTTGAGTGCCATCATTTTAGAAATTTGACATTCCATAAGGCACTGGCATGGTTTATAGAAAGCTCTCTGAAGAGCTAGGGCTGTGAGGGAGAAACAGAGTAATTTGGTTCACTGGGAGTTAACAGGCAGGTGAAGGAAATCAACAAGCTAGAGCACCAGAGAATTGTTCTAAGATAAAAAGTACCTTCAGGCCCTTCCAGCACCACTGAAAATGTCCTTATTCAATAGGCTTTAGTACTGCTCAGCTTTTCTCTTACATGATGTATTATCTTTGTTTCTATCCTATTAAATGTATGAAATATATTGAAGTCCATTTGTTTCTAGTCTTTTCATGAAAAAAATATACAGTTTATCATCTTCTAGGACTCTTCAAAGTTGTAAAAGACAAAAAAAAAAACCCCTACATTTTCAAATATTTTCCACATAAAACTATTTCCAAAATAACACCATGAATATTTTCCATTAGCAACTGAGTTTCCTTGAGGGAAGCTATAATTATGTTTATTGCTTCAATTGTTGCTTCTTGAATAGATGCGGCTTCCGAGTAGAAAATAGCACATAGTAAGTCTTCAAGAAGCCCATGTTCATTGATTGTAAAGGTACAGGGTACTCAAGTTCAGTTTTTTGTCTTATGTATTTTCATATCTAACTTATGATCTAGTTAACTGAATGGAACTTTTTTCTAGTATCTAATTGTCTCTCTAGAAAATGAAATTCACAGGGGATTTCTGGAAAATGCTTACTTCATGTCTATGTACTAACTAAAAAGACATTTCTCATGCACCTGTTAATTAATTTTGAAAAATATTTCCCATATGTTCTGAGGACTCCTAGTCTCATGAGATCATAAAATGTGGTGTAAAAAGAAACACAAAAATTGAAAAATTAAAAGCCTGAGCTCAAACACATGGGGAAAAACTGCTCAACTTTTATTTGGAGATTCACACTGCACATTTCAATTTTAAAAGTTCTGAAGATTCCCAAAGGAAATAAACTTGTTTCTTTTGTATTTATAACTTCCCTAGCATTTTATTTATATTTCTTTAGAGTAGTATTTTTCAGTATAATTCTTTACAGTAGTATTTTTCAGTATTTTCAGTTCTGTTGAAGAACAGGTTCTTTTTGTTTTTTGTTTTTTTTTATTTTATCTCTAAGCCATCATGGTATAATGCTTTTTTTAAAAAAAATACTATGAAATATAACATTGTAAACATAAAATTAAAATATATATATATATATATATATATATATATATATATATATATAAAGTCAGACTTTCATTTCTAGCTTCAATAGGGATAAAACAATACTTCTACATTTCTAGAAAATTCATAATAGTTACACTCATTTTCTCATTGTGGACTGACCCAGGCTCACAGATCATACTTTTATTAGCACAGTTATAGAATGCATTGGTTTCCAGGGTTCTAGAGGATTCTCTAGGTTAGCTAAAGATTACTAGTAACATAAAATATAAAATTATTAACTTTAAATGTTTTCAGTAAACTCCACTCACTTGTGATATATCTTATTTATTATTTTCCACATTAAGAAGAAAATAACCCCTGGTCTAGTTGGTTTCATACATTTTCTCCAGTCTACTTTCCTTTAGATTGCCTTTTCTTACATGTAAGTTTATTTGTAGAAAGTAACAGAGCTCATGCTTTGTTGTTGTTCCTTCTGCAACTCACAGATTGACCTTCTTGTGCACTGCAGTTCATTAAGCTGCTTTTGGTCTAAATTGTTATTGGAAGGTCAATTGGCATTGGGCATAAAGGATTAAGGATCCGACAGGAGAGGGCAGAGGATCAGGGATTAGCTAAGGTGAAAGAACAGTGACTATAATAATGTCTTGTGTATCTTTTTAAAGGACTTCCAATGTTCACTTAATGATCATCACATAATGACTGTTTAAAGATAGTGACACTGAGATCCTAAAACTGAGCTCACTTAATGTCAGAATCCTCAGTGTCTTGCCAGAATTTGATTTGTGGCCAGTCCTTAGCCTTGCCTAATTCTCTTGCCATGAATCAGAGGAGTTAGATGGTTACCTCATTGGTTCCTAAATTCTGGATTGCAGCATGTGATTTAACTCACTTTTTGTGGGATATATGAAATATATAGATAAAATATATAAATGTACACAGTCCATATATAAATTACATTCCTTAGACATCACACAAAACCATCCTAGTTCAAGAATCTGAAACAGAGCTGAGTTTTGCATCACTACAAATCCCCAATGCCATTCTGATAGGTAGTAATTTTGGTAAACTAATTCACCATTGGATGAACCTTTTGATAAGTAGGATGATTTGGCACAAGGCACCTTTTCTCAAGCTGGCCTTCATAATCACGAAGAGGATTTGGGTGTAAAAAGACATTGGAATGTCCAGATGTAGTGAACATAGTGGCATGCCAACCAGATTTAGTTCTTCTGTGTGTAGAAGGATTTCTGAAGGTTCGGGTGACCACATATACGACTGTGGCCCATAAAATTCTCCCAAAGATTGTAGTAAGAGCTACTATATTTAAATATAAAAATTGATGCAGGCTTGTGTGCAGATTATCGAATGCTTCCAGATACAAACTACAAATCTTTCACTTCCACGTTTCTTTGTCTCTGCTTCTTCTAGTATCTCTAAACTGCTTTTAGTTTTATTTATTTATTTTTTGTTCTTAATCGTTGCCATCTTAGCTATATCTGCCACTGGTTTAGTGAGTTATTGGTATCTCTTCTACCAAAACTGATTTCTGGAGCCGGTCACCATGCTGGTCCCTAGTTGGTCGAGCCTTTGACACAGACCGCCCTCTGGCCTGCTGACACTCTCTAATACGCTGTCAAAGTTGCTGTTGATTTCCTGCAACTTTCCTAAAGATGTACCTCTCTGTACAACAATAAGGGATTCCTGAAGAAAAAATTAACACTTTCTTACTATCTGGACTCACCAAGAAGGCCTTAAGTTTCTTTCTTATTTAAAAAAAAAATTAGTGTTTATTTATTTTATTTTATTTTATTTTTATTTTCAAAGGGATGGGGAGAGGCAGAGAGAGAGAGAGAGAGAGAGAGAGAGAGGGACAGAGAGAATCCCAAGCAGGTTCTGTGCTCTCAGCACAGCCCGACATGGGGCTCCATCTCATGAGCCATGAGATGATGAGGTGATGACATAAGCTGAAATCAAGTGTCTGAGCTCAACCAACTGAGCCACTCAGGAGCTGGGGTCTCAAGTTTCTGCTCAACTTGACTAAACTTTAGAGAGCCTTCTGTGTATCTCCAGGCCTCTGATCCCCCTTTTCTCTGAGCATTTATTTTAGAAAGCTTGTAGTTGCAAAATTCTCTGTCCCTTTGAGATTTAAAACTTTTTAAAAGTCTCTTGGCAGTTTTACAACCCAGAACTGTCTTTTCCAAGGACCTCTGAGCCATCTGTTTGAAATGTAATCAAGGAAGATGGCACCCTATCTCCCAGGCTGTGTGGGAGGGTAGGAGCCTAACTTCAGTGGGTGCTGTGATCCAAGTTGTGGAACAATCTTAAGAAAGTTTACTTTTCCTTTGGATAAGACCTATTAGCACACATAAATGCCTATGGCCCACCCACCACATTACAATAGCTTGAATAAAGTCTTCCTTGCCTGTTTGACTTCGTCCTGCACAATTTTTGTTTTGATTCTACTAACATTTTTGTCAAATGTCCATCTAAAGGATATTCCAGCAGTAATTTAAGGATTACTAAAAAATATGTCTTTTCCTTAAAATCATTGCTGATTTTATACTGTTGTAATATTATTTTGTATCTGATAATATCAGACCATCCAGCATCACTTAAATAACAGTAAACATATCTTCATAATAATTTATATCAAATTTTACAATATTATTTTATAACCTCAACCATTCTTACTATACATATGATGAAATATAATTAAATTTGTATGCCATTCAAACAATATTCCAGATATTTTTCCAAGCACCTATTCTCCCTTTTCTATATTCACTTAATAAAAATGTTCTGATTTTTTCCATTTCACATTTGCCATATTATATTGTATTAGTTGTTGCTATATGAGTCTTCTGGAATGATGTCCATCATTATTCTCTTCTGTGCTATAATTTTATAAATATCTCTGGCCGTTTCAATTTTTAACAGCCCTGGCTCAAATGATAAGGACTTAACTCTCTGAGTGTTTTTTTGACATTTTTACTTGCTTTTATAATATTTTCTAAAGTGAGAATTGGAAAAAAAAAGTCAGCCATGTATTTTACCCACTTCTTGTTGATTTTTTTTCTTTGTGAAAATTAATAATTTTTATTGGCTATATTTTTCAAAAAAGTATTCATTATAAAATAAAGTAGAATTATATAATAATTATGGACTCTGACATAATCACATAGTGAATAATAGATTTTTATAATCAAGAAAAATTACAATTGAGTATTCATCATCTTAACGTATTCTTACTGATTGGCCACCGGAATGCTTTAAAGATTATCTTTTACTTTTACTTCAAAATGGTAAGATTTAAATGCTATATTTTAAAGCATTAAGACTATATTATTTAATGTAATTTTCTGAGCTTTTTCTTTTCTTGTCCCTTCATATTCACCAGCTAGCTGTAGTTTGATCCATGGCAATGAGCTCTTGTCAATGTACCTGTACCAAGTTTATCACAAATAAAATAAAAGTTTTGGTTTAAAAAGCAGACAGGTAGGATGAGGAATTTTAACTGTCTTTTGCCATAAATGACAACTCAATCAAGTCTGATGCTTAGGTTAAAGAGCAAAGGGAGGTCAAGTAAGTTGCCCAAAGTTGCAATGTTTTATTTTATTTTATTTTATTTTAACATTTATTCATTTTTGGGAGTGAGAGAGACAGAGCATAAGCAGGGGAGGGGCAGAGAGAGAGGGAGACACAGAATCCGAAGCAGGCTCCAGGCTCTGAGCTGTCAGCACAGGGCCCAGATGCAGGGCTCAAACTCACAGACTGCGAGATCACGACCTGAGCTGAAGTTGGATGCTTAACCAACTGAGCCACCCAAGCGCCCCCAAAGTTGCAATGTTAGACCGTGGCATATCAAGGACCCGACTCAGCATCCCTGTGCACCGGAGTCCAAGCTTCTAACACTAGGCCGAGCTCCCTCCTTACTAAGCTGCTTGGAAGTGAGTATGCATTTCCCTCCTGTACTCGCTAGAGCATTATCTGGCGTATTCCTATGTTCAAGGTCCAATTCGCTCTATTCTCATGATCATGCCCCACAACTAAAAGCCTTTGATCTTAGGAAAATCACCCTGTGTGATAGACAGTGCTGTAACTTAACGTGAAGTGTCGGGATTCAGTAGTCTGTAATCAAAATCAGATCTTCGGTTTTAAACTTTAAAATGTTGACGTGTTCAGAGGTCTATATGGCTGGAATTTGAAGGAATAGACTTCATGTATTTTGAAAACTGTTTTCCTCTATTCCCAATTTCCCCTTAATTTTACTTGCTTGATGTGCTTTCCGCAGCTCTCACCCCATCTCAACATAGAGTGGAGGGTAAGCAGCCCCTGGAGCTGGTGGTATTCCCTTTCTTTAAATGAGCTGATTATGGGCTGAGGTAGATGTCATTCTCTCTGAGGTGTGGAACTTCTCTCTCTAAAATGACCAGTCTCTACAGACCAATTAAGCAAAAGAATGCTGAGCCGGCTTCTGACAGGTAAAGCTCTCAAAACACACAGCAACTGTCAGGCTACGTACCTCTAAGCAATTTCTGTGAGAGAATTTTCTGAAAGGTTGAGCTAATGGGTTTGAGTACAGCTGTGCGCACAGTTTTGCAGAGCCAGCAAAACTAAAGAAATGTAAGTTTTTGCCAGTTTCCTAGAACAGCGATTCTCTGCTTTCATAAACAAGACCTTATAGAAATGCAAAGGATTCCTCTATTTCCAAAGACTGCTTTTCATTTGGGGTAAGCGGCGGTTTTGAACTCAGACCACCGTGTGGCCTTCAGATGCTTCAACATAAAAATGCAAGTCAATTTTATTGAGTAGATTTGGGCTAAGCTTATCCTTTTATCCTTTTTCCCAAGCTTGTATTTGCTTTTCAGGGGACATTCTCAGAAGCCTTTTCTGCATAATGATACCTGAAATGCTGTCACCACTGATCGATCTCAGGTTTTGTGAAGAACTATTATGTATTACCTGGGAGTCAAACCACATACGTCTTCTTACTTAACATTAACTTTATTTAAGTATGGTAAGTGGATTGAACCTAGGTTTCCAATTCCAACAGACTTGAATTACAGCCCTGAGTTCAGCCCCCTAATACTTGAGTGTCCCCAGCTAAGTTAGTCAGCCCCTTCCTATTAGCCCTATTATGCTTAATTCTCACTCACAGATTGTGCTAACCACATCTGCTCATGTGCCTGCAATGTATCTAAGGAGCCCCTGGCACATTGTGCATGTTTAGTGAGTGAGTCTCTCTTATCCAATATCTCTGCATACTTCTGCACCATAAAATCAGTTTTGAAATGTTTTTAAAAGATTATACTTTTTTTACAAGATTTTTTAAGTTTATTTATTTTGAGAAAGAGAGACAGAGACAGATGACATGTGAGCAGGAGAGGGGCAGAGAGAGAGGGAGAGAGAAAGAATCCCAAGCAGGCTCTGCACCGTCAGCACAGAACTGGATGCGGGGCTCAAATTCAGGAGCCATGAGATCATGACCTGAGCCGAAACCAAGAGTCAGACGCTTAACCCACTTAGCCACCCAGGTGTCCCCTTAAGATTATATTTTTAATGGAAGACGCCACTGAGTTTTCCAACCACACCCCAATTTTCACCAATATATGACTGTCTTTCACTCAGGGAAGAACATTGTTTTGGACCAATCTGATCCATGAACTGATTTTCTATGGCCCATGACCGTAGAATGAGTTTTACATTTTCTTTTTCTTTTTTTTTTTTTTTCAACGTTTATTTATTTTTGGGACAGGGAGAGACAGAGCATGAACGGGGGAGGGGCAGAGCGAGAGGGAGACACAGAATCGGAAACAGGCTCCAGGCTCCGAGCCATCAGCCCAGAGCCCGATGCGGGGCTCGAACTCACGGACCGCGAGATCGTGACCTGGCTGAAGTCGGACGCTTAACCGACTGCACCACCCAGGTGCCCCGAGTTTTACATTTTCTAATGCAGATTTTTTAAAGGATAATAAACTCCTTAAGACACATGAAATGATAGGAAATTGAAATTGGAGTGTCCATAAATAAAATTGGAGCACAGACACGCTCATGAGTTTAGGTATTGTGTATGGCTGCTTTAGTGCCACAATGGTATGGTTGAATAGTTGTAGTAGAAATCATATAGACTGCAAAGACTAAAATATATACTACCTCACCTTCCACAGATAGAGTTTACACACCCATGGTCTGGAATATGAGGTAAAATCGTGTCAGTATGTTCTAACGACTTCATTGAGTAAGTCACTGCCCAAAAAATATCAACTCTGATATTAAAATTTAATATGGAACTAAATAATGTCCACAATGGCTTTGTTTATTGTTGCTTATTGTTTGTTTATTTTCTTGGATGTGAATTACAGAGATAGAGGAATAAAGTCCAACCACATACTTCATTGCAAAGAACACATTCTGAACTCCGGAGGCTCGGAAGCCCTAGTTTTTTCCCATAAACTTCTCTTGTCACTTTTGCAACTCATTTTCTTGCCCAGGAAATCAAGTTTGCTATGTATGATCAAATAACCACTAGCTTGAATCACATCTAAGATTCTAAAATTCACTACCCTTTATGAGAAGTTCCCTTACCCCCCTGAAGATATTTTATTTAATACCAAAATAAAAAAGTATGTTAATCAGTATATAAATACTTTTTTGAAAAGCACACTCTTTTTAAAAAAAAAATTAACTACATAGTATACATTGTTATATTAGGCTCAGATGTATAGCATACTGATTCAATAATTCTATACGTGACTCGGTGCTCATGACAGAAACTGTACTCTTAATCCCCTTCACCTATTTTACCCACCCTATACCTACTTCCTCTCCATCATCACCAGTTGGGTGTCTATACTTAAGGGTCTGGTTTTTTGGGATACATGGTGGCTCAGTCAGTTAAGCATCCGACTCTTAATTTCAGCTCAGGTCATGATCTCACCATTCGTGGGTTCGAGCCCTACATTGCGCTCTACACCGATGGTGTGGAGCCTCTCTCCCCACCTCCTCTCTCTCTGCCCCTCCCCTGTTCATGTGTTCTTTCTCTCTCTTCCTCCCTCTCTCAAAATAAATAAATAAACATAAAAAAGTCTGGTTTCTGCCTTTTTTTCTTTGTTTTGTTTTAAAAAGCACACACTTGAACTCTTTAAAATGGCCTTATACCTTTTAAATTCAGTTGGCCAGAGTTTGCCTTCAGAAATAACAGACATTTTTTGAAACTGTGGCCTCCTGACCAATAAAATAATTAAAAAGCGTATCTTTTTTCCTTTGTATTTCAATCTTGCCTTTAAAAGTCTACATATTTCTAAAGATACTGTATTTTATTTGAAAGCTCTAGAATAGTGCATTTCATTTAAATAAGTAAAACTGAAAAAAATGTTGAGAATAAAAATAGAGGAAAGGGACACATTATCTTATGTTTCCTTGTGTCCTTGTAAACATTTCATATTCTTTTCAATTTGGGATCCCAAAATAAATTTGTCCATGCACCTACACTTTCAAATGAAAAGATGGATGAAGGACGAAAGGATTCAGATCCAAAGAAGCAGGACAGTAAAATAAGCTGTTAAAAATTAGGGCAGCATGATAGGCAGGAAACAATTAGGGCACTGCAATTCAGAGATAGGGAGAGGTAGAGGGCAAGGAATAACATAATATGACAGGTGAAGAATGAGCTGGGTCTTTATGTTATAAAGGAGGAAGATGGAATGTTTGGATACAGAAGGAAAATTAAATGAACATCTGCTGCCTCAAAATAAAGTGTCAACACCCCAAAGGTGAGATATGAAACTAAACAGGAAAAGCAGTAGTTAAAAGGCTCCAGATTGTTTATGAGAAATTAAAGAGATTCCATGAAGATGAAAGAGATTTATCTGTTCCTGTAAAAGTAGACATATTTTGTCTTTGGGTGTTTCCTCCTTAAATATGTATCCAAGAGACTAATTTATTTTGTAAAGTTGTAATAGATTTAAAAAACTTCTCGTATACTGTGCACAATGGATTTCATTTTTAAATACCATAACTGAAGTAATCCTACTTCTATTTTACATAAGCATTATTTAAAAAGAAACTCACAAAGGGGTGCCCAGGTGGGTCAGTCGGTGAAGTGTCAGACTTCAGCTCAGGTCATCATCTTGTGGTTTGTGGGTCTGAGCCCCAAGTCGGGCTCTGTGCTGACAGCTCAGAGCCTGGAGCCTGATTTAGATTCTACACCCCCCACTCTTACACCCCCTCCCCCTCTCATGCTCTGTCTCTCTCTCAAAATAAATAAACATAAAAAAAATTTAATTAAAAATAAATAAATAAAAAGACATTCACATAGTGTCTTATAGGGCTGAATACTTTAAAACCTAAATAATCCATTGCCATTCTTCCATATAATTAAAGATTCAAATATTTACAGTATCATATTGTAAGCTTTTTCATACAGTAATATACAAGATCCATAATTAATATTTGTATTATTCCAATTTCATTTCTGATTTGTTTTCCTAAAACTTGTATTTCAAGATGTATTGACCTAATTAAACAAACGAGCAAAGGACAATCATCCCTTCCCCCAAAGCCAAGAACAGAAGTAGGAATAAGAACAATAACAACAATAAAAAGAAGGGGCGGATGAACTAGATATTGTAGGGTTTTGTTTTTTTTTAACAGTAATTTCCATCTAAATGATAGGAATAGTAGCATGAAGGAATATGCATTTTCTCAGTATGAGACAAATTATCATTTACCAAACCCTAACTGACTTTTATAGCTCTTAAAAAGAAAACCAATAGAAACCAGAAAATGTCATCCAATGTCATACCCTGTGTGAGTACTGTGTGCCCTGAGTGCTGTTATTTACTTAGAAATAGTTTATGCCTATATCTCTGTGAGCCAACCAATGATAGCAGTAAGGCGGTGCTTTTTTCTGCTAATTTAGAGAAGATGCAATTTCTTTACTAACTCCTCAAGGTATTTTGACAGAGTTTAACTGTGCAAACTGACTCCAAATATTTAGACTCAATTACCCATGTGTGGAGAGGCACATTTTAAAAAAGAACTAATAACAATCACAAAGATATTATGCGGCTAAGATCAAAGAATAATTTACTATGATAGGAAAAAAAAAAAAGGAAATAACAAGGAGATTTTGTACTGTCTCTGTGGAAATGGAAATTCACTCCTTGTTTGTTGTTCAAGCATAAGCCCAGAGGGAAATTTACCAGTATTATTTTCTCAGGTGAATCTATCAAATACATTTTGTAATTAGTAAAAGTAGGTTTGTTTTCAAAGTTTCTTGGTCTGCCTGGGTGGCTCAGTCAGTTGAGTTTCCAACTCTTGATTTCGGCTCATGTCATGATCCCAGGGTTGTGGAACTGAGTCCCATGTTGGGCTCCACACTGTGCTTGGAACCTGCTTAAGATTCTCTCTCTCTCTCTCTCTCTCTCTCTCTCTCTCTCTCTCTGTCTCTCTCTCTCCCCCCCTTTCCCTTTGCCCCTCCCCCACTCAAATGCATGTGCACACTCTCTAAAATAAAAAAAATGAAAAATAAAAAATAAATTTTCTTAACGGCCATTGGTATCTATTGTTTAATGTAAGCTCTCCTTCCCACCTCTGCAGGATTCATCTTTGTAATTCCGTCAAGGCCACGGACTCTCTTTCCATGTACTCACAACTTGGGCAAATTTTATTTTATTTTACTTTTTATTTTATTTTATTTTTTAAAATGTTTTTTTATTTATTTTTTGAAGGAGAGGTAGTGATAGCAGGCTCTGCACTGGCTGCATTGGCAACATGGATGCAGGGCTCAATCCCAGCAACTGTGAGATCATGCCCTGAGCCAAAATCAAGAGTAGGACACTCAACTGACTGAGCAAAATTTATTTTAAAATCCAATCTTAATTGCCTCTCAGAGGATCAAAAATCTTAAGACAGTACCAACATTACTTAACAGTTTGTAACCGTTGGAGAATTATGGTGCTCCTCATATACTTAAAACTCCCCGTGGATTTAAAAGTTAAACCTATTGGTGGTAAATGTGGGCAAAATTATCATGAATCACCAAACTCATATGTACAAGAAAGCAAGGAGATTGTATTGTAAGAAAATTAATTCTATTTTTCTCTAGGACTTGAAATGCATTTTAAATCAGATATTCTGTTTTCACTATTTATGATCAATCATTTGTAGATTATGGATACCAAATGACAACGTAAAATTCCCTTTAAAAAGGAACTGTCACAATGATAAATATGCACTTACATTTCTTTGGTGGCTAAATTTCATGCAATCGCTCCCAAGAATATTTATGTCTTTATATCCCAGAAGTCTGGCTATATTCTGAACAAAACCACATACTCCTTACTAGATCCCTAGGCTCAGCTCTGTATTCTTTTCCTTGACAAGAAGCTATCCTTCATCTCCTCTTTTGATCAAGATTTCACAATCGTTGTAATTATCATAAGCACACATTCCTTCTTGGTCCTGAACCAGGTATCAAAGAACAGAGTAAGCAAAATTATGATATTGCTGAATTTGTTCTCAATTTGGAATCACTGCTTTGGGCAACAAAGACCTTTGGTGCTGCTCTCGGGAAAATGGACACACTGGCATGGATCTTCAAGAAAGAAATATTACCTTCACCTTCAGTGTCTGATGCTTTAATGATTTCTGGGCTGGAGTTTCAGGTCTGACGTCATTCATTCATTGCTTGTTCAATTAAGAGAACTATTTTAGTGCCCACTATGTGCTAAACACATTCAAGGGTCCACAGATAATAACAGCCAGTTTTATTCGGTGCTTACTGTTATGCAATGAAGTAAAAGCCTGACACTTGTTTGTTAGGATATAGCTTGCAAAATCAGACGAGGTATGTGCTAATATTAGGCCTACTGTCAAGGAAAGAAAACAGTGTTAAGTAAGTTAAATAACTTACTTAAGTAGGGTTACACAGCTAATCAGGGACATAGCGCAATTTGAATTCAACCAGAACCCTAGAGACTACATTAAAAATTAATGCTCCTGGGGCGCCTGGGTGGCGCAGTCGGTTAAGTGTCCGACTTCAGCCAGGTCACGATCTCGCGGTCCGTGAGTTCGAGCCCCGCGTCGGGCTCTGGGCTGATGGCTCGGAGCCTGGAGCCTGTTTCCGATTCTGTGTCTCCCTCTCTCTCTGCCCCTCCCCCGTTCATGCTCTGTCTCTCTCTGTCCCAAAAGAAAAAAAAAATCTAAAAAAAAAAAAAAAAAAAAATTAATGCTCCTGATGTAAACATTCTCATAATATCATAGCAGAAGTCAAGAATTAAACAAATAGTTGGACCATAATCAGACATAGAACTCTGTATATGTTGTCATGATGAGATACAGAAGGTGCAACAGCACGTTCAGAGGGAAAATATTTTTAGATTAGTCACCTTCATTCATTACCATGTTGATTCCAGTGGCTTTAAGTAGTTCTTATGCAAGATAATAAGTTGAAAGTCTTCAGCGTATCCTTTAACTTACATATGTGAAGTGATGTTTGTTCGTTTGTTTTTCCATTTCTATCTACACTCGTGGCTGGCATTTTCCACCACATACTCATTTCCCTTTTTATAACAGAGTAAAGGAATTTGGTGTCATTTATTAATTAATTTTGGTTAAATAAAATTAACTTCTTCCAGGTTTACGTGATTTAAAATGTGTAATTATTGTGAAACTAAGATGTAAGTCCTATTAACTTATCTCTCTCTCTCTCTCTCTCTGTCTCTCTCGCCACTTCTCTTGATTATATCGACCTTCAGGTACGTGTCCTATTTATTTTTTCACACAGAAAAAGTTTGTAATAGTCTATTTTACCTTTCTTAATTTCTCTTTTCGTGCTGAACTTCTGGGCCAGCCCTCCAGTGAAGCTGTTCATGTATCCACCATCACCGACCTGTTTGTTTTAAAGAACAATGGTCCTGAGTCTCTCCTCACCTTACAGACTCTCTCAGAAGCATTAAAAAAATCAAACAGCCTCTTCTTCAAACCTCAACTTCTCTGGGTCTTCTGTGATGCGTATTGACTCGTGTTGCTCCTTCTGTCTTCCTCAATTCTGAATTCTGAATTCTGAATTCTGTCTTACTGAATTCTGTCTTACTGAATGTCCTTCTGAATTCAAAAATTTTTGATTCTATTTCTTTTTTTTAACTTCTTTTTTTTAAATTTTTTTTTCGACGTTTATTTATTTTTGGGACAGAGAGAGACAGAGCATGAACGGGGGAGGGGCAGAGAGAGAGGGAGACACAGAATCGGAAACAGGCTCCAGGCTCTGAGCCATCAGCCCAGAGCCCGACGCGGGGCTCGAACTCACGGACCGCGAGATCGTGACCTGGCTGAAGTCGGGCGCTTAACCGACTGCGCCACCCAGGCGCCCCTATTTCTTTTTTTTTTAACTTCTAAATGTAGTGTGTCTCAGAGATTCATTGTTCCTTGGATGCTGCTGCTTTTTTTTTTTTTTTTTTTTTTTTGTAATTTTGCACTTTTATACTCTCTATCCTGGTAATCTCATCCGGGATGTAAATATGAATCTTTCTGTCTGTCTCTAATGGACACAACGTTCTATAACCTATAGCCCTAAATAGTGCCCTGAATTTTAAAGTCACGCATAAACATTCTCCGGATTAATTCATCTCTCCATTCACAGTATCAATCTCTCATCAAACAAGTTATTTTTACGTTTAAATCGCTTTTGTAAATGCAGAAAATTTAATTTCGAACCAGCCAGAGAAGATCCCACACACATGTTGTTATTTTTTTTCTGAAATATTTTTTAGGGAAGGAATCTTTTTTTTTTTTTATTCTTAGCACATTTAACTACAATATGAAACTTCAGGCATTAAAACATACTAAACTCTCTGAAGGGCACTTCTAATTCAGGGTTGCTGTAGTCTTCTTTTAGGAAACTGTTTTAAATACTGCAAATAAAAAATTGGTAATTTAATTACTATTTTACTCAAAGACACTTCTTTGTGGGATGTATTTTTATGGTTCGGGTACCTAAAATATGCATATCGTTGCTAATGCTAATTATTGCTAATCTATAATATATAAAACATATATTAATGCTACATATAATATATATTATGCTACATAATACATGCTATGCTATATATTATTCTAGTATACATACTAGCCATTACATTTGTTTCACTCCAGATACAGGAGATAATTCAGTTAAAATAAGATTGATAAGCAACTGATGTTTCCATTTCATGTATTTTACACACTGCAAAGCAATGCACAGAGCAACAAAAATAAGCATGATTTTATCTTCAATGAGCATATATAATACAAAATCTTACCATCCACACTGAGAGATAAAAAAGAAAGGGGGGTACCATAGCAGCACACATGTTAAACACAAACATGAATGGAATACTGCATGGAGAGATACACACATAATATCTGTGTACATGTTTAAGCATGGAAGCTGTGCATTTGAAGGATGAGGGGCCCAGAGGAATTTGCTGTTAAAGTGATAGCCCCAAATACTACCTGTCTGTTCTGTTTTGATAACTTTCTGAGCGTAATCATATAAATAAATTTAATATATGGGGTCCAATAGTGACTACAACTTTTAATCCTCACATGCCTTCTGGCTTTCAATCATTCTTAAAAACATATTTCAGTGCTGGCTGTCCCAGACAGCATCCATCTAGTCTACTGTATGCAGCATAGAATCTGCAAACTTTTCATCACTCTAATAATTAGCTATAATACTCCATGATAAACGAGGCCAAATCTGATTTACATATCTTTATACTCTTATCCCCTGTATATCCACTGATAATCAATTCACACATTCATGTTTACTCAGTGACAATAAAGCAGCCCCCTTTCAACTGATAAAATGAGTAGCAAGAGAAGGAACATTTGATTTCAGGTCTCTCTTCAGAGTTTAATACACAAAGGATCTGTGTCAGCTTGAGATTCCAAAATTTAGAGCAACTCTTCTCATTCCTGATAGTGCATGGAGAAACTTAAAAAATATATCTATGTATAAGTAGCTCTAGATATTGATTTTTTTTTTATTTTTTTTAATGTTTTTATTTATTTTTGAGACAGAGAGACACAGAGCATGAGTAGGGGAGGGGCAGAGAGAGAGAGGGAGACACAGAATCTGAGGCAGGCTCCAGGCTCTGAGCTGTCAGCACAGAGCCTGACGCGAGGCTCGAACTCACGGAGTGTGAGTTCATGACCTGAGCTGAAGTCCGACACTCAACCGACTGAGCCACCCAGGCGCCCCTAGATATTCTGATTTAATTGCTCTGGGAGTAAGAAGTGTTGATTTTTTAATATATATTTTAAGATCTGCATTATTTCAAAGCTTCTAAAGTGTTTCAAATAACAGCTGTATTTAGGGAATCACTGATCCAAGTATCTATCAAGATACTGATGGGAAATAGATGGAACATTTAATAGCAGATATCTTTTAACAGAGATGTGTGCAGAGTTCAGAAAATCAAAACTGATGGGATCAGCAACATCAGGAAATTGTTAGTCCCTCAAGTTGTCAGAGCAGGAGGAGGGAGTGCTATTAATATCACCTGGCAAGCACTGAGGCCAGGAGAGGGCCTTCAAGAGAGACACTTTGGCCATGGGTGAAGAAAACAGCCACATCAAAAAGTAAGACCATGTTGGGAGGAAAGACATGGGCATGGAGGTAAAGAGGGATTGGCATCAAGGTTCTCCTCTCCCTTTATCTGCTTTGCAATCTCTGGCCAGTGCCTCCCTTCAGTAGAATCTACCTGCAAATCCAAGGGCAAGCAAACTTAAGAATCTGGTCGGAGCAGTCAGTTGGAAACAGACTAGGTTGTGATCATGGAAAACATCAAGCACTTGAAGGACTCCTCAATTCAATTTTTAGTTTAACCTTTCTTTTTTCCTAGTCATGATTTCATATTGGTGTTACACCTTGTTCTTTCCTGCATTCAAATTTGCATACAATATGCTCTGTCTTTATACAAAGCACAGAGATAGATAGATAGATAGATAGATATAGATATAGATAGATATAGATACAGATATAGATATAGTTATCGATATGTATTACAAAGCAAAATTTGAAGCATTTATTTATTTTAAAAACTACCACAGTAATTATCTGAAATCAAAACTGAAAAAAAGGAGTGTTATAAATTCTGTGATTATCTGATAAGAGCAATAAAGTTCTAGACACCTCATACATTGATGCCGAAAGTGATCAGATTCATACATACTTTAAAATGTTTTTATACAGGGGCGCCTGGGTGGCGCAGTCGGTTAAGCGTCCGACTTCAGCCAGGTCACGATCTCGCGGTCCGTGAGTTCGAGCCCCGCGTCAGGCTCTGGGCTGATGGCTCAGAGCCTGGAGCCTGTTTCCGATTCTGTGTCTCCCTCTCTCTCTGCCCCTCCCCCGTTCATGCTCTGTCTCTCTCTGTCCCAAAAATAAATAAACGTTGAAAAAAAAAATTAAAAAAAAAAAAGCTAACTCTTTTAAAAAAAAAAATAAATAAATAAATAAAATGTTTTTATACAAAAATATTGCCAACATGGAAACAAATAACATGGTAATAATTAATAATAAAACCCTTTCACATTGGGGCACCTGGGTGGCTCAGTCAGTTAAGCATCTGACTCTTGATTTTGGCTCAGGTCATGATCCCACAGTTCGTGGGTTTGACCCTTGAGTGGGTCTCTGCATTGACAGTATGGAGCCTGCTTGGGATTCTCTCTCTTTTCCTATCTGCCCTCCTTCTCTCTCCCTCTCTCTCTCTCTCTCCCTCTCTCTAAAAATAAATAAACTTGAAAAATTAAAAAAAAAAATAAAGCCCTTTCACATTATTTAAGTGACCCCTAAACAGTTTTGTAAGCTTAAAATCACTTAAATTCCAATGAAAAATGAGAAATCTAAAGTTAAGAACTACCAGTCACTTGACTTGTGTTTACACTATTGGTGAGATTTAGCTTATATAATTTAACAATTATGTATGATTTTGCATCCATTCCAGATAGCACAAGCTAATATTTCTCCTCAGAGCATATAATTGATGAGAAATTCAACTCTCCCAAAAAATTCTCAACAAATGGCCAATTGAATAAAATAATTTATACTGATTGGGGCAAGACAACATGTGATCCTGATGATAGCAAAAAAAAAAAAAAAAAAAAAAAAAAGACTTTCAGATAAAAGATTCAGATAACTTTGTCTCCAGCTCCGCTCTCAAAATTTTGAGCATTTCAGACCTATTTAAAAAATAAAATAAAATAAAAGCTTTGTATTGCTAAAAACTTCAGAGATCCCAGAATTTCCTGCAAATGACCATTTTTTTCTATATTCTCTGTTCTGTATTCTGTCTTCAAGTTTCTGGTTAGGTTCTATGATGGGGCTTTTCATCTATTTTGTCATCTAGTGCCGTCTTATGCTAAAAAAATAATGCACAAATATTTTGAGTCAACTATCCTCTCCCCCAACCCTCCACCCGCCCCCCCCCCCCCCACCTTCACCTGCAAGTTCCTTATTATTTTCCATATTGGCTGTTATTTTCATCCATGGCGGCCTTATTATTCTTCAAATATGTCTCAAGCCTCAAGATCTATGCACTGCTTTTATTTGACTGAAAAGACTTTTGCTCATATAACCAAATGGCTTATTCTGTCATCTTCATAGATCTTATCACCTTCTCAACAAGGTCTGCTCTGAGTACAGTAATTATAACCCATCTTCTTGGCCAACATGCTTGACCCACTCACCTTGTCTGTTTATTTACCTCATAAAAGGTATCATCTTCTAACAAGATATATTTTATTCCTGGTAGTGTTTTTATTTTATATCTCTCTTCATTATAATAATCCCATGAGTGCAGGGATCATTGTCCTCCAATGTTGGTTCATTGTTGTAGCTCAGAACCTTAGTCCATTATAGGCACTGTAAATGTTTGGTGAATGAATTAGACATATTCACCATGATAGCAAAATGTTTTCACATCTACTGTGATTGATTTAGAAATAAATGATAGCAATTATTGTAACTGATTTATATTTGAATGCTAAAAATCACAATACTTATTACAACCTGTGGGATGCAGCTGAAACATTATATATGGAGTTTTATAACCTTAAATACTCAATTTTAAAAGAAGAAAGGATGAAGATAACTAGCTAAACCTTTGAGTTACAAAGTTCAAATGAGTAAGGCAGAATATGCTGACAGAAAGTGGAAAGGAAAAAAATAATAAAAATTAAGCGAAAATTCAGTAATTTTATTAAAGGATTTATAGAGGCAAACCCCTCAAAGTGTTTGAAGGAGAGAAAACAGACATACAACTTTTATGAACAAAAAAGGGGATATGACTACAGATGCTACCAAAACTAAATAGAAAAGCAAATATTATGAACCATTATATAGACAATGAATTTTATTTCATTTTATTATTTAATATTTATTTACTTTTTGAGAGAGAGAGAGAGAGAGAGAGGCAGAACACAAGCAGGGGAGGGGCAGAAAGAGAGGGAGAAACAGAATCTGAAGCAGGCTTCAGTCTATGAGCTGTCAGCACAGTGCCAAACCTGGGGCTTGAACTCATGAACCATGAGATCATGACCTGAGCCAAAGTTGGACGTTCAACTGACTGAGCCACCCGGGTGCCCCTAGGCAAAAAATTTTAAAATGTAAGTAAAATAGATGGAGAAATTGTTAATATTACAATTTAATAAACTTAAGAAAATTTCAGAATCTGAACAAGCTTAAAATAATTAAACAAATAGAATTAGTAGTTAAAAACTGTCTATTAAAAAAAAAATCGGCGCGCCTGGGTGGCGCAGTCGGTTAAGCGTTCCGACTTCAGCCAGGTCACGATCTCGCGGTCTGTGAGTTCGAGCCCCGCGTCGGGCTCTGGGCTGATGGCTCAGAGCCTGGAGCCTGTTTCCGATTCTGTGTCTCCCTCTCTCTCTGCCCCTCCCCCGTTCATGCTCTGTCTCTCTCTGTCCCAAAAATAAATAAACGTTGAAAAAAAAAATTAAAAAAAAAAAAAAATCAAGGTTCCAGAAGGATTTATAAGCATATTTCATCAAATATTTAAGGAACTGCTAATTCTAGTTGCATACAAACTCTTACAAAGGAAAACAATGCATCTTCTCAAGTTACTTTATGAGGGTAGCATGCCTAGTATCAAAGCCATTAGAGGACATTATGGGAAAGAAATATTTAAAATTAAATGTACTTAAACACGAACGTTCAAATCCTGAACAAGCTTTTTAACCAAAATAACAATACAAAAATACAGTATATCTTAAACATATATAGATTTTCTCCTAGTATGTAATGGTATTTCAGCACTAGAAAATCTATTATTATAATCACTACATTATCTTTAGTTTTGTTACATAGGATTAAAATTTTTGACAAAATTCAACAACCTATCATAATAATTACTATTGATAAACAAAAATCAATCAAACAAAGTTTATCCATAAAACTCCTACATAATAGCATACTTAAAGGAAATGTCCAAAACACATTCTTAAGATTTAAAAAAAGATAATGATCCATTAAATCAGCACCCATATTTATGTTTTGGCTCAAATTTGGGCCAGTACACTGTAATAATAGAATAAAAATGTTAATAATTGAAAAGATAAATAAATATATACTCATTATTTACATTTGATAAACTACATAAACAACTAAAAAGAAAAACACCTTTAAAAAACTGGAACTAATCAGAACGTTTAGTGTATTGCTGAATACAAAATCTATAATTAAATACAGATTGAGTAGGGGCACCTCGGTCATTCAGTTGGTTGAACATCCTACTTCAGCTCAGATCATGATCTCACAGTTTGTGAGTTCAAACACCACATTCAGCTCACTGCTCTCATCAGAGAGTCGGCTTCAGATCCTCTGTTCCCCTCTCTCTGCCCCTCCCCACTCATGCTCTCTCTCAAAAATAAACATTTTTTTAAAAAAGTAGATTGAGTAGACTTGCAATTCCATATGCCAGTAACCATTAGTAAGTAAAGTTTATAAAATACCATTTGAAAAACATATTTAGATAGATACATACCTACTTACATTATATAAATATATTAGAAATATATATATATATATTATATATCTTAACCTTAGAAAAAATGTTACTAAATATGTATAAAAAAGTGTAACTCAACATGTGCAAAATTATTATGGAAAACGTGGTCATTAAAAATTTTGCAAAGGCAGCAATATACCATTTCTGGATTAGAAGTTTCAATATTATTAAATGTCTGTCCAGAAAAGCAAAATCAAGAATATTTTTTGACAAATTCCTAAAGAAGATGGATAGACTTTCCTTGTAGCTATTAAAACTCATCACAAATAATTAGTGGTGAAGACTGTATGCTCTTTTTCCAGGATTAACAAATAGACAAATGAAACTTAATAAATATTCCAAAATCATTCCCTGGTCCTGGTATGTACGGGAACTTGAATTGTGAAAGAGGGCACCCCAGGTCCTTGGGTAGACTAAATATTCAAAAAAGGATTCTAGAATTTTGGTTAACAATATGAAAAAAATGAAATTGAAACCCCACATCATACCATATTCAAAAACCAATTCCAGGAGGATTATAGTCTTAAATATAAAATTCAAATCTATAAAACATTTGGAAGGTAATGTGGGGGGATATCTTTATGATTGTACAGTAAAGTAAAATTTCTTCAACTAGACACAGTGCAAATAATGAGAGAAACAATTGATTTATTAAAATAAGATTTCACGCTGATCAAAAGTAAAGCAAGCATCACTGGGAGATGGATGAAAGTATCTGTGCCTATAACTTTAAGGGATAACATGCAAAAGATATGGGGGAAAAACCCTCTTGTAATAAGCAGAATATATAATAAAACAAAAGCACAATGATTAATATGACATTTGACAGAAGAGAAAAAACAAATTGTTCATTAATACTTGAATTTCACTGAAACTTATACTGAGAAAACACAAACCAAATCTACAATGTCCTGCCATCTCACAACCATAAAACAGGTAAATATACTTTCCAACACCAATAGAAGCTGTATAGGATGTAGAATAACTACAAATTGCATCCACATTTTGGCAATAACTAGTAAGGTTGAAAATGTTGAATCCTATGATCCTATTAAATTCTTAGATTGTTTCTTCACCAAAAGATGGGAGAGCGGCCATGCTTAGAGAGAAGTGGGGGAAAAGTCCAAATATATATGTACCGTAAAATGGATAACAGTGTTAGACTAGGCACTTAGCTAGGCTTTAACAGGATGCCTAGAGGCCAGCCGTGGGGAAGTCATGGCCCACTATAAGGGAGAATTAGAGACCTGTCCTGACAGCACTTCCAAAACAAAGCTACAAGAAGCCAGAGCAAACCAGACCCAAGAGAAAGAGGGCCAGAGACTCTGACCAGGTAAGGTAACAAAGGTATGAAACCCTCCTCCTGATAAATCCCCTCCCCATGTCATAAAGCTTCCACCCCTTGGTTAACAACTGTCAATAGTAGATAGAGACCCAAATCCCAGGGACAGTACTCCCTTTGGCTCACTCATTCTCACATCTCAAGAGTACGCTCATTTTAATAAACTTTCCTATTGCACCACTCAACCCTTGTTTCTGCTCTGTACTTGAATCCTCTCTTGCAATAAGACCAAGGACATCTGGCGACATCCTGGGAATGTGCTGGGTAGAGGCCTCAGGGCCCTGGATAAGTGGCCTCAGTCTACCTGACAACAAAAGTATTGTATATACATGTATAATAAAATAAAATACAATGGTTAAAACAAATGACCAAAGTTATATTCATCAATATGGATGAGTCTCTTAAATGTGAAAGTCGATGTTGATGGAATATATAGTAAAACCTTGGTTTGTGAGCATAATTCGTTCCAGAAACATGCTTGTAATCCAAAGAATTGTATATCAAAGTGAATTTCGAGAACCCTTGGCTCAGTTGTGATCATGTGATATTTGGCATCATGTCCTACTCGTGTATTGCAAGACATCATTTATCAAGTTAAAATTTATTAGAAATGTTTGCTCACCTTGCAGAACATTCGCAGAACAAGTTACTTCCAATCCAAGGTTTTGCCTTGTGTGTGTGTGTGTGTGTGTGTGTGTGTGTGTGTGTGTACCATGTGTGTATATGTATATATACATATAGTGGTTTCTTTTACAAAGAAACACAAGAAATAATTTGGCACATTTAGAAATTACTTCCCCTGCCCACTTATTGTAGAAAACAGTAAGGTTGCCTGGTTTTTTTTAGTGATCATAGAGTTGAGAAAGTCTCTCCATTTGTCCTGTCTGCATAACCGGCAACTCTGTCACTTGGCATTTGAGTCAACATGTGGCAAATTCCAGTGTTCTATATAGTTGGTAGCAAGGTTTAATTAAAGAATTACAGGGTCAGGTCATGATCTCAGCGTTCATGGGTTTGAGCCCCGTGTCAGGCTTTGTGCTGACAGTGCAGACCCTGCTTCAGATTCTCTTTCTTTCTCTCTGCCCCTCTCATGATCATGCTCACTCTCTCTCTCTCTCTCTCTCTCTCTCAAAAGTAAATAAACATTAAAAAATAAAAAAAAATAAAGAATTACACTGAAGACTGCCATGGTTTTGGAGTACAAACCTGCCCCGTTCCTCAAATAATTATTTTCCCTTTGAGGATCACTGTCTTCCTCTTTGACGGCTTTCTATAAGGCCTGAACGTCCGAGCTGCTCTTCATAAACTGCATTTCTTTGGACCTTTAAGCCATAAAGTTATGTGTGCCCATCAACATTCCTTCCATCATCAAGCAGAAGTGCTAGAGCTACATATAGTGTGGGGCTCCTAGGGTTCCTGAATACACAGTACCTAGCCTGACCTTGCCAGTGACCTTTCTTCTGCTGATATTGCCACCTCGCTCTCAGCTGGCATCCACGGCTGTCTCCATATTTCCCAATGAACAATCTGAATGACTAAGAAAAGCTCAAGTTTAATTGGCTCGGCAAGATATGTTGGCACCTGCCAAGATTGCTGCGGTAGACAACTCCCTCAGGAGCAGTCTGAAGGAAAAGGAGAAAGGGAAATCGTTCCAATTACTAAAACTTTGTGTCTTCCTGTTTACTTTGCCCAGAAGGAGAGACAAGAGGTATGGATATGTGTCCATCTATGGGCAGCAACTAACCATATGGCTGGATGATGTAAAGATTGGTGACAAGGAGTTCTACTTGTATACAAGAGCATACGTTGTCATAGAGTACTCTACAAAGGTCTACAATTAGGAAATTTTTAAAATACTATTTGTTTGTTGCCATTTGCATACTCAAAGATCCCAGTGAGGAAGATGGAGAAGAAAATTACAAGTCATTCAGACTCTTTCTGCAATGATCGTATTGTTTTCCCTTGAGAGCTTTTGGAAAAAAAAAAAACAACACACAAATGGCCCTGAAATCATAGAAGGAGGTATTTGGGGGCTCATTCATATAAATATCCCCTCATTGAGGCTGAATTTTCTAAACAATGCATAATCCTTTCAGAACTCACTAAAATGCTTTTGGGAAAGCAAAACAAACCAACAAACAAAAGACCGAGGTGAACCAAAACAAAACAAAAACTGGAAACCAACCCGAGAAACAAAAACTATGTAAAAATCAAGCAATGCAAAACCCCAAACAAACTGCTATTTGATGCAAGATTGAAAATAGATCTCTGGCAATAAACGAAGTTCCAGGAAATGCCACCTTCACTCAGTTCTCACGAGCCTGCCTAGAGAAATTTTAAAAACTCAAAGCATAAAAAAGTCTGGGAGAGAAAGATAAACTGGCTTACACACATGGCTTCTCAGGGAACTGTTCCACCCATTAAATACTAAAATATCTGAGTAGTTAGTTGATTCTCAGGTGCTTTAGTTCTCATTTGTAGTGTTACTAGGAAGAGTTTTTGAACTCAATAAGTGAAGAGGCAGAGATGACCTCAACTGCTGCATTAGTCAAGGTTTGCCAGAGAAACAGAACAAATAGAAGATATATGATATATTTGATTTTTGATAAACATAATATACATGGTATGTATATGTACATAAGTCCCAGGACAAAGGCAGAAAACCAATGTCCCTGCTCAAGTAGGCAGGCTGGAAGCAGAATCCTTTTCCTTTCTTTTTGTTCTATTCAGGCCCTCAAGGAATTTGATGATGCCCATCCATGCCAGGGAAGATAATTTATATTAGCAATTCACATGCTAATCTCATTTGGAAACACCCTTACAGACATGTACAGAAATAATGTATAATCTGCGCACCATGTGGCTTAGTTGAGTGTACCTATAAAATTAACCATCACAACTATTATACTCTTAACCTAACTTCTGACTATTTTCCAGAGTTATTGATCCATTTCTATATGGATAGATATATATGATGTGCAGAAAGGAGAAGCTAGGTTGAGCAATGAAATTAATAATGAATCGGCTTGAGTAAATTGCTTAAATGAAGAGGAGATTCTATTTGTTTGATTTGTTTATATATAATATGCATGAGCAAAAGTGCTCAAATAACAATTATTTGCCCAAATTGATTGTGTGTAATCTGCAAAATAATATATAAATAGGAGATATTATAGACATTTACCTTGCAATATTGCATTTTTTTTAATAGAGAGAGAGAGAGAGAGAGAGAGAGAGTTTGTGTAAGCAAGGGAAAGGCAGAGGGAAAGGGAGAAAGAGAGAATCCCAAACAGGTTCCACACTCAGCACAGACCCAATGCGGGGCTCAGTCCCAGGACCCGGAGATCACGACCTGAGCTGAAACAAAGAGTCAGATGCTCAACCAACTGAGTCACTTAGGTGCCCTGTATTTTTAAAAATCTGAGTATAGCTGACATACAAATTTCCATTAGTTTCAGGTGTACAACATAGTGATTTAAGTTCTCTATACATTATACTATGAACATTTATTTTATTTGTATTGCAATTATGATATTTATTTTGGGAAAACCATTTTACTGTGGTGGGTGGATTTTTTAACAATAGCCACAAAAATTTTTTAAAAATGGTGGATTTTTAAAAAATGTATTCATGCCCCTTTGCAAAGTGACTTCACAGTTTCATCCATCAAGATAAGGAGCCTCATCTCTCGACTGTGAGCTGCTCAAGTGGCTTGCTTTCTCCAGTAGGATGTTAGCAAAGACGGTGCCAACATGGGACCCAGATGTTGAGCAATTGCACTTGCCCTCTGTTGCTGTGGCAAACTCTGAGACCATCACTCTGTGAACAAATCCAGCTAGTCATTTGAAAGTACACAATTCAGTGGACTTTAGTGTATTCACAGAATTTTACAATCACCTCCTCTATCAAGTTCCCAAACTTTGTCACTGGCCTCCAGAGAAAATCTTACCCATTAAACAGTCTCTCACCAATTCCCCCTTTCCTGAGCTTCTGACAAAGTGCTGCTTTCTGTCTCTACAGATTTAAGTATGTTGAATATTTATATAATGATATGATAGGTACTCATTTATGTCTCTTTTTTTGAGATTAACAAAATGTTTTCAGAACTCGTGTACATTTTTTGCAGGTATCCATGCTTCATTCCTTTTTACAGTGAATGATATTTCGCAGCATGCCTTTACCACATTTTCTTTCTTTTTTTTTTTTTAATGTTTATTTATTTTTGAGAGGGGGTGGGAACCAGAGTGTGATCAGGGAAGGAGCAGAGAGAGAGGGAGACACAGAATGCAAAGCAGGCGCAAGGCTCTGAACTGTCCTCTCAGAGCCCGATGAAAGGCTCGAATTCACAGAAGGAGAGATCATGACCTGAGCTGAAGTTGGAAGCTTAACCAATGCAGCCATTCCAGGTGCCCCAATTACCACATTTTCTTTATCTGTTTACCTGTTGATGCAGATTTGCATTGTTTTCACCTTTTGGATACAGCAAATAGTGCTGCTATGAACATTCGTGTATTTGTTTTTAATTCTTCTTTTTAATATTTTAATGTTTACTAATTTTTGAGAGAGAGACAGACAGACAGACAGAGAGACAGTGGGGGAGGAAGAGAGAGAGAGGGAGACACAGAATCTGAAGCAGGCCTCAGGCTCGGAGCTGTCAGCACAGAGCCCCACGCTGAGCTCGAACTCATGAACGGCGAGATCATGACCTGAGCTGAAGTCAGACACTTAACAGACTGAGCTACCCAGATGCCCCTTTAATTCGTTTTTAGTTGTAGAATGGCAGAGGTAGATGTAATACTATGTTTATTTTAATTTTTTTAAGTGCCGTCGAACTGTTTCAACAGTGTTTGTGATGAGGTTTTGGGGATGATAGTGGAGTTCATGGGGTCCAAAGCTCACAGCCCAAGGAAGAATCCCTGAAAACATCTTTGGTGCAGAATGGTGATTTTTATTAAAGCACGAGGGACAGGACTGATGGGCAGAAAGAGCTGCCTCCGCACCATCAGGAGAGACTGGTTACAGACACTGGAGTTGGGGGAGGTAAAGTCCAGGGGAAATTTCCCATGAAATTTTCATATGCTGAAGGAGACTCACAGAATCCCGGAGGCCTAGCTATTGTCAAGCTAAGGTTATTTTTCCCTCTAGCAAAGTATTAGCATTAAGACAGTAGGGAGTTCCAGGAGAAAGGTTTTACTCTGCCTGCCTCAAGTATTTGTCAATGCCCTGCAGGTAATAAGTAAATTTAATTTTATCTGCCATTTCCTTCTGCCTTTGTTTCCAACATCACTATGGAGGGGTGATGTTGGGCCTCCTGGAAACTGAGTCTACAGGTTTCTGGAGATTAGGCTATTGATAAGATTGCCTTTTTCTTGTAATTTACTAGGATACTTGCAAGTAGATGGAGACTCAGGTACTGCAGGACTACGACCCCTGTCAGTTAACCCTTTGTTTTCCCCTTTCCACTGTTCTTGGGCAGCCAGGAGTGCGGGAAGAACATCACACATCCCACCTGGGGATGGGGGGTGTTTGCGGCCTATCAGCTTGCGTTATGCTCCCTCGTCATTTACACCATTTTATACTGGTACCTACTAGGTTGCAATCAGTTCCTCCACATCCTTGCCATGTTTGTCATTTTCCACTTAAATTACTGTTACTATTAAATAGTTACTCAAGTGGATGTAAAGGAGTATCTCGCTGCCATTTTGACTTTCATTTCACTAACGATTAATGATGCCAAGAATCTTTTTCTTGTTCTTGTTGGCTATTTGTATGTTTTCTTTGAAAAATATCTATACAAGTTCTCTGCCCATTTTTAATTGCTTTATGTGTATTTTCTGTTGAGTTGTAAGAGTTCTTTATATATTCTGGATAATAGAGCCCTATCACATATATAATTTTCAAATGTTCCTGCCAATATGTAGGTTGTCTTTTCACTTTCTTTAATATGAGGCAAACAGAGTCATTATACGTTGCTGTTTGGAATGCAAAATTGTACAGCCATTTTCTTAAAAATGTTGGTTTATTTATTATTTTTTTTAATGCTTATTTATTTTTGAGAGAGAGAGAGAGAGAGGGTGAGGGGGAGAGAGTCAAAGAGAGCGAGGTACGGAATCTGAAGCAGGATCCAGGTTCTGAGCTGTCAGCACTGAGCCCCACACGGAGCTCAAACGCACAAACTGCAAGATCATGACATGAGCTGAACTCAGACGCTTAACGGACTGAGCCACCCAGGTGCCCCGTATTTATTTATTTTGAAAGACAGCATGAGCAAGAGAAGGATAGAGAGACAGGGAGAGAGAGGATCCCAAACAGACTCCTCACTGTCACTATAGAGCCCAACATGAGGCTCAGTCTCAAGAAAAGTGAGATCATGACCTGAGCTGAAAGTGAGTCAGACACTTAACCAACAGAGCCACACAGGCTTCCCCGTACAGTCACTTTGAAAGTACCTTGGCAGAGTATTTTGATGTTAAACAATTATTTATTATACAGCTCAGCATTCTCACTGTTAGGACATTTTCAAAGAGAAATTAAAGCCTATTTCAACACAGAGACTTTTACGTGAATGCTTGTAGAAACAATATTCATAATTGTTAAGAGTTGAAATTAATGTGATGTTCATCAAGTAGTGAATAAACAAAATAAACTGTGCTATTCACATATTCTGGAATGCTTCTTGGCAATATAAAACCATGGACTATTGATACAGCAACAATATTGCTGAATCTCAACAATATTATGCTAAGTGAAAGTGGTCAAACCCAAAGACTACATAACATTATTCCATTTATACATAATGTATTAAATTTATTAAAAGGCAATAGAGGGCCACCTGGGTGGTTCAGTCGGTTACGCGGCCGACTTCGGCTCAGGTCACGATCTCACGGTGGGTGAGTTCGAGCCCCACGTCGGGCTCTGGGCTGATGGCTCGGAGCCTGGAGCCTGCTTCCGATTCTGTGTCTCCCTCTCTCTCCGCCCCTCCCCCGTTCATGCTCTGTCTCTCTCTGTCTCAAAAATAAATAAACGTTAAAAAAAAAATTTATAAAAAAAAAGGCAATAGAGAAGAGATTGATGGCAAAGCATCAAAAGAAAGATTTTGTGTCATTTGGTGAAGGTTATGCAATTTTATACGATTGCTAAAATTTATCAAACAACATTCTTAAAATCAGTGAATTTTATTTTATGTAAGTCGTACCTTAATAAGTTTGGAGAAAATAAATAATTTATTAGAACCAAAAAAAAACGAAGAGCTAATTAGGTATCAGCTTGGCTATATCTGTAAAATATTTTATCTGTGGGACGGTAACTTTGTTAGAGAAAAGATGCTGATTTGTTTCAAGTATAAATTCTTAGGTGTTAATTATTACATTTGGGGGGAAGATTCTCATATATAATGTTTTCTTTTATATTTTTCAAATCCCAGTGCTTAGCTATGGTTAAGCAGCTATTTTTACTTTAGGGCAAGATATCAGAAGGCACACTTGCACCTGGAAGATTTGTATTATTAGCCCAATAATTAGAAATAAACTGAACAGTAGGGGAACAATTTATTATTTTATTATTTCAAATCCTGGAACGGTGGTAACCCTGGAACCTTTAAGAAATCGGATATCACTGTGTCTTGTCTTCTGAATGTACTAGTCAAGTGAATTACCCAGTAAATGAAATGAACCTATGCACTGAACATCAGGTATATTTTTATGTTTCTTATTTCTCAAGTTTTTCATTTGTTCTGTAACTAATTAAAATTATCTCTAACATGGATACTTTCCATAGATTTTTTTTTTTTTTTGCCTAATAATCTCTTATGTTCCTAAAAGTACCTACATAAACGACATACAGTAAAGAAGAACTGCCTGGAGGACCCCTTTTTGTCTCTTACTAGATTGGTTTTTAAAATCATATCTTGGGGCGCCTAGGTGGCTCAGTCGGTTGGGCAGCCGACTTCGGCTCAGGTCATGATCTCAGGATCCGTGAGTTCGAGCCCCGTGTCGGGCTCTGTGCTGACAGTTCAGAGCCTGGAGCCTGCTTCGGTTTCTGTGTCTCCCTCTCTCTCTGCTCCTCCCCTGTTCATGCTCTGTCTCTCTCTGTCTCAAAAATAAATAAATGTTAAAAAATTTAAAAAATAAAATCATATCTTATTACCATAATTAATAATCCACCTTTATTATGCAAAATTTGAGGGATCCAGTGGAATGACAGCTGGTTAATAATCTAGAAGTTACTTAATTTGTTTTATAATCGATAACCTATCTTTTTAAATATACATGTAAATATTAAAAGTGAAGTGAAAACCTGTAGCTTTGTGTTTAGGTTTCAGATTTTCATTCTTCTAGCTCTCCCTTTATCACATGGGTAAGGCAAATTTTCTCTTTCTTTGGCATTTCAAGTGGAGACAATCTTCAGGTTTGAGAAGTTTCCCTACACTGGAAATCAGAGTAATTAAAGTTTGTCAGATATTGGTATAATCAGTACTTTCTTATAGTAAGAGCTGCCTATCCTATTATTATTTCGCTTTCACGTTTGAAAGAAATTTCATACACCAGAGCGATTGCTGATAAAATTTTACAACGTAATATTTGATACTATGTTCCAAAGTGACAAAAAAAAAAAATGTTATCTTGCATTAGGAACTAGTAAGCTAAATTTGTAGAAGTTTAGACTTAGAAATCAATTATAGTGATCTAAGTCACTATATATTTTATTTTGTACTTTTCTTTTTGGTTATCCCAAGCATTGAGATGATTAATAAAAACAATGTTTGTTGTTATTCTAAATCATGTTTAATAAAAACAGTTGTTCCCTTTGCCCTCTGGTCGTTTTTTTTAAAACATTCTGTCATCTCACTTTTTGTCTCACTTCCTGTCACGTTGTTCCATTAGAAGAAAGAGGTAGAATTTCTGAATTTTCTATAACCCATGGTACAAATTCTAACTAATAATTGCTAGATCTAGATTTTGACCAAAGTTGATTTTCCCTACGTTCTGTTACCTAGTCGCTTAATTGAAATTCTTCTATATTTTTTAAGCCAGACTAAAATTGCTTCATAAAAATCAGTATTGTCAATCAAATTCTGAAATTTGATGCTCAATTTAAATAAACACACGCAAACACACACACAAAACAATGCCACTTGTGAGTCAAATATCGCAGCTCAAAAGGCACTCCAGTATTAAAATAACAGTTTATTTTGTGCTATATAAATAAAATGGCTAATCACTCGTTTTGATGACTTCTTGGCTGGACCCAAATGATTTAGATATGCCTTACTTTTAGAAAAAAAGGGGGAAATTGGGGTGCCTGGGTGGCTCAGTGGTTTAAGCATCTGACTCTTGATTTCAGCTCAGGTTATGATGTCACAGTTCTTGAGATGCAACCCAGCATTGGAGTTTCTGCTGTCAGCACAGAGCTGGGTTTGGATCCCCTGTCCCTCTCTCTTTCCTTCCTCTGCTTGCACAGGCATGCATGCTCTCTTTCTCTCAAAAAATAAATAAACATTTTTTTTTTAAATCTTTGACTCTGATCTTAAATTCTGAGAACAAACTGAGGGTTGATGGGGGGTGGGAGGGAAGGGAGGGTGGGTGATGGGCATTGACGAGGGCACCTGTTGGGATGAGCACTGGGTGTTGTATGGAAACCTTTGACAATAAATTTCATATTAAATAAATAAATAAAAATAAAAACACTTAAAAAAAGTCTTTGACTCTGTGAAATGAGCATTAGGAAGGGCTAAGATGTTTAGACATATTGCACTTTCTAAGTATCTGTATAAAGAGAGGGGGAGTACCTGCATTTAATAAAGGTATTCATTTTCTGATTTTTTTGAATTCTTACCACTTCTAGAAAATATGTCAGGAGTGTGGAATACAATCATGTATAACAGACAATAATAAGCACCATATGGAAATATCCAGGACACAAAACCATAATTATTTATATATTATTGATTCACAGTAGCATTTCAAAATTATTTATGTAAGCCAACTTAGACAACAACTCTTGCAATTTAACTAGGACATCGTTTCAAAACTAAATTTTAAAATTTGTATTTCATTTTGTTAAGCAACAAGTATTCTATTATTCCATATTTGATGCTTTGTTTACTTCTATTCCAAAAAATTCAATGACATATTATAAATAATTGCAGAGAAATGAGGCAAATGCAGTATAATTTTTTTCATCTTAAGCTTATTCCCTGTAAAAAAAAAAAAAAAGGTTTGATGTGTTTTAAGCATTTCAAAAGCTGACTAGTAGCATTAAAAAAAAAGCCTATAGTCTTAAAAAGACAATTTTATGTCATGCTGTCATTTATGTAGTCATGGATTCACTTTAGCTTTCTGATTTCTGACAATACTTTTCTAAGAAAACATTTTAATGACAAATTATTAAAACCAAAGTCAGCATTTTAAAACAGTCATTGACAAGAAGATGACAAATCCAATCATAACAGTTTTATAAAAAGAAAAACCCTTTTTTGAGTCAATCAGAAAATTAAATAAAAACATGATTATAGCAGTTACTCATTAATCTGCTCTAGTTAGGTTACAATTGCCTTTACAAAAAGTATTTTTTTGGCATCAAATGACTTAAATGTATTTTAACTAAACTAATTTAGTAATAATAGTAAATACTTCTATATAGCTTGCTACATTTCACACACTATTGTATTTGCTTTATGTACATTAAATCCATACAACAACCTCAGTCAGAAGTACTATTATTGCTCGTATTTTAGAGGCCAGGAAATTGAAGTGTAAGAACATGATTTGTAGATATTTATCCAAAGAATATGTGGTGCAGCTTCCACTCAAATCTGAAGGGCCTAATTCAGAGATTTTGCTTTTTTTTTTCCCCCAAAGAACATGCTCTCCTGCCTCCCTTAAGATTAAAATATTAATTTTAGGGGTGCCTGGGTGGCTCAGTTGGTTGAGCATCTGATTCTTGATTTTGGCTCACGTCACGATCTCATAGTTCATGGGATTAATCCCTGCCTCAGGCTCTGTGTTCACAACACTGAGCCACCTTGGGATTCTCTCCCTCTCTTTCTGCCCCTCTTTTGCTCCCATCCTCTCTCTCTCTCAAAATTAATAAACTTAAAAAAATAAAATATAAACTTTAATAACAAGCAGTTATAGCTGTACTTGAACCATTGTGTCTGTGAGGAAATTCCACCTGCAGAAGAAACTCTCTTTGAGTTATTACTGGCTTCACAAATGTACATGGGTCTTCCAACTGTCATAAAACATCAGTTTGAATTACTGAAGGAAGAGCCAGGTTTAGTTCAGAAGAATTCCCTTGAAGTGAGCAGTACAGCCCAGAGAGCAAAGCCTAGGGACAGAAGGGAGGTGGAGAATTACACCCTCGTCCATCCATGTGAAGTTAGGAACCACAAGCGCAGCTAAGTGGCTCTTGCGAAGTGCACAATGTCCTTTCTGAGATGCTGTTTCCTTATTTCTTGCTTGTATGCCAGTCATAGGTACTACATTTGGGATAATTCACCATACTGAATGCCTCTGATTTGTGTATTTTCTCCCAGTATTCTTTTCTGTTTTACACCAATAAAAAAGAAAGAAGGGAGGGAGGGAGGAGAGAGAGAAAGAGATGAGAGGGAGAAAGACAGAGAATGGAAAGAAAAAATAAAGTAACATACAGAAAGACACAGAAAAGGGAATTTTTAAATTAAAAAATGGTTCTTTAGGGGCATCTGGATGGCTCAGTTGGTTAAGCGTCTGAATTCGGCTCAGGTCACGATCTGGTGATTTGTGACTTTGAGCACCCCGTTGGGCTCTGTGCTGACAGCTCAGAGTCTGGAGTCTGCTTTGGATTGTGTGTCTCTCTCTCTGCCCCTCCCCTGCTCTGTATCTCTCTCTCTCTCTCTCTCTCTCTCTCTCTCTCTCTCTCTCAATAAATAAATAAATAAATAAATAAATAAATATTAAACAAATTAAAAATTGGTTCTTTGAAGACAAAATATTTACAAGTTGATCAAGAAAAGGAGAGTGTGGCACCCATACACAATATAGCAGGAATAAAACATACTGGATTCAAATCTTATGCAAGAATTTAACATACCATACTACGAACAACACAAAACTAATTTTTTAAAACCTAGAAAAAATAGTCAAATCCTAAATACAATAGAAACTATCACAGTGACTCAAGAAAAATTTTAAAAACCTGGAAAATCTTTTAGCTATTAAAAAAATTCCACTACAAATATAATCTACATTTCTAAAACAGTAACCCATAGTATAAAAATTAGAATTGGAGGCGCCTGGGTGACTCAGTCAGTTGACCATCTGACTTGGTCTCAGGTTGTGATCTCACAGCTCATGAATTACAGCCCCACATTGGGCTCTCTGCTGACAGCTCAGAGCCTGGATTCTGCTTCGGATTCTGTACGTCTCTCTCTCTACCCCTCCCCTGCTCATGATCTCTCTCTCTTTCTCTCTCTCTCTTAAATAAACATTAACATTTTTTAATAAATAAATAAAAATTAGAATTTTAAATAACACTAGTGACATTAGCAATGACATTTAAATGAGAATAAAAATGACAGCATATATGAAAAACCTCTGTGCATCAATCTGTAAAACTTTATTGAGAACTTTAAATAAGGACTGAATTAAAGAAGAATATCCCATATTTACTCACATGAAATGTCAGCATCATACAGACATCTGAGCTCTTCGAACTGGCTTCTAGATTTATTATAATTTCAAACAAAATTTCAATAGGGTTATATAAGAAATATGACAACTGAGACTAATAATGAATGACAAGGGGCAATTTTTCCAGCATGCAATCAAATCTTACTGTAAAAAGACAATAATAAATTAGTGTGATAGAAGGAAAAACATAGAAAAACAAATTGACATACATATATATAATTACACACACACACACACACACACAACACACACACACACACACACACACACACACAGAAAAGTATGTTCTCCTGCATAAGGAAACAGAAAAGACAAATTAAGAACAAAATGAGACAATATATTTTACTGATCCATCAGCAGAAATGTTGGATTGGATGTGGATTATACGCAACTATTACACTTTGCTGATGGCAATGGACATTTATTAAAAAAAAAAAGTTGGAAACCCATTTGGTATTGTTGTGTAGGATTGAACATTAAAATCATTTATGACTGAGGTGCCTGAGATACTCAGTTGGTTGGGTGTCTGACTTCAGCTCAAGTCATGATCCCTTTCTCTCTCTCTCAAAAATAAATAAACATTAAAAAATTAACAAGTAAATAAATAAAATAAAATCCTCCATGACCTATCTGTTCCTCTTCTCAGTATAATCCTTGGAGAAACTTTTGAACTTGGGTTCAAGAAAGTACAAGAATGTTCATAGAAGTTTTATTTGTTTTCATTTTTTAAAACTGGGCAAAAACTGTCTATCTGCATGACAATGGACCAATAAGTTGTTATATAGTCACCATATTCTGTAGTTTGAACACACTTTAGTGAAAACCCATACCTAAATTTTTGCAACCGAAATTTAAATTATACTTTGTCTGATTTTAATTTATAAAACAAATTTTCAAGGTGGATATATGGATTATTTTAACTGATTCATGTACATTTAAATAAAAATAAAACTCAACCAGTTTAAAGAAATAAGAGGAATCTGTTGTTTTAGCTCTGACTACCTCTGGGTTAGCATCTTTTTAAGGTAAGTTTATTATATAATGTGTGGGATTTCTACAAGTAGATTGAAAATTACATGGTCTTTACCTCTGCTATTGTGCAAATAAAGATTAAAAAAGAAAATAGGACTGTCAATGTTCTTTACAATCTGCATTCTCGTGGTTGGAATAGTTTTCTCTATTGCATTTAGTGTATTTATTGTATTTAGTGTTCTCAGAACTGTATGTGTGTGTGTGTGTGTGTGTGTTATTTATTTATTCTGGTAGATAGGCTTTGGTTGGACAGAGATATCATGTGAAATAAGTGAGGCTGGGCACTGGTATCTGATTGAATGGAGACTGTGCATTTGTCTAGCCAAGGAGTGAGTGATCTCTTTGCAGCTAATCTCACAGAAATAGACACCTTTGCTCTATCCTCATGGATACATTGAAGGTAATCAAAAATCTTTGGCCCCAGCAGAACACTGCTGAATCATAAAGAGCTGTTTCTTTAGAGGTATGCGATTGGAGCCAGATTGCAGATCCAAGACTGCATAGGAGGAACTAAGGGCACAGAACATTAGAGTCTACTCTTTCAAGGGAAGTGGAACAGAAGAGAAGACTTAATTTTAGAGAGCGATGTGAGTTTAGACATTACTGAAAGAAAAAAAAAAGGGAAGTTCATATTGGAAATGATATATTTCTTGAGATATCAAACTACTAATTTCTGTGGGTGTACCCAGAGATTCTTAGTCAGTTAGAAATTAGAAGGGACAACTAGATACCGAATTGATTTTGGGGTCGGGTCAGCAAAGCACATATGACTATTAAAAAAAAAAAATCAAGAAGTCAATGGACTTGAGTCTTTTGTCCAGAGAGGTATGAGCTATGGATTTCAGGTTCTTGGGTTAAGAGTTCAACAAAGATAGAAGGTAAATGAGATACCAAAAAACAGTATGAAGTTTAAGAGATTAAGTTATAGCAATTATACAAGTATTCTAAGATAGGTATTTTTTTCTTTAATCATTAAAGTAAATGTGCCATAGGTGAATGGCATGATCTTCACAGGAGGAGGAAGGTGAGATAAGCAATTAATTGCCAACTGGTTGAATGATAATTAGAAAATGAAGGCTCTTCGTTTTCCCTGTGTTTCCTTTTTCATCTTCTAATAGAGTATGAACAAAATTAGTAGCTTACAGATAACAGTGCTTCAGGTAAATAATGTCCTCAAAGAAATGTTTATGTTAAGTTACAAAGATGTGGGTTGTAGCAGAAGGGGTTGTTTTTTCTTTAAATATTCTCTGATATTATCAACATTCTATCCTAGACTCTCTTCTCACTTCTTCCATCATCTCGGTAGAAATCATTCCTTTCCGTGGCAATATTTGTAATCTCTATATTGTAACTCTCAGATAATTTTCTCAGCCCTGATTTCTCTCCTGAAGTCTGGGCCTATGTTTACAAATATCTTCTTGGTATTTGAACAGGTGGAATAGGCACCTGAAGCTCAACAGTTACAATACTAAATTCGTAATATTGTATTTTCCCTAAAGGTTCCCCTGTCTTTTATCACAGTCGTGGTGATTGCTAACCCTCACTTTGAGTGAATCAGATATGTGTGTGTCTTTCCTGACTTCTCCATTTTCCTTACTTCTTTCTCATGTCTCTAAAACCTATTAATTATGTATATTAATATCTTATAAATCATATATTCCCATCTTCATTGGCATTAGCTGTATTTAAGTCATAATTTTTCATCTAGTTTATGATACAGTTTGACTCTTGGTGGGTGTTTCTGCTTCTCCTTTCTCCCCCTGTGGTCTAATTCTACACTGAAGTTAAAGCCATACTACAAAACTCAGTTGTAATTAATTACCTTCAGTCTACGTTCCTACAATAACTTTTGATTATCCTCGGGATAAATCCAAGACCCTGCACCATGGCAAGAGAGAAAATCCACTTCTGTTCTCTGCTTGCTTCAATTCTTCAAATTCCTATTCATTTACATTCCTTACTCAAGATTCCGCTCTCCTATACAAATCGAGTTTTCAGAACATTTCTTAATATCTCGTAGTTTACACATTCTGCTCTCTCTGTCAGAATCCCTTGCAAGCATTTATTTATCATAATTGTTCAGGTTTCCATATCATAGTATTTCTCACTCTACTTTTGCACTTATCTTTGTGTGTGTGTGTGTGTGTGTGTGTGCATAAATGTTGAATACATATTGCCACAGAATTACAATCTTAAAAAGTATATTCCCATTGTATTCGCAATGTCTAAGATATTGATGATTTATTGGTGGACCTACATCTTTAAAAACAGTGAAAACATTTAGGATAGGAGGAAAACCAGTAAAGAAGCCCAAAGATATGTCAGAATGAGATTACTGAAAATGAGAGAGAATAGGAGACTTTCCAGTCTTGTAATTAGGCCATTGTTGAATATATACATCTGGTTTTTGTTTCTTGTTTTGTTTCCTGATAGAGAGTCCAAGATACAAATCTGATGAAGCTAGGAATTTATATAAGCTTTATTTAATATTAAAAATATGTAAATATCATGTTTTTTCCTTAAAGAAAAACATGTCTGGAGTGTGAGAGAGATAGCATTAAGCTAGCTGTGAAAATACTGACCACTCATGGGAACCATACAGCACAAATGCTGAATATTATTGAAATTGCCAAATGAGGAGGTAAATTCAAATTAAGACCTGATTTCTACCTTGAATAGCTGGCTAGAAAGCAGTACTCAGGTATAGATGAGGAGAAAGAGAGGAAAAATGAAGGAGGATTCCTTCAGTTGCCAAATGAAAACAGAGTTGGGTGCCGTGAAAGCTGACTTTGAAGTGGAGTGTGTGAGGAGTAGACAACAGACTACTGAAAACACAGGGATTTGCCAGAACAAGTCATTACTGAGGATTTACATTTGGGAAACACTTGTTCAAAATGATTATTGACACCAGCGACTATAAAAAACTGACTGAAGGATTTTTCTAGGTTTCATCTCTCACTTCCATTCACAAAAAGTACATGGTGGCAGCTTTTCAAATTCTTTTTAGAAGCAGGTACCTCCAGCATGCGCTCTTTCTTATAATAATTCTAGGTATTGTGAGATTAAAAATGAAGCAAGTGCTATGCATACAATTGCATCATTATCAAATAAATTATATTTTGAATAGATGTCATATGTTGGGCATGTGCTCACTACTTTCCATGTTTTGCCTTGTTTAATCCTCCTGAGTCATAACGACCCTAGAAGGTATCCAGGCACAGAAAATAAACTGAATACATGTCTGCCGAAATGAACCTGGGGAGTGGTGACGTGACAATTTGAACCTGGGTAAAGTAACTCTAAAGTTGCTGATACAACCATGCAAACAGTGAAATGCCACTTGTGGACACCACTTCTTCTACATCTTCATAGGTTGCTTCCACTGGACCTGGATATCATGAATGGAACAGGGAAGGCAATGATATATTCTCTTAGATACTAAGTATCTGGGAGAAGAATTACCATGGAGACACAGAACACATTTCATCCAAAGAAATCACAGGAATATCTGTAGAAGAAAATAATTTAACAAACAACTAAAACAAATGTTTTCAACTTTTAAATACTCTCCCCCAGCAGAATTGTGTTATTGACTCCGATCTTCAAAAAGTATAAGGTGAATCCTTAAGAGTTGTATTAACAATAAGATTGACAAGAGTTGGAGCAAAATAAACCCAGTGAAGGGATTTTAAAATAATTTCACTAGAACACACACACATGGAAAAATAGGTGTATTTTTTTTTTAATCTAAAATAATCAATGGCAGGCTCAGGACACGCATTGCTTTCATTAGATGCTCATTTTTCTTAAAAAAAAAAAGTATTGAATGGGGCTCCTGGGTGGCGCAGTCGGTTAAGCATGACTTCAGCCAGGTCACGATCTCGCGGTCCGGGAGTTCGAGCCCCGCGTCAGGCTCTGGGCTGATGGCTCCGAGCCTGGAGCCTGTTTCCGATTCTGTGTCTCCCTCTCTCTCTGCCCCTCCCCCGTTCATGCTCTGTCTCTCTCTGTCCCAAAAATAAATAAAAAAAGTATTGATTAAATAAGAATATCTCTATAATAGCATTTATCACGTTGCTTCAGAATTTCTATATTTAGTGGTAAGGCTGTCCAGTTATAAACTCTTTGAGGTTAATCTGTGTCTTCTTCAGATTTAGGTCAACAAACGTAACACAACTGACAGGGCCTGATAATTCTGTGATTAAGTCTACATTGAAAAGTAGAGAGCTACTTGAATATAATTTGTTGGCTAATTTGTGTTGATAAGAGACAGCCCTACATTTTTGTAATTGTACATTCTTTATTTATAATTCTTAGAAGTTACTAGTTTAATAAAAGATATTGTAAATTGAATATTTTGTAAACAATATTTTTCTTACCAGAATTTCTAATATGTCATGTATAACAAAGTATTAAGCTTTATAATTTTTCCTCTTTTTTCTTGGCCATAGGCAAGATGAACACGTTTTTATTTCCACTATTGTCTTAAATTCCATGAAGTATGGTAACATTTCCCTAGACACAAAGATGCAAAACGTAATAAAGATTAGTCCTTTTCAAATTTAGAGAATGTAATTAAAAGTTAATTTTCTTTATAATTTCAACAATAATAACAATACATAAAATATCTTAGAATAAACCTTAGAAAGAATGTGTAAGATAGTTAGGTCAACAACAAAATTTTACTGAAAGATTTTTTTTTAATTTTTTTTTTCAACGTTTATTTATTTTTGGGACAGAGAGAGACAGAGCATGAACGGGGGAGGGGCAGAGAGAGAGGGAGACACAGAATCGGAAACAGGCTCCAGGCTCTGAGCCATCAGCCCAGAGCCTGACGCGGGGCTCGAACTCCCGGACCGCGAGATCGTGACCTGGCTGAAGTCGGACGCTTAACCGACTGCGCCACCCAGGCGCCCCAAAAGATATTTTTTTTAAAACAGCTCAAATATAAATGAAATTTACCATTTTCCTGTATGGCATGCTTCACAAATACTTGCTAAGTAAATATGTGTTAAACAAATGGATAAATTAACCTCTGTTTCTTTTCAAAAGAAAGAAATTAGCATCTTGTCCTTCTCCTTGGAAGCTTTCTATGGCAGAATCAGAGTTCCTTTGTGAACAGGTAGGTACACCAAGAACAGAACTAAGTGCTGGAAGTCCATATAATACAATATATTTATAAGGCTGTAGCAGTGAGAGCAATGAATCTGTTTAATGACAATGCAATGTCACATTTCTCTGAAATCCTCAAAAGGAGGCAAAAGCAAGTGTCACTGGATAGGTGTCTTGTTAAAGTTGCATGAAAAAGAAAAGACTCCATGGGGCCAAATATAACTGTGATTTCATTATTGATAGAGAAAGTCATCCTACATCCTTCTCTCTCTGGTCTCTCTCACACCAGCCACAAAGGTTTTCAAAGGAAATAAAGGTTAATTTGCTTATTTTTCTTTTTATTTTGTATTTTATTTATTATTTTGTATTATATTACAGTATTGTAATCATTTTTATATGAATATTTTTGGGCTGTGGAATGAATCATCTGAACTTCTATTATTTCTCATGGGAAAATTTGCTTTGATATACAAGTGCTTTGGATTACAACCATATTTCCAGAACGAATTATGCTTGCAAACCGAAGTTTTATGGTATGTTTAGGCTTAGATATATACACTTAGAATACTTGTCACATGGATTGTTTGTGGAGATTAAATTATACCATGCGTGAACTACTAGTGGGATTCCCTATCACATAGTAAATTCACATTAAATAGTATTGTTGCTATCGACATTATTATCTTAAATTGCATCTTCTGATCTAAAAGCCATTAATTTTGCCAACATCCAAAGTCCTCGGTTTGAGTCTATGCTCTCCACACACATTATGGCATTGACAAAGCCCTTAGTCTCCCTAAGCCTCAGTTTACTCATTCCAGATGGAGAAAAGTTGTTTACCTCTTAGTATTATTGGAAATGTGTTTTAATCTAGAAAGAAGTATACAAGAGTTAAAGTGGCATCATTATTTTATCATCATTACCATTTTTCAGGAAGCAGTTCCAGCAAAAGTTAAGAGCAAGACAAGGAACCGGGTTCAACTGCAAAGAAGGTGGTACTCTTTTCCAGTTGCCCAATACTTCTTAAGTCACAACTGTATACTCTCAGTAAAGATAGGTTTGAAATAGTATGGTGAGAATAAATTCATTGTCCCAGTGGTCTTGGAAATCACTTAATTCTTTTTAAAAATTCAAGAAGAGGGGATCCTAGCTGGCTCAGTCGGTTAAGCATCAGACACCGACTCTGCTCATAATCTCACAGTTGGTGAGTTCGAGGCCTGCCTTGGGCTCCGTGCTGAGAGCTTAGAGCCTGGAGCCCGCTTCAGATTCTGTGTCTCCCTCTCTCTCTCTCTGCCCCTCCTCTGTTTGTGGTCTCTCTCTCTCTCAAAAATAAATAAACAAACATTAAAAAACCAGTTATTAAAAATTCAAGAAGAAATGTGACTAAATCCTGCATACTCTTTCTGGATCATCTCTAAGAATGCTTCTTAGTAATGTTTGATCATTTGAAAGCTTATTACAAAAGTTTGTATCAGAAAAGGTTCTTCAGTATTCAGCCATCACAGGAATATGTAGTTAGTAGCTCTCTGTAGTTTCAGTTGTACCCAAGTAGTTGTACTAAAGAATAGTTGTTGTAAGGAGCATTGAGTCTTTTATGGAAGTCTGGAATGACCAAACTGTATACCTAAAACTAATATTACACAGTATGTTGACTCACTGGAATTTAAATAAAAACTTAAAGCAAAAATATATCGGTCTCTGGTTTTCACTGCTTAAGTTTCATGCTCATGTATGAATGGGGATAGTTGATGGTACTCACAACCTCTCCATTGCTTAAAAGGCTTCTTGTTGCCACAAAATAACAGGTAGGAGAAATTGCTTTATCCCCACTGGTAATGGAGGTAAGAAAATGTAAGTTTTAATTCAGTGTAAAATATTCAATAATTTTCATTAGTTGTGGATACTTTGTTTGAATCAAAAATTCATTTATAGACGTGGATCTGAGACCAAGAAAAAAATGAAGACAATCTCACCCTGCCAATTCTTCTTTTACCTTAGGTCCTCAAACCTTAAATGAAATATTGATATGAAAATCATGTTGTAAAGCACTATCAAAATAAAAGTCATAAAAGTGGGAACAAATTCAATTGTATAAACTTTTCTTTAGGAAACAGTCTAAAATTTAATTTATTATGATTGAGTAAACATTTTCATCATCTATAAAATTATTAGGACTCTTTTATTATTGTAACATGTGTAATTTGCCCAAATCTGCCAATCATCCTTACTTAAAAAATTGTTTGTCAGAATATTGTTAAGACAAATACATAACTTGGAACAAATTCAATGACATCTTCACTGAACAGAAAACTCCTATTATGAGGATGATTGCATTATAGCATCTTCTGGGAAGAAATTTCAGATATCCTAGGTTGATTTTTTTTTCTTGTTGATTTTTAAATAAGATGTCTTAGAACATGATAAAACCAGTCCTTCATATGTGGGCTGCTGATTTCTCCTCGATAATTAAATTTTTTTCTACAGGTAGCTATCACTTTATGTGGCTGTGTCTTACCAGGAATAATGAGATGAGGTGATATGCCATGGGACAAGCAATAGGTAGGGTATGAGTGGATATAAATAAGAGGTATAGGTGAATATTAAAGTAGATAGAAAATAAGGTGGTAGATTTTTTAGTCAGGGTCCTGTTAGGGGACAGAAATCACATCAGTAATTTGAACTCAAGATTTTTAACTCAAAAAACTAAAAACTAATATCTACTAATTAAAAAGAGTTAAAGAGCATGCTAGAGGGAAAAAAAAAATAATAGATCTAAGGATCAATCACTGAGACTGAGTCAGAATACCCAAGAAAAGGACAAACTTGGGAGAATCTTCCCTCTCACCAAATCTGAGATGCAAACTTCATTGGAAAGCATGTGTTTTTTACTCCACTACTGGATGGTGAAGTTCACTGAGGTGCCATAGTCAAGGATTGAAAATCAGGGAACTGCCCAATGGGACACTGGTAAATCTTGATGAGGAGATTTCTAGGGTGCTGGGAAGAAGCACTGAGAAACCTCTCACTAGTGTGTCAGCAGGACCTACCAGGAAGCTGCCCACTGACATAATACTGAAGCTCACAGGAGAGCTGTCTGCTGGAGTGCCTCTAGAGTTCTCTGGAGGGTGAGAACCATATGGTGGATTTCAGCCACATTCTGGCACTGATGCCAGAGCAGGGAAGAAAAGCTTGCTGGAAACAGGAAGACAGGTCCCTTCTTCCAGCAGTATCTTTCCAATACTTTCCACTGACAAATTTAACATTGTGCCAACTGGCTAAGGAGAGACGTTTACAGGTTTACTTAGAAAAGTGACATCTGGTGTGGTGGTATTCTGAAAATTTCAAAAACTTTTCCCATGAAGGTAACAGAAAACTCATTGAGGACAGAAAAATACCATGATGAGTCCAGTTGAAAGGGATTAATAGTGTACAACATCCTTATTAAAACTCATTATCTTACCTCAAAATATAAGGTACAATTAACCTTTCGTTCTTACAGTTACTGAAGGTGCCACCCACACAGTAACCTCTTCCAGGATGCCCAGTGGAAAATGTTTAGCAAACTTTTCTGTTATGGTTGGCCTTCAACTCCAGTGTTTACCTGCCTTTCAATGACTCTGCACAGCTGCTGCGCCTTGTGACCCAGGCAATTTATGCTTTGGCAAAATCTTTCTCTGAGAGAAAGCCAGCCTAGATGGTTGGCTTCATATCTATGCACTTTGCTTCTCCCTGGTATCTTAACTTCTCAAGTTCTGATGCATTGGTTCTCCTAAATTTCAACTCCTGTTTTCCAACACCATGGAAAGAATTGTTAAGATTCTATGCCTCCTAAAATATAGTTCTTGCTCAGGATCTCCATATTAATATATCCCTTATGAGCAGTTTTTGTTTTGGTTCTGACTTGTCCCCTAATCTTATACTCCTATTAACCTTACTATCTCTCTCATGCCACTAAAGAGGAGATGGCTTTGTTTCATAATTTAGTTTGTTTCTCCTTTCTAGTTGTTCTCAATAGAAGTACTGTTCTGCTGTATGCTAATTCACCATAGCTGGAAGTGAAAGTACAAGAACATATTTTAAAAAATTAATTATATGACTTACATAGAGTCTGTGATTCACAGTAAAAATTATTTGTGAGAAGGACAAAATTCAACCTCTAAAAAGTTTATTTTTTTCCTTCTTCTTTATCTCTGTTGATAGTAAGGCAGAGTTTTCATCCATGTGGTTTTATAATTTCTGGGAGTAAACATGTTGTGTAGCATTCAACCAAAAGTCCTAAATTCAAAGATAATATCATTTATAATTCTGTTAATATCTCTTCTGAAGATCCAGTTTGTTCATGTGCTGAGGCAAAATGTTAGCCTTTACTGAAATACAGCAGTAGTGACTTACACTATTTCTTTAGTGACTTCAGTCTCAAGAGATTTGAGTAAATCAAAACTGCTTAAGTCAGGCTAGTCTGTCATAAGGGCAAAAAGACATAAACCACTGTGTTTTAACTTATTTTAGAGTTTCTGCTTTCTGAGTGAGATATTATTGAATTTCAAGGTTGCTTTTCAATTAAGTGTGACATGTAGAATATAGTCAAGCATCCATTTAACAATGTGTCCCTTATGCCAATGGGCGTCTCTCTTTTTATGAGTTGCACTAGGGTTTCTAATCAAGTATGGGAAGGATTTTTGTTCTCAGGTTGCTACATATTGAGACAAGGAAGTAAACTCAATGCGAATGAAACACGGAGAGAATAATTAAAGACAACATATAAAGAAGGTCCTGAAAGCATAAGTGATATTACATGTGTGCTGACAATATGGCCAAAATGGGCTCCCGTGAAGACAGGTTCTTATAGTAAGCACATGGATTTACATTTCCATACATTGTGAGTCTGCATTATCTTCTTAAAAACACAAACTGGGGGGGCGCCTGGGTGGCGCAGTCAGTTAAGCGTCCGACTTCGGCCAGGTCACGATCTCGCGGTCCGGGAGTTCGAGCCCCGCGTAGGACTCTGGGCTGATGGCTCAGAGCCTGGAGCCTGTTTCCGATTCTGTGTCTCCCTCTCTCTCTGCCCCTCCCCCGTTCATGCTCTGTCTCTCTCTGTCCCAAAAATAAATAAACGTTGAAAAAAAAAAAAAAACACAAACTGGGAATCCTGGCTAAAATATTTTCAAGAGATTTCAAATAAAACAAATAGCAACATTAATTTATTCTACAGATATTTTCATGATTTTACTCCCTAGAAGAATATATTGGCCTCTCAGGACACAATGGTAAGGAAAAACAGTATTTGCCCTTATTGTTTAGTAGAGGAAATTAGTTTTCATCACTTTTTCACAGGAATATATTATTTCAAATCATAAGTGATAAAAGGAAACTAAGCAGCATTTTAGAAGCATATATAAGAGGAATAGCTGATCCTACCTGGGAATTGGGAAAGGCTTTCTTGGGTGAGTGCTTTGGGGTGTAGGAGGGAGGGGAAAGTGGGTGATGGGCATTGAGGAGGGCACCTGTTGGGATGACCACTGGGTGTTGTATGGAAACCAATTTGACAATAAATTTCATATTAAAAAAAAGAAATAAGAACAAGTGCCATGTGTATAATGGAGGAACTTGAGGTGGTGATAGCACTCTGGGCAGCAGAAAGTAGGATGCAGAAATGAAATAAAAGAACAACCTGTCTGGAATGAAGAAACTGCAGAGTGAAATCTGCTTCATCTGACTCTATATCCTGTAATCTCTAACCATCCCACATGAACTATGGTCAAAAGAAAATAATGGGAGAATGCAGGTGGCAGGGTCATACAGTGTCATTATTGATAACAACCTATGTGATCCAAGTCAACTTTCTCAACTCCTCAAGACTCCATTTTCCAAAATGTAAGTGTGGCCACTTGGCCCCTCCCATCCTGGGATCCAATTAGTCCCATTATATTTAGGTTTCCCTATTCCGTGACCAGAGTTTCCACGGTAAGATTTGCCTTACAGTGGTTTATTCAGCCTGTTTCATTGAGAGTCAAAAGGCAACATTAGAGGACACAAACATGCTCCAGGAGCAATGAACAGACTGTCACATCACCCACAATGACTGCACAGTGTCTCTTCCTCAACACACACATACAGTCCCACTGTGGACCCTTTATACATCCTGACAAAAGAGAAAAAGATCTGAGCTTAGTTCATGGACAGATTATCTCACTATATATGCAGCTGAAAATGGATGATGCCTGCATTACACCTCCACTCAGAGATAGCTCTGAAACACAGAAATGTGAGGAAATTCTTCAGAGGACAAGTCTTTGTATATGACATCTCTTATCTGCTTTCTGTGGCAAATGAGGTAGCCCATATTTAGAATATATGCAGAGTTATAGACAGTTGTAGATGTGTGGCCTATTTTTCAAGACCTAGAAGAAAAATGTCAAAATACAGGAAATGAAGATATGGTATACAATTTTGTGAAAGGTCGTGCCAGTGATGGTCACAAAACATGAGGGCTGTATTCTTACTATATTCTTAATGCCTACCAGAGCCCATCAGTCTTGGAAGAGACATTAAATTACCAAGTAGACAGGATGACTCAACCAGTTGATATCAGTCTTTGTCATAGACCACTCCAGAGCAGGCATTGGAGGTACATGAATGGAGCACCCAAAGGACCAGAGCTGTAGGCTACAAATGGGTTTCTGTTCACTAAGCCTTATCACATTGCTGACATTTTTGAGTGGTCAGTCTTCTATAATGAGAAACTAACATTGAACAACTAGTATAGCACTCTTCCTCAAGGATACCAACTCGTCCTTAGGTGTAAATTGATTAAATTGGAACTCTTCCACAATGAAATGGGGAAGCGATATATTTTCATAGCAATCATTATTTATTCTGCCCTTGAGTTTGCCTTTCTTCCCCCACTGCCCCAGTACAAACCACTGAAGGCTCAGAATGTTCCATTCACCGAAACCTCATCCCATATGATATTGCCTCAGATTCAGGCACCCTTTTTATATAAAGTAGATACTATCAGTGGTCTATGATCATAGAATTCATGGATCAACTAAAGACTGGTGGAACAGCCTTGTGAAAGCATAGCTGAGGTACCAGGTTGGGAATAGTGTTGTAAGAGGTTGGTCACCCTTTTTCAAAATTCTGGAAAAATACATGCTAATTCAGTTACCATTATATGCTCTGCTCCTGTTTTCCCAACAGGTATATGCAGAGATCTATAACTAAGGGACAGAAGCAAGAGTATCCCACTTTACCATCACTTCCCATGACTTGCTGGAGGAATTTATGATTCCATTCTCATAACTCTGTGCTCTGTAGAATTAGATTCCTATTTCTCAAAAGAGGAATATTTCCACTAAGGCACAAGGCAAGAGAAATTCCCATGGTACTTTAAGTTACAGCTGTTGTCTGGGCATTTCATGTTTATGCATCTAGTGCTGAGGAATCAGCAGGCAAGTAATGAATCATCATACTGATAGTGTCAATTAATTTTTGCCATTAGGAGGAAGTATGGTAGGGATAAATATATTTGGTAACCAGGTGATTAACTTGGGAACCACTTAGTACTACCTTGCCAAATCATGATGGTAGGTAAAGGGAAAAGTACAGCACCCATGGCCTGATCAGGACTTGGCAAAGAGAAGCTTGAACCTCTCTGGGATGGGTCTTGATCACCCCACCAGGTGACCCACCTGTGCTTCTAGATAAGGGTTAAGGAATTTAGTAAGGTAGAGAATGGAGATTATGTGTTGCCTCTAGTCCAGCTGTGCTGCCTTTGTCCCATTAATATTTCTTTTCTATTTTCCCCTGGGAAAAGAGGCCCCACTGCACTGAAGTAGCTGTTGCCAGGACTCAAACTAAGCAAGTGGGTCTAAGTAGCATAAAGAGAGGACACTCATGTCCTACCCTGCTGTTCAAGCTACATAGCACACCCTCCTCCCATAATGGACAGACAGATTTGCTCAGAAAGTTGTCATCTGAGAGCTCATTCCTCTTCAGGAGAGCTCAGTCATCCCCTTTGTTTATGCCTCCTTCTCCAGTCAACCTATGTTGAGTGATGATCAACACAGGAGTATAGAGTCTTAGCTTTCTCCCTAAAACTCAGAGCAGTTCTGAATGGCTCCTCTACTCTCAAACATTCTGTAACAGTTGGCATAGATATTGGTCTGAAGGCACTGCTGTCCAATATCTCCTTCCGATCAATCTTGTTTCTACTGTTTTCCCCCAAACACTGATCATAAAAGTGTTCCCTAATAAATTTCCTTCACACACCTCCATCTCAGTACTTGCTTCTAGGAGAACATGTGACACTTTTCATATTAATATCTTTTTTTTTTTTTTTGATCAGATACCACAGACTGCATCAAAATACATGCTTATTATTCTGGAATGTGTGCTGAAAGCTGATCCATAGAGCATGGCATGGGGATCAATGCAGGGATTTATCTATCTGTACTGACAGTAAAGAAGCAGAAGCCAAAAGTCTGCAACCTGGACAGGCCCCACCTTGACAAGTATGAGAGATGCATTGTAAGTGATGCATCCTGAACTAACTCATTGAGAACTATTTCAATACAGACACATTACAACTTTCCTTACTAATATACTATTTTCTTGCTTTAACTAACATTTGAATCATTGGATAATGGAATTAATAATATTCTACCTAGAATAGAATGCATTTTGAGGAACTGTTAATTCTTGTCTACTATTGTTATTTATCAATTGTGTTACTCTGGCAATTCTATGTTAATATAAAATTTCTTTAATAAATAAATGATATCTTACTATGATGTATGTTTATATTTGAGTAATTTACATAGAAAGGCAGTCATAATTTTTTAATAAAGCTTAAATTAAACTCCAATGGATAATTATTCTTTGATAAGTTTATAGAGTGCTATTTAAAAAAAAATTTTTTTTTTCAACGTTTATTTATTTTTGCGACAGAGAGAGACAGAGCATGAACGGGGGAGGGGCAGAGAGAGAGGGAGACACAGAATCGGAAACAGGCTCCAGGCTCTGAGCCATCAGCCCAGAGCCTGACGCGGGGCTCGAACTCCCGGACCGCGAGATCGTGACCTGGCTGAAGTCGGACGCTTAACCGACTGCGCCACCCAGGCACCCCTAGAGTGCTATTTGAAATGGCATTTTGTCCCACAATATTTGTGATGAACACTTGAATTTATGCTAAATATTTTCTACCTGACTTCATTTATTTGAAATCTAACCAAACATTTAAAGTATTTAATATTTATTTTGAACAAAACTGTTGTCTCAAAATTTTCTCACTTTGAATTTTCATTTTATGTTAACATTTAAGTGACTGTCTATCACAAAACACATTTCATAAGGAGCACATGCAAAGGAGCTCTTTTCCTAGGTGTTGGAATTTGTAGGGCTTATTTTGAATAGAGTTTGTATTTGAAGAAACTACCCAGAAGACAATGAATAACAATTATTTAGTTTATCATTAACATTCAAAATCATTTGAAAGACCATAAGCTTACTGTATAGGTAATTTAATTATTAGTTTGAAATAGTATTAAAATAATATTTGTATATATTTTCCCTTTCTTTATAACTATATCCTTTTTGCTAACCTCAGATGTGTGCGTGATAAAGACAAAGGGGTAAATAAACCTCTTAAACTTCTGCTGCATGTGACAAAAGCCATCAGGGCAGTCTACAATGGATGCAGTATAGAGCTTATTGAGAGTATAAGAGTATACTTGTGAAGAGTCTATTGAGAGTATATAGAGCTTTTTGAGAGTATATTTTTTACAGAGGAAACTTTTCCAGGTCAAGAATTTGGGGAGGAATGCAAATATTGGGAGTATTTAATATCATAAAACAGAAAAAAATATCTAATTTACCTATGTACCAGTGTTTTATATAAATTATTTACATCTTTTCTAATAGATAAATAAGTTAGGTACTCTAAATGTCTCCATTTTACAAATGGGGAAAATGAAGTTTAGAAGTATTATAAGGTGCCCTGCCAAGGTCTCTCTCTGTCCAAATGGCTGTATGGAGAAATGTGTGCAGCTACTCTGACTTCAAACCCATGCTCTATTCTATACTGCATAGTAAGTAAAAACATAACTGTGTATATAATACTCGTTGAATGGGTAGGAAAATAATGGAAATGGAGAGTAAGAGAAAGAGAGAAGAGAAAGAAGAAGATGGGAACAAGAGAGTGAGGGAGAGAAAAATATATGATTATACAATCAAAATTTCAGACAAATGAGGGGCGCCTGGGTGGCTCAGTTGGCTGAGCGTCTGACTTTGGTTCACGTCATGATCTCCTGGTTGGTGGGTTCAAGCCCCACATCGGGTTCTGTGCTGACAGCTTTGGATTCTCTGTCGCCCTCTCTCTGCCCCTACCCCATTTGTGCTTTCTCTCTCTCTCTCTCTCTCTGTCTCTCTCTCTCTCAAAAATAAATAAACATTCAAAAAATTTTAAAAAATTATCAAATGATCCTTTTAAGGGCTTATAAATGTTTTGTGAGGACACTTGTGAAGTAATAATTTGAGTTTTTTTTTTCATAATCTGAGTGCATTTTAAAACATGTATAGGATGCTTATGGTTATATTTAACTTGTTCTTTCATCACTTTCCATTGATTATGAAAACACGTATTTCACAAGTTCCTAAGACTCTCCATTAATTTTGGCCATTTTGTTGAGTGTAATTTTCATAAATTATTTTTGATGTTATGTATTTATAAAAACACAGGACCTCAGAGTTGGAGGGTCACATATTTAACCACCCATTTGCTGCTATGTTCTCTCTTCCAACTATTCCAGAAATATTTGTACAATTGTGTTGACCCATAGGAAATCCTCATTCATATTGTCACATGCTGAATATTTGAAATTATGTATTATGTTTCACTTGAATAATCTCTTAAATCTAGCTTAAACTTTAAACCCTTTTACTTATAAATTTCTTTTTTCTTGTGAGCTTCCAACAAACATAAAAACCTCTCTGCTTAAATCACAGGAAATGTTGGACAAAATTTTTTAGAAAGTTATGTCTCTGCTCAAGTGCATGATACATCATTATGGGATAGTTCAAATTCTTCAGATTAAGAGGAACTGTATTTGAGGAGCTGTATTTAAATAACTACTCTAGAGGAAATTTATCTACAGTGGGACCTGATTTAAATGACACAATTCTAGACCCTGAACTGATATAAAAATGGATTAGAATTTAGGTATGCTTGCAAAGGCGAGTATATTTTTATGTGGAAGAGATGTTATTTTGGGGCTCAGAAAGCAGACTATGGTAGTCAGTCTCCAAGATGACCCCAATGATCTCTTCTTGGTATTTATGCCCTTGAGTAATCCCATCTCACATTGTATCAGACACATTGTACTCTATGCGACCAAAAGAATTAACAGAAGAGGTGACACATGAATCCAAGGCTAAGTCATATGTAAAAATATTGTGGCTTCTCCAACACCTTCTCTTGGATCATCCATGTTGGTGAAAGACAGCTACCATGTCAGGAGAATACTCAGGCAACCTATGGAGAGCCCCATGTAACTAGGTATTAACACCTCCTGATCACAACTGGAACTAAGTTTGCCAGCAGTGTAAATTGGTAAATTTCATGGGCATGGATTCCAGTCTCAGTTCGGCTTTCAGATGACTTCAGCTCTGGCTAACTAACATCTTGACTGCAAATTTCTGAAAGACCCCAATCCCAAACTACCTAGCTTACCCCTCTCAGATTCCTGACCCTAAGAAATAATAAATGAGGTGATAAATGCTTGATGTTTTAAACTGCTAAGGTTTAGAATAATGTATTGTGCAGCAATAGGTAACTGAAGTAGATGTGGAAGGTCTAAAAAGGCTGAGTAAGTAGGAATGCTGGTTTGGATACAGTAGGTAGGGTGAGAATATGTCCTTCACTTCAGTCATCAGGAATGTACCGGTGAGAGATACCTCACTTCTTAGAATCGCTAAGAAATTCAGTACTGGGGCGCCTGGGTGGCTCAGTTGGTTAAGCATCTGACTTTGGCTCAGGTCATAATCTCAGTCCGTGAGTTCGAGCTCCGCGTGGGGCTCTGTGCTGACAGCTCAGAGCCTGGAGCCTGCTTCTGATTCTGTGTCTCCTTCTCTCTCTGCCCCTCCCCGGCTCGTGCTCTCCCTTTCTCTCTCTCTCTCTCTCTCTCTCTCTCTCTCTCTCTCTCTCTCTCTCAAAAATAAATAAACATTAAAAATTAAAAAAAAAAAGAAGTTCAGTACTGTAACTTCTCTCAAGTCAAGGCTGACAGGAGGTCACAAATATTGACTTGTTCATATCCATGAATAATTATGGACCTCCTCCTCCTCTACTCCAGAGGTAATAGCAGCCAAGTGCAGGTCTTAAATGCCAAAAGACAGGAGGTGGCAATGATCATAGAGACTGGTGAGACTAGAGGAGCAGCCAAAACGTCCTGATCCACAAAGAGATTTAATTTTTTTTTAACATTTATTCAACATTGAGAGACAGAGCATGAGCATGGGAGGAACAGAGAGAGGAGTAGACACAGAATCCGAAGCAGGCTCCAGGCTCCGAGACATCAGCACAGAGCCCGACACGGGGGTTGAATCCATGAGCAGTGAGATCATGACCTGAGCCAAAGTCAGACACCCAGGTGCCACCCAGGTGCCCTGATCCACAAGGAGATTTAAAGCTGAGTATTAGGGGCGCCTGGGTGGCGCAGTCGGTTAAGCGTCCAACTTCAGCCAGGTCACGATCTCGCGGTCCGTGAGTTGAGCCCCGCGTCAGGCTCTGGACTGATGGCTCAGAGCCTGGAGCCTGTTTCCGATTCTGTGTCTCCCTCTCTCTCTGCCCCTCGCCCGTTCATGCTCTGTCTCTCTCTGTCCCAAAAATAAATAAACGTTGAAAAAAAAATTTAAAAAAAAAAAAAAGCTGAGTATTAGAGCATGATATGTTTAAAGGGGAAAAAAAGTGCCAATAAGGTGTATGCTTAGCATCTATAATCAGGAAAAAATAATGTAGAGTCAAGAGTCTGATGGTAGTCATCCAAATGACAAATTATGATCCCTTGCTCAGTTCCTAGACTTGAGCCAATTTTTAGGTGCAGTATCTATTGATGGAAGAAGAGATCATGTGCCTAGGAAGTAGGACCCAGCAGTACCATGGTTAGTACCATTTCACTGTGTAAAATACCCTAGACACTTCTCCAAAGTGATTTACAACCATTTACATTGGGGAAAAGAAAATACTTAGAGAATTTTGAGTCAGTTGCACACAGGGCACACAGGGTCTATGCTGATTTGGAAACTCAAAGAACCTAAGTGTCATCTTGATACATATCCTCCATTAGAGTAGTGGCTTACCAGAGTAGGTAATAATGGAATTATGGGTAAAGGTTGGCTCATCGTGCTTGCATAGCATGAGTAAAATCACCCAGTGGTTTATGTAATTGGGGTTGATATACTTTTTAATTGGAGTAACTTCCACATTGGGTCCCTAGACTATGAAGCAATGGAGATACAAAAGTGACAACTCAAACATCATTTCTCAAGCCAATATGAAAATGAAAACAAAAGATCTTGGTAGTGGGAGGATGATGCTTGTGAACTATTAATTACCTAAAGATTGCAGGTGTGATTATGCCTAACCTATCCAAAGTTCATCAGGTGAGACCCTGAAGAAACAGGAGGGATACTGGATAATGACTAAAGACCCACGAACTTGACCAAGTGATAGTTATGTTCACATTTGCTACATTGAACATGGTATTGTCTCTAGAAGAAATTAACAAGGCCTTTGGAATATGGTATACAGTCATTTTCTATTTTACTCTGACTAGAAAAAAAGAAGCAGAAATAGATACATTTATGGATAATAGACAATAATATTTATTCATGTCTTTACATTGTTGCCATCCTCTGTCAAAATATAGTCTGAAGATATAGATCTGTCTATCCCATAGAACATCACATTGATTCAATCAATGACAGATTGTGTATCAATGACAGATTGTTGATTAAACAGGATGAGGAGCAGGGGGAGGATGGTATATCCCTGACCTTTGCAAGCATTATCATGGAAAGAGTAACAAACCACCAACTAGACAAAATGACCTGGGCAGTGGTCTTTGGTTATTTGTTATCATTGGCTACTCTGAAATGAGAATGGAGGGCCCATAAACAAAGTCTAAAAGATTGTAGAAGTGGACACTATCCATGAGCCGAACACCATAAACTCCTACTTTGTAAGACTTACCTGCTACTTAATATTAAATAATCCAACAATAGAGAGCAACTCATATACTTCAACTATACTTTGGGACACTGATTACCTAATAAGTTGACTATACTGGTACCCTTCTATCCTGGAAAGCCCAGCAATTCATCTTGATACGGAGACATATTTATACCTGGTGAGGACCAAACTTCCTGTACACAAAGTGTCATTCAATACCACTATCTACGTGCTTACAGAATGAATAACTGATCGACAGGCATAGAATTCCACACCACAAAGCATCAGACCACTAGATCCTCTTCACAGTGAACCCTGGGATCCACCTGCTATATCAATTACCATACCACTCAGAAGCATCTGGTCTCATAGAGTATTGGAATGGACTTCTAGAGGCATAACTGATATGCCAACCGGAGATATAATATTCTGCAAGAGTGGGGTGGCATTCTCCATGATGCAGTCTTTGCATTAAATCAGATACTGGTCTATGGAACTGTGTGCCTAATGGAAACCAAACCGAACCAACCAACCAACAAACAGAAATCATTGGTTCAGGCACAAAGAGGGAACTGGGAGTGGATCTACTTACTACCTCTCCCAATAGCCAATTGAGAGACTTTTTGTATCAGGTCCCTGTAACTCTGGGATATGGATGATTTGAGTTTGCAGTCCACAAAGCAAAAGTAGTCGTGGCAGAGGATGTAGCATGTGACACTGATACCTTCGAAAATAGCATGCATTAAACCATAGGCTATGGCTTTTTTCAGGGCCATTTGTAGATCTCGTGATTATGATCCAGCAGGCAAGAATAAGAGCCACTATTTTGGTAAGGCCATTGGCTGTGAGGAGCAAGAAGAGCGAAAGCTGCTTATGACAACAAGAGTAGGGAGGAGTATGTGCGGAACTCTGGTAATCCACTTTCCCGTGTCTTTTTAAACAGTGTTTATTTATTTTTGAGAGAGAGAAAGTGGGGGAGGGTCAGAGAGAGGGCAACAGAGGATCTGAAGCTGGCTCTGTGATGACAGCAAAGAGCCTGATGTGGAGCTCAAACTCATGAATCGTGAGATCAGGACCTGAGCCAAAGTCTGAGACTTAACCGACTAAGCTACCCAGGCACTCCCACTTTCCCATGTCTTAATACTCCCTTCCGCTACTGCAATTTCAAGTGAACTCATGTGGCAAATCAGTCCTGAGACATGGAGTCCTCTAGTAAGTTATTTTGACTTGAGGACTAGCCATAGGCATGGCTAAAACATTTTGGCAACTTCACTGCCATATGAATTTCTTCCTATTCCCTATTCTTCCAACTCTTGTTTCTCAAGTGTCAGACCTGCACTGTAGTTTGAAGGTTCTATCTGGCTTCTAGTAATTTACTTTTTAAACAATGTATTAGGAGTACAGCATCCCTCCCCGGTCACTACTTTTGTGACATCTTATGGGAGAACCTATCCAGACCTCTCCTTTCACAATTATCAAGTATTGTCTCCTAGTTTTATATCAATGAATTTTTATGCAAATATCCCCTCTTCATTTTGATTATAATTGTGGTAAAGAAGGAAAAAAAAACATTCAAACTAGTTCTCTAGGTATAGTAGTTAGGCCAGTAATGTTTTTTGGTACTGCAACTGAGTATACATATTTGAATAAGAATACTGGCTTTGCGCAGTGGTTGTATCATAGCCCATGAGGTTTATCTGAGATGTGATTATTGCTAAATGAAAGGAATATTATACATAATTACCTTATATTAACCTCCAAAAACAAACTTGAACTGTGCCTGTGTTTATGCATATTATAAAATACCAACTTTAATAATACACATACAAAAAAACTGATACATTTTAAAACAGCATGCATTATTAATCCCACAGACATCATCCAGAAAGTTCTTGGTAATAAAATCAACTTATTAGTTATTTACATTGAACACAATATTATGAGCCATAAGAAAATGAGATGAAAGAGACATGGGTAATATGGATGTCTACTCAGGAAACCATGTTTTATGATGACTGTTGAAACCCTTGAAGAACATATTTATGTAAGGCAATAAAATAAAGAATTTAGAGCTTGGAAGAACAGGACCTTTATAATAATCTTGTCATTTAGTTTTATTTTGCAGATATCTATAAAATTAAAAACTTACCACAGTCATAATGCTGACATATATCCCAATATCATGTCCAATGTTCTACCTCACAGATAATCCATCAGCCATGACCAAGGTCTTAATGATACATCTTGACCACTTTCACAAACTAATACTTAGCATATTAATGGAAAGAAGATAGACTTTCAAGCCAGACCAACCTGAAACTCACTTCATGCTAATTTCATGACCTTGGGTAAGGCAAATAAACTTTCTCAAGCTCATAGCCATCATCTGTAAGATAATAGGAATGCCCATCATAGACAGCTGGGTGAGGAATAAGTATAATGTTCCTGGCATGCAGCAAACACTTAATAGTGATTATCATTTATCTCTATTGCTCTTGCCAAGCCAGCCATAAACAATAATGTAGAAATGATGTTTACAGTACCTAATAAAAGTCCATTCTTTAAGAAAACAATACCAACGGACGATCTACATTTACCTTTAGAGAATTAAGGGTTTGAAAGAGATTATGTTAAATATGCAATGATATGACACTAAACCTTTCTTTTTGGTAAACAATTCAAGTTTAACTTTTAAAGAAGAAAGCTATATTGTAGCTTTATTTGTCCCAGGTATTTATGAGAAAGCTTATAGTAAAATATAATTTTGTTCATCCATGAACCTTTAGGACTTCTCGCAAACCATCAATAAACTTCTATTAACATAGAACTAGCGGTACTTGATCTCTGGGATCAACTATCTTTGGCTTTTTTGAAAAGAACGAGAAAGTTTAATAAAGATAATTTTCAAGTACTAGAAAATGAGAGAAATAGGAAATGCGTTCCAATGGAATTATGCATTCCACATTTTTTCTTGTTTAAATAAAATAGGTATATAATTTTGTAAATATATTCCTATGAATAATACATCTAACATGAGGCAAGATTGGCTAAAAAGCACTGGAGGATTATTAAAACCACTAGCTCACAAACACACAGCATATGTTCTGTGATACCTCTTAGGAGAATGTTTCAAAATGTTCTTATTTGATTTGTGTATCATCATTTCTCTTTGGAAAAATGGTGCTATTCTGCATATGTTTAGCTTTGCTTTAGTAATTTATGATTACAAAATGCAACTTTTGACTTGGAACAAAAACAAATAAGTACAAAGCATTTTTTTTTTCTTGTGTCATGCTGGTTTTCTTTCATCTCTTCAGAAGCTAGAATGACCTGGACAATAATAGCGCATTTTAATTATTTGAAAATGTTTGAACACAAGCAGGTGTGACAGGCAATGACAATGTGAAAAACACACTGACAATCCACTTGTTGTTAGAGACATCAATGTTTATTATGTGATCATTTATCAATGAAATGATGCCAAAATTCACACTTTTATATTCCACGATTTTGCACATTGCAACTTTCATGTCACAGAATAGTTTTGTGTGAAAAAAATAAAAAAAAGAATAGCTGTGTGTGTTACTTTTCCAATTAGAATGTTTAGTTACAACACGATTTATTAGAATTATTTTCGAGTACTGTGCTACTTTTTATGTATTTCTATGTATGCAGGTAATAGAGCCCAATATTTAAAGTCAGACAGAGTGCACTTGAATTCTGGCAATGATTTTTAAAATTGAAAGTGTGTGGATGTCAGGAAGTTATAGTTATTTTACTACATGTACTCACAAACAGAACCAATGCATTCAGTGACAAGATTATCTTAAGAGGGAATCCATGTTTACATGCATGAGAAATGCTGATGTAATGTAGCTTAACAAACTTATCAAAATTAATACTCATACAATTTTATATATATGGCATGGGAGAGACTAGAATAAATTATTACTATTTAAAAGTTGGAAAAAGTTTAGAAGATGATACAGTAGAGTTTTCTAATTTGAGCTGACCAGGCTCTTTGTAATTTTAAAACCCATGCCAGGAGGAGAAACTAATTCTTTAAATGTATGAAAAGCTTATATTATATAGCATATTTTCAAAAGTATGCTTCATTGAATTAAGTCATTTGCATTTAACTGAAATATTATTGAAATATAATGGAAAAAATATATTTTATGTGTGTGCATTTGCGTATGTGTATAAATTTATTCCTAAGATTCATGTATTCAGCCACTGTGTAGAAAAATAATATACACTAATTTTTGTTTCTGGAAACAAAAACAAAAAAAAATGTTTTTTATTAAATAGATAAATGAAGTATCAATTTACTATGGCTTGTATACAAAGAGAATCTCACAGAATCAAGGGAGATAAAAATAGATCCAATGTTTGGAAAGACTCACATCCATGCTGTGTGTGCAGTATCAGTTTGGTAGAAAGAAAAATGTAATTATACTTCAGTATTAGTAAAGTGTTCACAATAAAATTCAGTTACAAAATTAAAATTTAATGACCTATATTTGATACTTACTGTAGTTGAACAAACAAGAAGAAAAAGGGTTTAACTTACCAACATATATAAGATCCAGGGAGGTTGAGTTAATCAAGCTCATTTTTGAAGGACTCATTTATGATTAAAGGCTAGGGAAATGAGTGGAAGGCCGTGGATTTTTCATAGCTGTCTGCTCAGAATGGTAAGGGCCATCTTTCACTAATCTACGTATATTAGGAAATTATCTGTTAGCTCCCATTTATTCTGTTTAATGTCTTTGGTAGATGTTTAAAGACAGAAACAGATGAGAAAATATACATTATTAACTCCTGTAAATCTGCACATAGTAGTAGAAGTAATTTCACTATATCTTAAATATTTGCCAAAAGAATCTCAGAAGACCTCACAAGACCTCAGAGGTAGTTTTTTTTTTTTTCCTTTAAATTCAATATTTTCCTCTTTCTTTTTTCTTTTTCCCTATTGCTACACAATAATTGGGGTCTGTTGAGCACTCTCAGAAACCACTCTTTTAAATACTTCCATGTAAAAAGTTTTTCATTGTTACACTTTCTTCTGATAACTATGAAACGTTGCAGTATTTTCCAAAGGCAACATTTTAGTTAGCTATGTATTCCATTTCTATTTCAAATGGCTTATGAGTGAATATCTCCGTAATCTGTATGTTTATATAAATCATTAATAACCTATCCAAAGAATACACTGGATACCTAAAGACCTCTCTATTGAACACTATTTGTTTGCTTGGCTTGATTTAGTGATTTTTTCTTTTTTTTTTTTTTTTTCTTTCTTTTTTTTTTTTTTGCTACAGACTCAATTCTTTTGAAAGGAGAATTGAAAATGGTATCAAAATGATTAATCCAAAAATCATGTTTCCTCACGTATCAGCTCATCTCTAAACTCATCTCTGTGCTTTAGAATAACCTCTTCAACATCTAGATAATTGCCTTAACTACTCACAATATTTTGCATGTTTTTCAAAGATACCATGTTCTTTAAATACTTAAGATGATCCCCAGAAAAACAAATGCTATAATGTTAATTTTATAATAATAACTAGATGTGATGATTCTTTTTAAATCATTTCTCTGGTTAAATTCCAAGAAAATTTAAATATATTAAGAACTGCGTTGTGGCAACATGAAGCTGCTCACCCTTGTGGAGCTCACACAAGCAGAGGGTCTAGATTCCCTCTGAGCTTCCAGGCCACCAAGGTCCACATGCACCCCGGGGGGAGTTCACCCCCAACTTTGTGACATGTATGATTCCCAAGGTGGAGTGGGCAGCTTTCCTGGATGTGGGGGATACCATGTATCTGGCCAATGTACCCAAAAGGCCATTTGAAGGGTACAAGGGTGATGAGAAATTTCTGAGGAAGATGGCCACTTGCTGCTGGAGGCGGATGTGTTGGGGGGGGCACCCCGCAATGCCCGGGGCCTGTTCCTCATCAGCCATGGGATCCCCAGCATGGTGCTGCGTGATGATGAAAGTGAAACCTAATCCTACTGGGCACTGCTAGGTTTTCATTCTGTAACAGTGTATATCTTTGTTTCTGTCTATCCTGTTTGCTAGTTCTGTCATGCGTATCTTCAACCCTTGACCCAGTGACATGAAAAATGCAGTGTTCTTGAGTGTGATATGTTTTTTTTTCTTTATTAAAGATTCAATCACCCCCCAAATAATTGCATTTACTTAATATATTTATGATTGTTGTTTGAATAATCAATTGAAAAAAGAGACCATAGCTTATGTATATTATGTATATTTCTCTCCAGCCCTGACAACTCAACAAAAAATATTAACTAAAAGTTATGTTAAAAACAGTGGTACTGTAACACTTTAAATTAATACCTGGATCATTCTAGAGATTAAAGAAAATTAATTTTAAAATTTAATTCATCTTGGGACTATTGATGTAATTTAAATATCTGCTTGTTTTTATAAATTGCATTAAAGTATATACCTTGAATGTTTTCCTCAGTAGTTACTTCAAGGCTTATATACTATCTAACTCTCATAATATGTCGTATCTTAAAGCTATTTATGTGTATCACATCATATTACATTTAATCAGGAAGTATGTAGCTGACAACTATTCTTTTGACTTTTTCTAATACTCACACTTAGGAGTACTAAAAGGAGAATTCAGTACTAAAAACCTAAAATAGTAACTTAGAATTTGGGAACTTAGTGTTTGTTTTCCACCATTTACAATTCAAAGACACCTTTCTGCCTTTCCCACTCCCCCTGTCACCAGTAACACATAACAATATTAGAATGTTCTAGGAAAAGATTTACACTTTTCTTCAATCTACCCATAACTGTCTCTTTGGAAGCACAAAACCCTAATAGTTTATGAAATTATATGTCTGTGTCAAGAATAAAAAGACATAAGATAAAATTTCTTGTACCTCAGAGAGCATTAGATATAAAACAATAAAATAAAGACAAGGCAAGCGCCAGAGGACTCTTGTCATCCACAATGTCTTGAAATAACCAAGAGGCTTAGATTAAATCCCATGACAATGGTGCTCTAATCAGGCTTCATATACTCAAATACATATTGTAAACCTAGTCACTAAGGTATTGGGATATATAGCATTGTGTATTCTTTTTTTTAAATGTTTTCCTAATTAAAAGATAAAGATAAAAAGCTAAGATACAATAATAACATACTGCAGAATATAAACATTATTTATTAAATATCATCAGATAAAGTAGGTCAAATGTTTAAATAAAGATCCTCATGGATGCTTTAAGTTAAGAAATCCATAAGAACCTGCCCTTGTCTCTATCAACTTTGTTTTTAGAACAATGATAATCAAATTATGAAGGAGAGAATCTGTACTATCCATTAATGATTTCATCTCAGAGCAGGTAAAATTACATCACATAAGTTGCCTTTTTATATTTGTCAACACTCTTTGAATATACTTCATCATTATTCTTGGAAATGACCTAAATGTCTTCTATAAAAATAAACACATACCCACAGTCACGCTTAAGGAAAACTTGTAAGCTATACATTCTGTTGCAGTTTTAGTACATATATCAGTACCGGTGTGACTAAAATATGATATAAATATCATTCTAATTATATATTATTTGTTAATTTCATACTACCATGAAAAAAAGCTCAGCCAAATTATTACCTCCAAATTGCTTAATTTACTTAAAAGAAAATATCATTTGTATCAAATATTCTTTATTTTAATTATATTTTATATGAATATCAAATATTCTTTACTTTGGTAGTTTTAATTTTTTTTAATAAAAGTTTATCTGGTTTCAGAATACTTTTTTATTTCTCTAATTCATTCTTAATTTATCATATTTGGACAGGAAGTTCTTAGGATGGTAAATTTATAAACTAATGCTCTTAACTACAGAAATGGCAACCATTTCAACACACTTTTTGCCAATATAAAAACTTCCAAATATTGATTTTATTATATCTCTCAACTAGGAACATACACAATATCATCTTCAACCTTAAGAAAAACATTGTTCCTTGAAAGAATTCAAGATACAATTCAAACACTAAGAAAAAGCAACAAAGCCTGACCTAAATCTGTAGTATTCATTCCACTTTTTCTTATGGGTACCCTTGATTCTTCTTCTCATGGGCACAATTTTATTTATTTAAAATAAATTCAAAAAACATAACTATCCTGACATTGTTACTCTTTTATTTTTCCATCTGATATTTTATTCCAATGACAAGACTTTATTTAACGTTCCCTCAGCTGGCCTATGTAATTGCCCTCTTCTGTCCATTTTTATTCTTGGAGATTCCTACACTGGACAAATGATCAAATGTTAACTCTGCAGAAAATGTGAAATCCTTTATGAGAACCTCAAGAGTTTCTAGGTGGCTCTGACTACCTCTTTAAAGGGGTAATGAGTGTCTTATGTCTAGACCTGCATAAGCCCACACATGCCAATAATCTGATAATTGATCCACAGACTCCCATCCACAGATGACAAAAAATATTTTAAAAATTAAACTCCGGGTGCCATGTAAGGTATCAGTTGGCTATTGTATTTCAATAAAATTTTATTCACTTCTCAAAGCTAATATGAGAACCAAGCTTAGCTCAAAAAACATTAAATATCTTAATGATTTTGTATATACTGGGTTCAAGCTAGTACCAAGTTGAAGTTCAGTCAAGGTCAACTCAAAACAGTAATCTATCCCTAAAATTGTTTAAGATTAACCTTAACTATCATGATCATACCTTCTCCAACACTGTCCTAATTCTGTTTTCCTGCCTGTCCTCATAACAACCAATAGGCTTCTTCCTATAATAAGAAAGTAGTACCCTTAATAAATGTTTTAGAAGGCAAGGGGAAATCTTAGGTATGGAATGTTTCCCTCCAGTCCTTCTTGAGGGAAGGAATATATGTATAGAATAAAGGGATGTTAAATCCACTGACCAAAGAGGATCAAGAACATACTGATAATCAAAACTTAGGTTAAAGTTTTAAGTGATTTACATGTATTGTCTCATTGTCTCACACCCACTATATGGCATTTTTTAATAAAGAAAAATAGGCATAGAATAGTGGTCAAAACTGTCCAGAGTACTATAGGTAATAAATGACACAGACGGAGAGAGAGACAAACTTAGGCATTTGGCTTGTTAGGCAACATATTTTTAACCATTAAGACAACCTGCCTGTTAAGATCCATTTATTCATTCAATTTGCGCCACTTATAACGTGCCAGTTACTGTACGAGACAATGGATATAGGTAAGTGAATAGAAAGAATTTTGCAACAAATGAAAACAAACAAACCAAAAACCCTGCCTCACTGATCCTAAATTTTATTTTTAGGAGTGAATCAATACACCATTAGAAGTAATATATATATATTCTATTTTGGATCAAGACAAATGTGGGAAGTAAAATAAACCACAGAAAGAGAATACAATGTGCTTAAGATATGTATGTTGGAGGTTTAAACAAATAGATAGTAGAAAAGTCACATTGATCATATTTGTGTTTTAGGAGAACTACTGTGTCAGCAACTTATAAAATGATTCAGAGGAAAGAGTGAGAATTTGATTCAGAATAGAAAGTTTGCATACAGAAATATTTTAAGAAAAAAATGAAATTTTTGGAGCAGCTTTCAAAGAAATTAGTCAGCTGAGAATCCTGAAGGCAATATTAAAGACTAGCCAGAGGATATCATGTTTGTCTTAAAAAAAAAATCTCAGGATCTACAGACTAAGAACTGGAAAAGTTTATTTTGGAATATTGTGTGGCTTCTACTACTTTATTTAAAAAAAAAAAACAACAGTTAAGCTTCTTTACTTATATGCACAATGTCTCCAGAAAATGTGTAGGAATGTAAAATGTGCAGAATTTGAATAATGAAATTATAACATAATAAGTCATGCTGAGAGAAAAATGATAAAACCAGTGACTCTGAAATAATACCAATGCATGAGAGCTCAGAAGGTTAGTAATCGCCTTCACACATCACGTGTATGCAGTTTGCTTCATGAATGGTGCAATGTTAAGAACGATAAAAATTGAAGGTTGAATCTCTGAATTCAAAAATTGATGATCATAGCAATCTATGGTTAGAGTCTTTTAATGTTTTTAGATTGTTTGTATTTGCTTTTTGTCATACTGTGGCCTGCATTCTTTATGGGCTGTTGATATAATCTACTGCACTGTTGAGAGAAAAGGTTTTCATCAGCTTTCCAGATAGCACATGAAGCTACCACACGAGCTGAATCATTATTCATAGCGTTAGATCTGTGATACATATATGTGACCTGAAGATCAAGTGGCCTTCTTGCTTATGTTTAAAGAACTAGTACATTAAAATTCACTCCATAGGGCACCTGGGTGGTTCAGTCAGTTAAGCGTCCAACTCTTGGTTTTGGCTCAGGTCATGATCTCATGATTTGTGGGATCAAACCCCGTGTTAGGCTTTGCACTGACAGCATGAAGCTTGTTTGGGATTCTCTCTCTCCCTCCCTGCTCCTCCCCTGTTCATGCTCTTTATCGACACAAACACACATTTTTTAAAAATTCACTCTACAATCGTTAACCAAAGTCACTCAATTTATTTGGGTCTTCTGCACCAAAGTTTCATCTATCATCTTCTTTTATAAATCATATATCATGGAAAGAAATATGTTTATTTCTTTAAATTAAAGAATATTTGTTTACATAAAACATTTTCATCAACTATATTTTTGTTTTTAGAAATGAAGGGAGAAAAATCTGTGAAGGTGATTGATTTAAGATGTAAGCAAATAATATGCATTCCCTTTCCTCAGAAAATGTTTCCATGATTTTATATAAAGTTAATGTAGTTGGGTATATAATCAAAGTTAATGGTAATGCAGGCTTATTACATTGTGTGACCAATAGTGGGACTCCAGAATGTGTATTCTTATTAACCAGCATAACTTCATGGCACTCTAAGCATGTTTTATCATTCACTTAGCCAATTAGCGATTTGTATTTTTCTGAGTGGCTCTAAAATTTTTGAAGCAGTAAAATAACATCACGCTGAGTGTTCTGGCTCAAAATACTTTATACATGTTTTATATATTCTGAGACTATAGTAGTTCAGAATAAAGTTCTATATTTTAGATTACACAAAACAATGTTCCTTTATTTACATTGCTCTCCATAAAAGTTGTCAATATATATTCTCCCTGTAAACACGTCTAAATGTTCTTATTTCTTTTCATCTACAATAACATTATATATTTTCTTCTTTAAAAACAAGTTTAAAATTAAACTTTGTTTCAATGGCATAGCTTCTCTCTTTTAGATCCCACACATCCTAACAACAACTTCATGGTTCCTTTTCTCCACGGATCCATCTTTTTCCATGTAAAGGGGGCACAACGATGAACAGAAACAGCATTTTCTAACATGCTGACTTACTTGGGAGGTAGTAAGAAACTCACAAAAGAACAGATGCTGTGAAAGTAGCCGGAGATTGTTATATATTATATTCATGATAAACTTAAGTATAGGAGAGAGGAAAGGCAAGTGATTTTCATTGTGAGTCTGTGTAGGAGGTTACGGAAAGATAGCAATTTGAATTTTTTCACCTACTTAAAAGAAACGATGCAGAATATTCTGAAATTGCTCCTGTGTTGGAGAAAATAAGAAAAATATTTTAAATATTAATAGTCATTATCTTGGCTTAGCAAGGACACACAAGACTGTCAAGAGTAGCAATCACAAACTTAAAATTGTTTGGGTCATATCACTGCAGAGTGCATAGAATCAGTTTATCATTTTCCTCTGTTTTTAAGGCTTTTCCACATTCATATTGTCACTATTGTTTAACATTTAAGAAGTTTTCTGAGTGGGTTAAATATAACTCTACATATGTAAAAAGCATGCCATCTGCTCTAACACACTGTACTGTAAGGAAACCCATGTAAATGCAAGTTTATCTTCAATGCTGAATGCATATTCATCTCTCAGGGTATACTACTGACTCTTCTTTCGTCTACCATACAGATTCTGTGAAGTTGTAGATGATTTCTCGGTCTTGAAAGTCAGCCTACCCCATAGCGCCAAGAAGCTTTATCCGAATACACATAGGTGATGAACTTGTTTTTACTCTTTGCTGGGGTCAGGCAGGGATTGATACTAGCTTAGTGGCATTTATAAAAATCTTTCAATCAGTTTTATAGTAGATACATATTCCTACCCTTCTTCTTTCATGGTACTGATTCGGATTTTATTTCATGCAAGTCTTTATATCAGGCTTGGGATACAGAGAATAAGGCCCTCGAAGACCTTATTGATGCCTACAGAGACAATCACATGTATGCGTATACCACACAGTGTAGAAAGAGGAAATCGTCAAAGCTGTTGGTGGGTGAATAATAGGAAAATTTCACACAGTGGGATGTGTGTATGTTGGTTAGACAAAAGTAGAATGGATACTCCAGGCAGAGGTTAAGAATGACTGAAAAGGTCTGTTCTGCTGGAGACAGCTAAGTGATCCTACAGAGATTAGACTGAAGAAAAGGGGTAATGACTTACAGAGATGTGCATCAGAAATGACAGGATAAAGAACCGAACAAAGGCAACAATCAAGAAGGATTAAGAATTTACTCTGTGCAGGGCGTCTGGGTGGCTCATTCTGTTAAGCGACCGACTTCCGCTCAGGTCATGATCTCATGGTTAGTGAGTTCCAGCCATGTGTCGGGCTCTGGGCTGACAGCTCCGAGCCTGGAGCTTGCTTCAGATTCTGTGTCTCCCTGTCTCTCTGCCCCTCCCATGTTCGTGCTCTGTCTCTGTCTCTCTCTGTTTCTCAATAATAAATAAAAAGTTAAAAGAAAAAAAAAAGAATTTACTCTGGGCGAGGAACCAAAATGAAGTTACATGTATCATGATTCTTGCCTTTCCTATGCATTGATGAGTCGTAAAGAAAGTGCATGCTTACAAATAGAAGAGGTGGATTTTTGAATAAATAAAAGATCGCAGGCATATATAAAATAATTGGCAATTTTAATGACTCATTTTTGTCCCGAGCAGAATAAATCACTGCTTAAATTCTATAAAATTTGTGTTTAACAAGGAAAAGATGCATGCCCTCAAATACACCTATTTTTTTTTTTTTATTTCCAAATTAATGCCTAAAGTATTTCTGGGAACATTACATGGGTAGGAAATCTACCCTGAAGATAATAAACCCATGAATATATGCTAGATAGTAGAGCACATTTCAATGAATTTTCATTTGTGTCAGATAGCATCTTATTTCAACATTTCCCATATTCTGAAAAGGACAAGTACATAAGAGGTAGCATCTCTGTGGACCTAAATAAAAGAGCCGATTTAAATCTCCGTAGCTCATGTTTAGAATTATACAATGCACAAATTATTTAGCAACAGATTATAAATAAGTTATTTAGGTTTTTCCTTTGTCCTCCTGTTCTTCACATGAAAGTAAATGTACATCTTTTTAATTATGGGGGAAAACGTGTTCTCCGTTTAATTTCAAAGACGGTCTGTGTGACATAAATGCATCATAGGAGTGAAGCAGAAAGGTAATCTACTGGAAGATATCTCTCTTAGTTTTAGATTATGAATCAGCACAGGGCCTGTCCTCTGGAGCAGTAAATATATTTTTTTCCTAAAATGTCTAATATCCTCCCTTAATTTTGGTCTAATTTCTATGCCGGTATTTATGGTCACATAGTTTGAGGTTATTGATATATATTCTAATATGAAACTAGAAGGCTGATAGAATATATGATAGAATATACATATGTATGTATATGCATATGTTTACATGCTATCATGAGACTAGAAGGCAGTAACAATCCCGTACTGACTATGAATACCAGCACAGTAGAATTTTAGGAAAATTCTGCCTCAGTAAGGCTTGATACTGATACCCATACTGTTCTATTTATAATAAACTTTCTAGCGTACTTTTAATATACATATTTTTCCATCTCTCTTTCTCCCTTTTATTTAAATCTTCCTCTACTTTCGTGTGTGTGTGTGTGTGTGTGTGTGTGTGTGTGTGTGTAGAAAAATACCATCTCTTACAATAAACCTAGTAAAGAGCAACAGAGGCCAAACATACAGGCATGAGAGAGGGAGAGAAAACAATATAAGGAAATGTCTCACTTGCATAATTGCATTCAATATTTGTACTCATTTTGGTGAATTTCAGGATAGAAAGTGTCATAAATACACATTTTACCCTATTTCCTCTTAAATCTTAACATCCTTTGCCCAAATTTTGTGAATCCTCTTTTGGTGGGAACTTCTCACTAAAACTTCCTGTTTAGGTAACCCCTGCTGCTGGTTAAGACCATGTACATCACCAATATTTCCATTCCATTGTTACCATTTTATATGCATCTTTTCTTTTGTCTGTTGCATATTGTTATGACTGATAGGAAGGTTCTCTTTCTCTAGGAAAAAAGTATGTATTCAAGTATTTTCTTTCTTTCTTTCTTTCTTTCTTTCTTTCTTTCTTTCTTTCTTT